>NW_006159703.1:2532874-2534861 GCF_000334495.1 Tupaia belangeri chinensis
GGAGGGAGGGGGAGAGAGGGGAAGAGAGGGAGGGAGGGAGGGGGAGAGAGAGAGAAAGCAAAAGCGAGCCCAATGGAGTGCCCATGCTGTGACCCACCCCTGGCCTCGGCCAGCCCTGGATCACAGGCACATGTGCACCCAGCATGTTCAGGGAGTCCTGGGACATGAACCTAGCACCTTTCCCACACGGGCCCATCTGTGCCACCACTGTGCTACCACCTGGTCCTGAAAATTCTGCGTTTTTGGTGATCGATGGTCGGAGGCTAAGGAAGAGAATATAAAGGAAGATTTACAAGTGGAGTCCTGAGTCAACTTTTAACATATTTCCAGGCAACTGTTGACTGCCATCAACTCAGAGGCCACTGACATGAGACCTGGCTGCAGTCTTTTCTCTGCAAAAATTACTCCCAAGCCCATCACCTTAGCTGTGTGTGAGGGGTAACTGGTCTTTCAGAAACACATGTTAGAAGTTGGGAACCACTTTCCACAATTTAGACACAGTGACTCCAATTGATGATTTATCTCCTACTCCTACCTTATCTGCACCAACAGAGTTTTAGTAAGAATCTGTAGGCCCAGTGGCAGTGGCACAGGAGGAGTGCAATGCTCTGCAATGCTGGGAGTCACGTGGAAGACTGGGTTTGGCTCCCTGGCCGACCAGCACACAATGGTGCACATGTGCCCATGATCCCGGCCTCCTGGGAAGGCTGGGGGTGGGGAAGAGGGTGGCATGAGATGCTGTCTCTCATGAAATACTAACTAACTTTTTTTTTTAAAAAAGTTTTCCCCATAGAGTATATTATATTAAAGTTTGCTCACTGGAGACACAGAGAGAGGCAAGGTGAGAAATCACCCTTGAGGGGATGACCACGCCATGGTCCCTTCTCCTTTTGGGCACTCACGTGTACACACCCAGTGTGATTTTTAAGCCACCAGGTTTGGGACTCAAACAGTGGTCAGCGAGGTGGGAATCCAGTGCCTTAACTACCATACCATCTGGGAACCTTGGTAAATAAATTTTTTAAAACAGAAAAAAAAAAAATCTTTAATGGGAATTTTCTCTAGGCCAGTGATGTGAATGCTCACTAAAGACATGAAAGAGTCTTACATGGGACCAGCAGATGGTGTAGCAGTTACGTTGCTAGACTCCCACAGGACTGAACACAGTTCGAGTCCTGGATCCTGTGGCTTGAAATTCATACCGGGCATGTGTGTGTGTGCCCACGACCCTGGGGGAGAATGGAGGTAAGTAAACTCTGGCCTTAAGCCCAAATCAGACATCTCTATTTCCTGTCCTCACAGTAATGAATTCTATCACAAAGCAGCAGCTGGTACCTGTCAGTTATCTTTTTCTTTCTTTATTTCTGAGCTTTCCTGACACCCAATTTAGAGCTAGCTACCTGTAACTGAATGTCAGTCCTAAAAGTCAGATAGCGTGCTAGTATATATATATATATATTTTTTTTTTTTTGGTAAATCTCATGAGGTTGATACTTTAGTAACATTATCTCCACCTTGTTGAAGATGAAAACTGATACTTGAGAGCTTATATAAAAGACCCAAAGACAGACCTGGGATTTGAACCCAGAGCTGTTCCCTCCGTAGCCTTGATACTACCACCCTAGGCCCTCCCGCACAATGGTTCCAGCTGTGGGTTTTCCTCTCTTACAAGAGCGTAAGTGGGAGAAAGTCTGCCCTGCCTTTCTCTGGCAGTGAGAACATTTTGCTCACACATTTTAAACAAACAGGCAATCATTTTGTTTTATTTTGAAGTATCCATGTGACTTGTTCCTCCAGTTCTCACAGCTCTCTATATTTGATCTTGACTCCTATTTTGGGTTTAGTTACATAAACTATATTACATTTTTTCTTCTGGGCCCTAAGGAATTTTAAGGGGAAACCAATCCATTTTGGGTTGTGTTGTAATTTTGAGGATCTGCTTCATTTAAAACACACCTATATGGAAGAGAAGGCTCTTCCATCATTG
>NW_006159703.1:2534890-2548567 GCF_000334495.1 Tupaia belangeri chinensis
CAACATATGGTTTTCTTTCTTTTCCTCTCCCTCCCTTCCTTTCCAGAGGGCCACTTACGCCTTGCAGAGAAGGGGTAGTAGGAGGGGGAAAAAGAGAAAGCACGCGCGCTATAATCCCTTCTCCATTTCTCCATCCTGCTGGGATTTTGGATACGCATGTATATATGTCCAGTGTGTTTTTCAAGCTACTGGGTCCAGGATTCGAACCCCAATAAGTCATGTGGGACCTGGCTCCCTTAACCAGCCCTGGTTTTATTTCAATATGGGCACCACTTGCCAAACTCCCTCTCCAAAGCCCTGGGAATTGAATTCACTTCAGTACATTTTGGAAAATGAACCATTCTCTTCCACAGTGTTGTCCACTCTGTCTAGAATAGCCCAGAAGCAGCAGTTTCTTGAGGTTTGCTGTACGAATAGAAGTTTACTCCATGCTGGGGCCTGTCCTCTGGGAGTCCTCCAGGCTCTCACATTCTGCTAGCTACTTGGCATTTTATACAACATAGAACACAATGAAAATCTGGGCATTGGTCATCAAGTTAAGCTGTTAAGTCTTTATTGAACATCTTCTGATTTGCTGTCTTTAATTCGGATTTTGGATACGCATGTATATATGTCCAGTGTGTTTTTCAAGCTACTGGGTCCAGGATTCGAACCCCAATAAGTCATGTGGGACCTGGCTCCCTTAACCAGCCCTGGTTTTATTTCAATATGGGCACCACTTGCCAAACTCCCTCTCCAAAGCCCTGGGAATTGAATTCACTTCAGTACATTTTGGAAAATGAACCATTCTCTTCCACAGTGTTGTCCACTCTGTCTAGAATAGCCCAGAAGCAGCAGTTTCTTGAGGTTTGCTGTACGAATAGAAGTTTACTCCATGCTGGGGCCTGTCCTCTGGGAGTCCTCCAGGCTCTCACATTCTGCTAGCTACTTGGCATTTTATACAACATAGAACACAATGAAAATCTGGGCATTGGTCATCAAGTTAAGCTGTTAAGTCTTTATTGAACATCTTCTGATTTGCTGTCTTTAATTCAATTTTTTTTTTGTTTTGTTTTATGCTTTTTTTCGGTCCCTAGGAATACTGATATCCTAGATTGTGGGATAGCAGGTTAGCCATTGTCCACCTGTCTCAGAGATTCATGCCCAGAGAGTGCAAGAAAGGGTGGCAACATCATCACAACCATGATTGCAATGGTGGTTACATGATGGGGAAATCCGGGCTCATCCACCCAGCAAGTGTCATACCAAGCCTGCTCCCTTTGGTGTCTGGGAAAGCTTTGGTGGCTGCCATCATTAGATTACTGGTAAAAGCCGTTAGTAAATGCCAGGGAAACAAATTGCCCCTTTCTGGAGCCAGTAGGCATTTATCTCCATCGTTCCTCTGGGCATGGGGCTCTGTTTTCTTTGCATGGATAGCAGAGCAAATCCTGCTTTGCAGGAAAGCAGGAGCTCTTTTATACGGTTCTGCACTGCTAACCAACCTCAGCCACTTCCTTCTTGCCCTCCCTGCCCAATGCTTGCACGGAAAATTGAGGTAATGATTTATTTGTCGTAAGCAGTTCTGACAGGTGCACTCTATCTCGACTTCCTCCAGCCCCAGGACTAATCGGAAGCTTATCTTTTCCTTTGTGTAATAGGGAGCTGTCAGGTTCTATGACCCTCCAAACAATTCAATCACTCGTGGGAGGGTTCACCTTGGAGGGAGGACGCGTTGGTATTGAAGAAGCTTGGTAGAGGCCGTGCCCTGACATGTTTCAAAACAGAGGCAGTTGGGGACTAGAGGGCAACACAGCCAGACTGAGACATGGCCATTTCTGAAACGTAACTCCTAGTGTTCACCTGGAACTATCTAGGCTGTGTGAATGGCTTTTCTCCTGTGTTGTACACCCTGTCTTGGGTGCAGAAATTTAGTTATTTGTGCAAAGGAGGGTTATTCTTGGGCCAGCAAGTGGTGTGGAGGTTAAAGCGGCAGAATCCCACATAGCTGACTACACAGTTCGAATCCTGGAACTGGCAGCTTAAAAATTACATTGAGTGCATATGCGTGAGTGCTCAAAATCCCAGGAGGAGAAGGGAGAAGAAGAGATTGCAGCATGGCTATCTCCCTCTTGAGGAGTGGGAGATATTTCTCACTTTCCCTCTCTAACTCTTTGATGAGTGTACATGCCCTAGAAGAGGAAAAAAAAAAAAAGAAAAGAAGACCTGAGCAGAGAAGACAAGCTTGCATTAATCCTGGGAAGAAGAACAAGTTCCTTAACAAGGCTGTGAGGCCCGGATGGTCTGGCCCTAGCCTGCCTGCCTGCCTGCATCTATGGTACTGTGCACTGCCTGTACTCAGAATTCTAGTCCCTCTGTCCTCCATTCATCCGTGTGCTCTCGTGCAGTTTCCCACCTTACCACCTTTCTCTATGGCACTTCCTCTTCCTGAAATACTCTTCCTGATCCTCTTCTTACCTATCTCATGCGTCAGCTGAAATATTAATTGTTCACAAAATTATTCTCTGCTACCCTGGAAAAGATCAAATTCTCCCTGTCCTCTATTCTCCTATGCATGCACCATGAAGGAACCTCTCCTCTGCAGGCCCCAGTACCATGTCCATGTTACATCAGGAGCATTTGATTCATATGCTTTCCAACAAAGAGACTGTAAGCTCCTTGAGGACAGGGACCATGTCTTTCATATTCACTACTCCAACTTCAGGGCCCATTTCAGTGCCTGGCTTACAGCAGGTACTCCGTAAGTAAATATGCAATTAATGAAAAAAAAATATGAGTCATTAATAATTAGGTGGTGCCTATAATTAGTTTGGCCATCCATTCAGGACTGGTGTGATAGTCCTTGTGGGTCATCTACATAGCTGACTCTACTATGAGACACATGACGGTAACCTAGTATGACTTTTTTGGGTCACTTCCATCTCAATATCTAATCTTACAATTCCTGAACTCTGCTCTGTTGCACGCTTTGATAATTTGATGTTTCTCCCACAGAATAGATATTTAAATAGATACTATTTAAATTTGCATAACTAAAAATGATGAGCTTACAGACATTTCTAAACATCTGCATATTTGGCATTGAACTTGCAAGCTAATTAGATGAGATTTTTCACCTTGTGTCTAGATGTTTGGGCATTAAATAGACAATGTCCTTTCATTTAATTGAATGTTGCAGAACTGTTTCAATCCCTGAAAGTAGTGAGCGGACAGGAGATCAGGAGCAGAGAAGAAAATGTCAAGAAGGAACTCAGGCAGTGTCAAAATACACAACAGGATCAACTGTAATGTCTAGCAGGGGGATGCAAGGTTGATGCTGCTAAGATTTTTCAAGTAATAGCTCATAGCCAGATAGGTTTGCTCTGGAGTGTAAGATGCATGAGTAGGAACCATACGTATTCATCATGACTATTTGTCTAGAAACTTCCTTGATAAATGGCAGATGAGATGGAAGCTAGGCTAGGTGAAAGGGAACATTTGTGAACAGTCACAGCTTTTAGACAGACTAAATGGGGCATTTCTGTTTCAAGAGGTCTCTGAAAGTAGGATAAAGCCTCCAGAGGCCCAGAGGGTTTAACACCATTGCTGTTGGGGGGCAGACAGCAGGGTAGTTAAGGGTGCAAGGTCTGCAGTCAGGCAGTCTAGGGAGAATTGTGGTTGTGTCACTTGCTTGTGGAGTGACTGACCTTGCAGAAATTGCTTCCTCCATATGGAGTAAGATTTCCTCATCTGTAAGGTGGCATTAGTGGTTTTCAGCTTGTGGGGTTAGTAGGTTCTATGACCCTCCAAACAATTCAATCACTCGTGGGAGGGTTCACCTTGGAGGGAGGACGCGTTGGTATTGAAGAAGCTTGGTAGAGGCCGTGCCCTGACATGTTTCAAAACAGAGGCAGTTGGGGACTAGAGGGCAACACAGCCAGACTGAGACATGGCCATTTCTGAAACGTAACTCCTAGTGTTCACCTGGAACTATCTAGGCTGTGTGAATGGCTTTTCTCCTGTGTTGTACACCCTGTCTTGGGTGCAGACAGTTAGTTATTTGTGCAAAGGAGGGTTATTCTTGGGCCAGCAAGTGGTGTGGAGGTTAAAGCGGCAGAATCCCACATAGCTGACTACACAGTTCGAATCCTGGAACTGGCAGCTTAAAAATTACATTGAGTGCATATGCGTGAGTGCTCAAAATCCCAGGAGGAGAAGGGAGAAGAAGAGATTGCAGCATGGCTATCTCCCTCTTGAGGAGTGGGAGATATTTCTCACTTTCCCTCTCTAACTCTTTGATGAGTGTACATGCCCTAGAAGAGGAAAAAAAAAAAAAGAAAAGAAGACCTGAGCAGAGAAGACAAGCTTGCATTAATCCTGGGAAGAAGAACAAGTTCCTTAACAAGGCTGTGAGGCCCGGATGGTCTGGCCCTAGCCTGCCTGCCTGCCTGCATCTATGGTACTGTGCACTGCCTGTACTCAGAATTCTAGTCCCTCTGTCCTCCATTCATCCGTGTGCTCTCGTGCAGTTTCCCACCTTACCACCTTTCTCTATGGCACTTCCTCTTCCTGAAATACTCTTCCTGATCCTCTTCTTACCTATCTCATGCGTCAGCTGAAATATTAATTGTTCACAAAATTATTCTCTGCTACCCTGGAAAAGATCA
This sequence comes from Tupaia belangeri chinensis, assembly GCF_000334495.1. Classification (NCBI taxonomy): domain Eukaryota; kingdom Metazoa; phylum Chordata; class Mammalia; order Scandentia; family Tupaiidae; genus Tupaia; species Tupaia belangeri. The sequence goes on from NW_006159703.1 coordinate 2,539,534, forward strand.
AATTCTCCCTGTCCTCTATTCTCCTATGCATGCACCATGAAGGAACCTCTCCTCTGCAGGCCCCAGTACCATGTCCATGTTACATCAGGAGCATTTGATTCATATGCTTTCCAACAAAGAGACTGTAAGCTCCTTGAGGACAGGGACCATGTCTTTCATATTCACTACTCCAACTTCAGGGCCCATTTCAGTGCCTGGCTTACAGCAGGTACTCCGTAAGTAAATATGCAATTAATGAAAAAAAAATATGAGTCATTAATAATTAGGTGGTGCCTATAATTAGTTTGGCCATCCATTCAGGACTGGTGTGATAGTCCTTGTGGGTCATCTACATAGCTGACTCTACTATGAGACACATGACGGTAACCTAGTATGACTTTTTTGGGTCACTTCCATCTCAATATCTAATCTTACAATTCCTGAACTCTGCTCTGTTGCACGCTTTGATAATTTGATGTTTCTCCCACAGAATAGATATTTAAATAGATACTATTTAAATTTGCATAACTAAAAATGATGAGCTTACAGACATTTCTAAACATCTGCATATTTGGCATTGAACTTGCAAGCTAATTAGATGAGATTTTTCACCTTGTGTCTAGATGTTTGGGCATTAAATAGACAATGTCCTTTCATTTAATTGAATGTTGCAGAACTGTTTCAATCCCTGAAAGTAGTGAGCGGACAGGAGATCAGGAGCAGAGAAGAAAATGTCAAGAAGGAACTCAGGCAGTGTCAAAATACACAACAGGATCAACTGTAATGTCTAGCAGGGGGATGCAAGGTTGATGCTGCTAAGATTTTTCAAGTAATAGCTCATAGCCAGATAGGTTTGCTCTGGAGTGTAAGATGCATGAGTAGGAACCATACGTATTCATCATGACTATTTGTCTAGAAACTTCCTTGATAAATGGCAGATGAGATGGAAGCTAGGCTAGGTGAAAGGGAACATTTGTGAACAGTCACAGCTTTTAGACAGACTAAATGGGGCATTTCTGTTTCAAGAGGTCTCTGAAAGTAGGATAAAGCCTCCAGAGGCCCAGAGGGTTTAACACCATTGCTGTTGGGGGGCAGACAGCAGGGTAGTTAAGGGTGCAAGGTCTGCAGTCAGGCAGTCTAGGGAGAATTGTGGTTGTGTCACTTGCTTGTGGAGTGACTGACCTTGCAGAAATTGCTTCCTCCATATGGAGTAAGATTTCCTCATCTGTAAGGTGGCATTAGTGGTTTTCAGCTTGTGGGGTTAGTGTGAAGATTACCTGCAGTACTCAAAGTGCCTGGTACAGTGTTGGGCACCAGGAAGTTCCCAGTTGCTACTAATGAAATTGAATGTCAAGGTGGTGGTTCTATGAAGGATGTCACCACCAGGTGATTCTGTGATGGGAAGGCATTGAGCTCAGAGTGAACATGCCACCAGGACTAACTCCTGTTCGTCAACCCAATTCTTTCAGCCAGCATTTCTCAAACTCAAGTCTACCGCTGTGCTATTCTAAGTAACAGATCTATGAACTGTTTGTTACTGGTCCATGACAAGACAGAGAAGCTCAGTCAGAAGTGGTGCATGGCTTCATCCATTGAGGAAATCTTGCTATGGGAAAGAAAATGTCATCTGCACTACACGCTGGCTTAATGACAAACAATCCACATTTTGGTACAAGCTCTTGATCCTGTGGGCTAGTAAGAGCTGAATACTATGATTTGAATAGAATGTTCTAAAGAACAGTAATCTCCTATATTGAGAAAAAGTTCTTCCTGGTCAATTAAGATCAGGGGAAAACATTACACGTTGCATAACTTTCTTGGAGTTTGATACTGCATGTTAGTGTGTTAAGGGTCTAAATCAAGTAAATGTGTTTATGTTGGGATTTTCCATACTTACCTGGGCAAGAAACAGATGTGACTGAGCATGGGTGTGACCATATGTCTGTACATGACCACGTGTATGTGTGACTGTGTGTGTAACCATGTATGTGTGTGGCTGTGTGTGTAACTGCGTGTACCACTGCTTTCAACATTTTTCTGGTAAAGAACACAGGTCCAATTGATCATCTGATCATGAATTACAAGTGGGTGTGACCCATTCTGTAGTACTCAAACACACACAGATCTAACAGGTAGAACAATCAGTTAGAAAATGCTTTTCCTGGGACCAGCGGTTAGCGTAATGGCTATGTTACTGGACTCCCATGTAGTCGACCACAGTTGAGTCCCAGACCCAGTGGCTTAACTCACACCAGGAGCATGTGCGTGAGAGTCCAAGATCCTGAGAGGAGAATGGAGGAGAAGGGATTGCGGCATGGCCATTCTTCCTGGGGGGTTATTTCTTGCTTTCTGTCTCTCTGTCTCTCTCTCTCTGTCTTTCTGGTGAGTGCTTGTGCCCTGAAGCAAAAACCTCTCAAAAAAAGAAAAAAAAAAGAAAATGCTTTCCTTATGGCTCAATTGTTCTCAGGAAACCAAAGAATAGAGTTTTTGTTTGTTTTGTTGAAAAATAAAAACTCCTTTAACATAAAACTATCCTCATAGAAGTTTTTCTTCTTCTAGTTTTTGAAATTTTTATTTATTGGGACCAGCAGTTAGTGTAATGGCTATGTTATTGGACTCCCATGTAGTTCGGACCCAGTTGCTTAAACTCATGCTGGGCACATGTGTGTGCATGCCCAAGATCCTGAGAGGAGAATGGAGGTGAAGGGACTGCAGCATGGCCATCCCCCCTGGGGGGTGATTTCTTGCTTTCAGTCTCTCTGTCTCTCTCTGTCTTTCTGGCAAGCGCACATGCCTTATAGCAAAAACCTCTCCAAAAAAAAAAAATTACTTATCAAAGCAAAGAATCTTATTATCTATTACCCTTTAGGGAAATATTTAAAATCGTTCTCTCTGATAAGGACTGGTATTTAAAATGCTTACATCAATGCATCTGATGGAGCCTGGTTTGCAACGTGCTAGGATCAAAGTGATCATATTCTTCATTGAACTGGATTCTAAATCCATTTGTGCTAATTATTTCCTATAAAAATCTTATGTATAATAAGCAGAGGCCCTAGACATCCTCTTGTGATTTCAAATGACTTCTTTGGATGGCCTGGCAGCAAAAAAGAGATCTGGGCACACATTTTTCATCTCCTGTTAAAAGTCTAATTGAGAAACAAAAGTCAGTTCTAAGCTTTATTAACATTTTCAGATTTCTTGAGCAATGCACCGTTTGGGTCATACACGTCATGTGTACATCTGCACATGCATACACACACACGTGAGTTTCAGGGCGTAGAGGCTCACACGTTTGACTTTAGCAGTAGTGACCTCACACTTCAGAGCTGGGGCCTGGTGTGGGGACATCTTTCCCATTACACTCATAATTCATACAATTTCATCTGAGCGATTCAGAAAATGGAGCTATTTTCCCCTTCAACCAGCCAATTATCGCTTGATTTTCTACTTCCTTTAAAAAGTATAACAGAGAGCCCTTTACATGAGAAGACGGAGAATCACACTAATGACTTCTCTTTTGAGAAAAACCTATCTGGGTCAGTGTAAATTGTTAGGTTTGAGGCAATGATGAGATTACAAAGCCTGAAAATGACCAGTAGCAAAAACCTCTCCAAAAAAAAAAAAATTACTTATCAAAGCAAAGAATCTTATTATCTATTACCCTTTAGGGAAATATTTAAAATCGTTCTCTCTGATAAGGACTGGTATTTAAAATGCTTACATCAATGCATCTGATGGAGCCTGGTTTGCAACGTGCTAGGATCAAAGTGATCATATTCTTCATTGAACTGGATTCTAAATCCATTTGTGCTAATTATTTCCTATAAAAATCTTATGTATAATAAGCAGAGGCCCTAGACATCCTCTTGTGATTTCAAATGACTTCTTTGGATGGCCTGGCAGCAAAAAAGAGATCTGGGCACACATTTTTCATCTCCTGTTAAAAGTCTAATTGAGAAACAAAAGTCAGTTCTAAGCTTTATTAACATTTTCAGATTTCTTGAGCAATGCACCGTTTGGGTCATACACGTCATGTGTACATCTGCACATGCATACACACACACGTGAGTTTCAGGGCGTAGAGGCTCACACGTTTGACTTTAGCAGTAGTGACCTCACACTTCAGAGCTGGGGCCTGGTGTGGGGACATCTTTCCCATTACACTCATAATTCATACAATTTCATCTGAGCGATTCAGAAAATGGAGCTATTTTCCCCTTCAACCAGCCAATTATCGCTTGATTTTCTACTTCCTTTAAAAAGTATAACAGAGAGCCCTTTACATGAGAAGACGGAGAATCACACTAATGACTTCTCTTTTGAGAAAAACCTATCTGGGTCAGTGTAAATTGTTAGGTTTGAGGCAATGATGAGATTACAAAGCCTGAAAATGACCAGTAGCCTGCCCTGTTCTGGTCAACCTTTCCACATCTCTGAAATTCAGACCATTTAATGACCAAGAAATGGATCACAGTCTACAGCACTATTCAGTCTTAGGGCCAAGGGATTTCAAGAGGACTGACACGAGAGAAACATCCAGATGTTCTTCTGTAATGTGATCGTTTTCTTTTTCTGACACCAATAGATTTCTCACCTACCTACTACCACTGAGTACACAGACAGGTTGTATGGTTCAGTAGTTCCTCACACATTCAAGAAGCCATGGATATCTTCCAAAGGGTTTGGGAGTAAGAAACAGAAAATTTGATCCTAAACCAGGTGTAGAATTCTGCTTACATTTATATTTAAATTGGATCTAACTACTACATTCTAAATGCAGCCTTTCAAAGCTATCTTCTGGATGAAAGAAAAAAAATTAAAGAACCATTTATTTTATTTATTATTTTTAAATTTGACTAGAGAGACAGAGAGAAAGAGAAAGTGAGAGAAAGTGAGAAAGCAAGTCCCCAAGTCTGGGATTCAAACTGCTATCAGCCATGTGGGAGTCTAGCATCTCAACAAACTGCCAGTCCCGAAAGAAAATATTTTTACTGTCTGGTGAATACACTCTGAACCCAAGGCAACTCAGGAGAGTCAGTACAGATACACCCTCAGAATAAAGCACAATGGATTGCTGGTCTCTATTAGTAATACTGCTTTAGACTTTGCAGTATATTCATCAGGCTTTTCTAAAACTCCCATGAGAAGATGAGAAGGGCGAGGAAAGGGTGATAACACGTAGTATGGGCATCCATTAATGGCTAGGCAGCACCTGATAGGCATTCCAATGCAAGTTACTCTATTTAATTGGCCTGATCTCATGAGCAGAATGTGCAATTGTTTTCATTTTATAAATTATAGTTGAGATCTGGTTAGAGACCCAGTCTTTTACTAGAGACTCTATAGTAACATGTTAAGAGCATAGATCTTGAAGTCAGACTAAACCTGGTTAAAAATAAGACTTTTGGGGCACAGTGATCAAGGCACTGGACTCCCACATGGCTGATCGCTATTTGAGTCCTGGACCTGGTGGCTTGAAAATCATGCCAAGCACATGTGTGTGCATGCCCAGAATCTCGAGAGGAGAATGGAGGAGAAAGGACTGCAATGTGGCCATCCCCCTTAGGGAATGATTTTACACTTTTCCTAGCCCTGTATCTCTGTCTTTTTCCTCTCTGGCAAGTGCACATGCCCTATGACAAAAACCTAAAAAAAGAAGAAAAAAAAAAAAGACTCTGCTGTTTGTTAGCTGTAAACTCAGTCAAGTCACTTCAGCCCTCTAAATCAAAAGCCATCCTCTGTAAAATAGGGTAACAACAGTACCCATTCCACAGGGTGGCTGTCAGGGTACTAGGAGATGGTACTTGGAACCTGCCTAGTAGAAGGCCTGGCACATTGTACATATTTAACACATGTCTGAAATATTTAGATTATTAGAGCACTTGGCCACTAGGTGGGCTGCCCCCTACTCCCCTTGACCAGGAGGAAGAGGGAGAAGAACTTGAGATATGAAAGATTTTAACAGCTTACAATCTTAGCCACAGGCATGACAGAAATTCACTCTTAATCAAATCATTCACTTAAGAGCAAAGGCAATCAATCATGTTTTGATAATATTGCCTTCAGATTGATCCATATAGAACTTTGAGGTGGGGGAAGGAAGCAGAAAAAGGAGTAAAAATCAAATCAGTATGCCAATGGCTCTCAAACCCTGCTGATCTTAGGAATGGGGTATAACTGAGAAATATGGTAGGGTTCCTAGGCCCTACTACTGGTGATTCTGAGTCAGTGGGTTGGGGATGACTTATGGACATTCCCAAAGTCTGATGATCACACAGGTTTGATAAACCATGACCTATTTCCATGTACTCTTCCTGCCCTGCCTTCTCTCAAAACTAAAACAGAAACTCACTCCTGCCCAAGGACCAGCAACTTCTACAGTCTCTCTGACAAATCGGTCTCTGGTTCTGTTTTCTTACAAATATTCCAGTTTATCCTGAACATTGAAATGCAAATGCTTATCCCAGGCATTCTATTTTAATAGAAGAGGCAGGACAGCAGCAGGAAGCTTGGAATGATAGAGAAATGAACTCCTGTCCAAGCAGTACCACTTACAGCCATCTGATCTTAGGCAAGTTCCTCAACCGCTCTGGTTTCAGGGACCACATCTAAAATGAGGAAATTATCAGTACCTACCTCGGATTTATCTTGAAGGTTAAATTAGCCAATGTTTGCAAGATGCTCCTGGAAATGTAAGCTGGTCTTATAATTTCAAATGGATTGGTTCCTTTGGCCAACACTGAACTCACACTGTTTCCCTAAACATTAGCTGAAGAAATTGGCCTATGAGTTTAGGAACATCCCCAATGCTCATCATCCCCAAAGGCACAACATGTCAAAACACAGGGGCCTGTCTATGAGCTGAGTGCCTGAGGTTCCTGTGGACTGCTTTTTGATCCCATAAACCAAACCCCGTGACACAGACAGATACAATCAGATAATGACGGCAATCAATAACAATAGCAAAAATGATGATTTATTTTCATAAACACAGAGTATGTGCGTCCCACTGAGTTACACACATCACATGACATATTCCCTTTTGGGGCCGTCAATCAATGAGAGATCTCAATATCTACCCGCAGAGGCAGGAGGGGGTGGATGGAGTGAAGGCTGAGAAATTATCCACACCAGAGTGACACATTCACAAAGTTAATCTAATCCAGGGGGGCTATTGGGGGGGCCATTGCGAGTCTGTGAATATGGAACAGGCTTGATTGATTTTTCACCACAGTAGCTAAATATTCCATTGTTATTTGTGACAAAAGTAAAGAAAGATGAAACCATCAAAAGATAGACTATTAAGCCCCCAGAGCAGCAATAGATCACAAAATGAAGTCTAAAAAATTTAAAAAATGCTTAGAGAAAGGCTACATGTATCTTAAGAGACCTTGGTTATCAAAGGATAAACACAAAATGATAACCTGAGGCAGTGAAGGCTGATCTTAACCCATAATTTGCCTTGAAACTGACCTGGGGTTACCATTCTTTTGGAGTGAATGTCATCACATGGTCACCAGAACGCAAAAAGGAGGTCTAAGGGCTGTGGGCAACCAGAAAGTCCTTGAGTCTCAATTCTGCCTCTTTCTAGCTGTGTGACCCTGGATGAGATACATGGCCTCTCAGAACCTCAGTCGTCCTGTTTATAAATGGGACAATCACATCCACACCACTAGAAAGAGGAAGTGGAATGCCCGCCCTACCTGGGACCATCAGATGAGGTTCCCAGAATGAAAGTCCATCTATTTCTCAAATACATCTGCAAAACTCCCCTGATCCCACATTTTTTCCTTTCTGTGCCTCCTCTGAATGGCCATGGCAATCTCTCGTGCTTTTCCTGAGACACTTACCCTCCTCAGGTGTTCTCAGAGTAGGGCCCAGGGACCACTGGCGCTAGAATCACCTGGGAGTTTTCTGAGAGGGGTCTTGTCAAAGCTGTTATTTCTCAGTCCAATGCGGACACTTTAAACCAGAATCCCTGGTGATGTGGCCAGTGACTACTTTCTAAAAAGCATCCCAGGTGACCACAGGGCACACTGTCATTTGAGAACCACTGCTTGATTTCATGTCACTGCTATTTGTGCAGCTTGTCTTCTCCCTGCCCCCTGAGATAGAGTGCAAATTTCGTTTGTTTTTGTAGTAAGACCCACTGTGTGGCAGGTAGCAGTGGTTAGTACAGTGCCTGGCACACAGGAGGTACTCATAGATGGGATGAAAAAAATATATGGAAGTCCTGGGTGTCAGAGGCTACCAGTCTCCCTGCTGCCTAAATCTAGGGCCATGCCATAATAGTCCTCATAATGGGGAGGACAGGCCTCTGGGAGCAGGAAGAACTGGGCTCTGTTCGTGGCACTGTCACTATCTGGGAGGCCTTAAGCCATCGCTTAACTCTCTGTTTATGTATCTCTAAAATGGGCAGGATGCCTAAGTCATAGGGTTATGATATAGTGAGAATTGTTAACTTGCACATACAACTGCTCAGCCCCAAGCCTGCCACTAAGAAGAGCTGAATAAATGTAGTTGCTATTATTTGTAAACTTAAAATGTTGATCTGTTTAATCGGTTCTTTAGAAAAGAGATCAGGTAACTAAGCTGATTGTTTCACTAAAAAGATCACACTTTTAGGAAAACAACTAGTCAACCTGACTAGTCTCATGACCTGTTTTTTGTTTTTGTTTTTCTTTTCTAAGAGAGATTTTTGCAGTAGGGTGTGTTCACTCACAGGAGACACAAAGACAGAGAGAGAAAAGGTGAGAAATCACCCCCCTGGGGCGGGTGATGGCCACACCACAATCCCTTCTCCTCCATTCTTCTCTGGAGATTTTGGGCACACACGCACATGCCCCTGGCGTGAGTTTAAAGCCACAAGGTCTGGGACTCAAACTATAGTTGGTCACATGGGAGTCCAGTGCCTTAACCACTATGTCACCTACTGGCCCCTCCCATAACCTGTTAACCAGGGTCCTCAGAAGTCTCCCTCCAGGAATCTGAGCTGGTAAATGCACATGCCAATTCGTCACAGCGTCTGAGACTAACTGGGGGCGGGGGGGCG
>NW_006159703.1:2548593-2554572 GCF_000334495.1 Tupaia belangeri chinensis
GGGGGGGTGGGGGGTATCTAAATTGCCAGCAATGGGATTTGCAAACACCAGGGTCATTTTAAATGAGACAAGGTGATCTCTGGAGAGTACAAGAACCTGTGTGTGCCCTGAGCTGGAAGGAGGACAGCAGCAGTCACTGGTTGAAGACATGTATAAAAACATGTTATCATTTAATCTTTCCTCTAAAACACGGCACACCCTTTGTGTATCCACTCTGTGTCAGAAAAGGCTTTGTGGCTCTCACCCTCACCCTCTGCCTTTCCCAAATCAAGCTGATATGTGAAGAAAGCTTTGATAAAGAATTCTGAGACTTAAATCAATAATGAAATCCCCCTGCTCTGTGGTTATGAATTAATATTTTCTTAGAAAATGGAAACTGTAGAGAATAAGAATGAAAAAACATCCAATGTAGAGTCAGGCAGACTAAATATGAATCCCAGCTCTGCCGGTTTCTTTTCTTTTTAATTGCTAGAGAATGCATGCGCCCACCAGGGGTACAGAGAAAGAGAGAAAGCACCCCCCAATGGGGCATGGTCCCATCACAATCCCTTCTCCATTTCTCCATTGTGTTGGGATTTGGGGGCACACACACACAGGTGCCTAGAGTGTTTTTCAAGCCTCTGGGGTAGGGATTTGAACTGTACTTGACCAAGTAGGATCTGGCTCCCCTAACCACTAGACTACAGGGCTGCTCCCAGCTCTGCCATTTTCCAGCCGTGAAATTCTGGACACACCTCTTGCCTATTCTTATACTCAGCTTTCATTTCTGTGTAATCCATTCTTCTGACAAATATTTCCTGAGTGCCTACCACGTGCCATGCATTCTTCCAACTCGACTGTGTTGTTCTGCAGTTACAGGAGACAACAAAGCATAAGCCTCTGCTTTCCTGGAGCTTATGTTTTACTGGAGGCAGTGAGGAGGCAGACAACATCACACAAAAATGATACACAGTATCAGGCAGTGTTAAGAGGTAAGGAAAAGGGAGCAGGCAAGACACAGAGGATGAACAGGAAGATGTAAATGGCTATTATCATAGGGTAGTCCAGGGACGCTTCTCTAATAAAATGGCACTTGAGTGAAGACTTACCTGAAGTGAGGGGCTGTGGCTTTGGACATAACAGACCTGTGGCTTTGGAGAATCATAGAATCTACCTGAGAGAGTTTCTATGAGGACTGAATGATGGAAGGATAGAAAATCTGGCACCTGGCACACAGTAAACCCTCAATAAATGGTGGCTATTATTATGATTACTATCATTATCTCTATTAGTTATAATGTGTGTTTGAATAAAACCTATTAGGAAACTTGAATTCAGGACCAGCAGGTGACGTGGGGGTTAAGGCAGCTAGATCCAACATGGCTAAGCAGTTCCGAGTCCTGGACTTGGCAGCTTGAGAATCATGCTGAGTGCATGAGTGTGTATGCCCAAAATCCTGAGAGGAGAATGGAGAAGGCCCTGGAGCATAGACATCCTGGCTGGGGAGTAATTTCTCACTTTCTCTCTCTCCCCACTTACTCCCTTGGTGAGTGCATATGCCCTATAGCAAACTAAAAAAAACCAAAACCAAAAACAAAACAAAAAAACCTAAAAAAGCTTGAACTCATTATACTACTTTCAATTAAAAAAATATTTATGCATCCATTTAGTTTTTTAAAAAAATTTGACCAGAGACTAGAGAGAGAGGAAGCAAGAATAGCAAGCCACCATGTCTGGGACTTGAACCATGGTCGGCCATGTGGAAGTATCCAGCATCTTAACCAACACACCACCTGCTGGTTCCCCACCTTCAGTTGTGAGGAAATTATGACAAGTCACACCTTCAGAGCTCACACCTTCTAGGGGTAGAGTCTATATTTATAAGGGGTTAAAGGGCAAATTTAAACCTCATCTAGGTTCCCAGAGCACTGGTAACCAGCCATAATGAGGAAACTAGTAAGCCCAGGCTCATCCTTTAGGGAGAAGTATGCTAAGTGCAATTTCTTACCACCCAGCTCCCATCCCAGGCTGATTAAGGCACTTGAACAAGTTCCTGTTGCCTAGAAAGGGCTCCGAAGATCTGCTGCCCCAAGCTATTGGAGGTTGGGAAAGAAGAGCACAGAGGGACTGTGTAAGACCATAAGGGTCTTTGTTTTTCCATGCTGAAGTAAGGGACCTGGAAATTCCACATGCTGTATTTGTTCATGTGTGAGAGAGTGATTCCCTGATCTGGAAAAATAACAGCACTAATTATTAAGAAAACCATTTCAAATGCTCAAATGTTTGTATTCAAGTTCAAGCCAAGGATCTTTCCTTTTTTTTGGAGAGGTTTTTGCTATAAGGGCGCATGTGCTTACCAGAAAGACAGAGAGAGACAGAGAGACAGAAAGTGAGAAATCACCCCCCAGAGGGGACGGCCACACTATAATCCCTTCTCCTCCATTCTCCTCTCAGGATCTTGGGCATGCACGCACATGCGCTTGGCGTGAGTTCAAGCAACCGGGTCTGGGACTCGAACCGCAGTCGGCTACATGGGAGTCCAGCGATGTACCCATTATGGTAACTGCTGGTCCCTAGGATCTTTCCTTTTAATCCAAAATCTAGGAGAACCAGTTGAAGGACACTGAACAAGTCACTTTCTCTCTCTGAACCTGTATTAAAGACTTCAGTTCTCAGAACAAAATAGATCACGGTTCACCTCTCAGTCCTGTATGATCTTGGGTACCTTAATTAACCTCTTGGAGCTTCACTTGTTAAATGGACATTTCAACAGTGAACTATACCTCTTGAGGTAGCTAATGCAGAGAGTACAACACAGTCCACGGGGTACAGCAAACGTCCCATAAATACTGGATACCAGCATTTCACCTGCCAAATGTCTGTCATGTTTTCCTCACTGGCTGTTCAGAAGATGAATCAAGGAGTTAGGTAAGAAAACATTTTGTGATGTAAATGGTACTTTACAACTGTAAGGTGTTATTAAATTATCATCATGACTCTTGCTTCGAATTTTACAATACTGAGTAGGGGGATACCATTTTCATAGAAATGCTTTTCATGCACTCTTTGGGTAATAAGAGATTGGATTTGAAAGACTATCTTTCATGAAAAAAAAATAGCAGCTTTCTTGCTTTGAAAAGCTGAGCCTCTCAGCGCTGAAACAGAACAGGTTCATTACACAGTGAGGATTAATTAGCTGTCGGGTATTATTAAACATTCTCACTCACAAAACCCATATAGAACTGGAAACTATGAAAACAAGAGAGAGGTGATCATGGTACAGGGAGGGGGGGGGGAGACACAATTGCTGGCAATGCAAATTTCAAGAGCAAAGCATGTTAGTAAATTATATTCTACTTAATATCATGTCAGCTTATTCTCAGTTTAGATCACTCTTCTGAATCTAGGGCCTTCAGGGTTGCCTGTTTTTTTTTTTGTTTGTTTTGTTCTTTCTTTCTTTCTTTCTTTTTTTTTTTTTTTTCTCCTGTCTACCACTGGAATCAAAAAGAAAAGGAGGCTAGCCTTTCGAGGGTTTCCATCAAAAGAATGCTGGAGTGTTTACACTAAAATGTGGAATATTTGAAAGCCTAGCAAGTGAGAGGGGAGTGAAATCAGATGCAGATATTTACAATTTTATAGCAAACACAGCTCCCAAATGAGTCAGTAACTATTCAAATCATTGAAGAAATAAAAGAAGCTCATTTAAAAGACAGTCCCAAAGGGCCATAGGGATCATGGAGCCCAGTGGCCACAGACCCCCTTGTTTCAAGCCTCAGGAGTAAATGTTAACATGTAGATTCCTCCAGATCGCTCCCCTGAAGAGGCGTCCTGGGCATCTGCACTTCCTCGTTCTCTGCTTGGCAGCTTATCATTAAGCTTGAAGGGAAGAAATGTGATTCATTGGCCAGGGTCATACAGACAGTTAATAAGAAAGCAAGAACTGGAACTGGGGTTGCTCCCAGCCACACTTCAGGGTCTCTGTCTGTGTTTGGTAGAAAGTTTATTTCATTACTATCACTGTCTTGCCATCAGGAGGGTCTCTGCTCTAGTGGAAACTAAAACAGGACTTCTCTTTATCACAGGATAGAAATCTCCAAGGGGTTAAGCAGACCTATATGAGGTCCCATTAGGTTTTTGTCATAGGGTGTGTGCGTTTGCTAGAGACAGAGAGAAGGAAAGTGAGGGATCACCACCCCCCCTGGGGGGAGGGGAAGCCATGCAATCCCTTCTCTTCCATTCTCCTCTCAGGATTTTGGGCATGCATGCACACATACCTTGCATGATTTTCTAGCCAGGTCCAGGGCTCGAACCATGGTTGGCCATCTGAGAGTCCAGCATCCTAGCCACTATTGCCACCTGCTGGCCCTCAATATCCACACATCTTTTTCCTAAGATTTATTCATTTAATTTTATTTGTTATTATTATCTTTTTAATTTGATGAGAGAGAGAGAGTGAGCGAGCGAGCTGCCAGGTCTGGGGCTTGAACCACACTTGGCCATGTGAGAATCCAGTGCCACTTGCTGGCCCCTCAGCATCCACACTTTAATCACTCTACTCTGCACCCTCCAAAACATCTGCATCGTTGAGAGCATTCAGTTGTGCCTCTCCCAACCAGCCAGATCAGGTGGACTTGCGTGTAGTAATCCAGGGTTGAAGGCGCAGGATGGTGAATGGAAACTCAACAGCCAAGGCACCGTGGCTCAGAAGGAGCTCAGCTGAAGACCCTGTGCCCACTGGTACTGAGCAGACACCAATAGCCTCACACTGGTCAGCAGAGTCTGTGCTCAAAAAGCAGCCACTGAATAAACAGATGAACACACAAATGCTTGAATGAATGACCCGAAAAACAAGCAAGCTACTCTGCCAGACACACAATGACTAATCCCACTTCTGCTTTTAAACCTAGGGTGTATATGCTTCTTCTCCCCATGTACCTGCCACTCTCATCTCAGTGTTTGCTTTTCAGTAGAGCAGCTGGTATTTGAAAGCACATATTTTACATGGCTTTAGAAGTCCCTCAGGGCTAGGGCTGGTCCCAACACATGCCACTTTACCTTTCAAACTGAACATGTTCAAAACTAAACTCCTCATTCAGTCCTAAGCCACATTAACCTATGTCTACAGAGATTTCCTTTCAAAGTTCACTTTTAGAAACCATTTTTTTTTTCTTTTTTTTGCTATAGGGCATGTGTGCTCACACTTGTCTGGGGGCAGGGGGAGAGGGAGTGTGTGAAATTACCCCTCGGGGTATGGGCACACCTCAGCCCCTTTTCCTGCAATCTCCTCTTGGGATTTTAGGCATGTACTCATGCACATGCACCCAGCATGACTTTCAAGCCACTAGGTCTGGGACTTGAACCACACAGCTGGCCATGCGTGATCTAGCACCTTAACCTCCACGCCACTTGTTGACTCTAGAAATATTTTTAAAAATAATTTTATATAATTTATTAATTCATTTATTTTAATTTGACCAGAGAGAGGCAGAGAGAGAGAGAGAGAGAGAGAGAGAGAGAGAGAACGAGAAAGCAAACCATCAGGTCCAGGACTTGAACCAAAGTTGGCCGTGTGGGAGCGTCTAGCACCTTAACCACCACACTACCTGCTGGTCCCCTGGAAATCTGTTTTTTTAAAAAGTATTTATTATTATTATTTTTAAAATTTGCTATAGGGCATGTATGCTCCCGAGAGAGAAAGAGAGAGAGAGAGAGAGAGAGAGAGGGAGAGAAAGAGAGAGGGAGAGAGAAAAACTGTAAAAGCAAGCCACCAGGTCTGGGACTCGAAGTGTGGTCAGCAATGTGGTAGACCAGTGCCTTAACCACCATGCCACCTGCTGGCCCCAGAAATCCAAGTTTTACATAACTTCTTACGAGAACTTTCCTGGCCTTTCAGAATCAAATGTAATTTCTTCTTTGATTAAACTGCAACTCTCGCATACTTTCAGTGCATTTCTCTTCCTCTGTTTAGTGTCCTTATCATTTGCATATTCATCTTAAAGA
>NW_006159703.1:2554589-2587324 GCF_000334495.1 Tupaia belangeri chinensis
TATGAGATGATGCATTTCTAGAGGGTAGAGAGACAATTACCGAGATGAAGAATAGAGAGCATACGCTGAGTACCAGTCACAAAGGAAGGACTTTTCATCCTTTTGGCATTGAACCCTCTCAAGTCCATGAGTGGTTCAAGCATTAATTTCACTACTTTCAGATGGAGAAAGTAAAAGTAACTTGAATGACCTAAAGCTCAAACGGGTTACGTTGACTATGTGAAATTCTACTAAGTGGCACAATTGGAACCCTAGCCTGTTAGATTTTTTTTTTTCTTTTTTTTGGAGAGGTTTTTGCTATAGGGCGCATGCGCTCGCCAGACAGACAGAGAGAGAGAGACAGAGAGATAGAAAGCGAGAAATCACCCTCAGGGGGGATAGCCACACTGCAATCCCTTCTCCTCCATTCTCCTCTCGGGATCTTGGGCACGCACGCACACGCGCCCGGCATGAGTTTAAGTCATCGGGTCTGGGACATAAACCGTGGTAGACTACGTGGGAGGTCCAGCGACATAGCCATTATGCTAACTGCTGGTCCCAGTTAGCCTGTTAGATTTTGAAGTGTGAGTTCTGTATCACAAGACTACAACTTCTCACCGGGGTATTCTCATGCCTGGGTCTTGAATATACAAGGTGCTCAATGTTTTCGATAATGTGGACAGATGGTAACATATGGCAAGTCCATTGGGGGCAAAAGAAAGAAAAAGCAAGAATGTGTAGTCATTAGATCTTGGCATCTTCTCCACTCCCCCATCTTCTACCAGAGACTGGGGTGGGTTGAGCCCCTGCCGAAGCCACCTCACTCTCACATTATAATTGCAACCTAAGCAACAGCAAGCATGTGACCAACCTTAGGAGAACTTTCCCAACCCCAGTGGCCAAGGAAGTTGAAAAACATGGCCAGAGTAGCTGCTCACACTCACCCGCAGGGTTGTGATGGTGGCAGGATCCCGGAGCCGCCCCTCCTCATCCTTCAGATTGTAGCCTTCTGGTCTCTTATCACGCTCGCTGACTTTCCACAACTTCACAGTTTTATCTGTGGAAGACAACCAGAAGTCATCAGAATTAGAGTGAAAAGAAAACTCGTGAAGGCATTTTGTGGACCAGGACGGGCGAGGTGATGGTAATGGTGGAAAGCCCTGTTGCAGAAGCAGGCTCAGGGGAAGGGCTGCATACCTAAATCTCAGGCCATTGGTAGACAGAGCTACATATATATATTTTTTTCTTTTGGAGAGGTTTTTGCTATAGGACACGTGCACTCGCTAGACAGACAGAGACAGAGACAGAAAGAGAGAAATCACTCGGCCTGGCCACATTGCAATCCCTTCTCCTCCATTCTCCTCTTGGGATCTTGGGCACGCATGCACACGTGTCCGGCATGAGTTTAAGCCACCAGGTCCAGGACTTGAACCATGGTTGACTACATGGGAGTCCAGCAACATAGCCATTATGCTAACTGCTGGTCCCAAGACAGAGCTATTTTAAAATAAAATGTGTATTGTGTTGGGACAAATGGTTTTCCTTGACCATGGGCTGTTAAATCTATAGTTTCTACATTAATCTGCTCCATTCAATAAACTCATGACAACTCTGGGAAGTAGATACTATTAATCATCTCTAACTTGGCATCCTACCCCCTTAAACATGGTCCTGTCCATGTGCTCAAAGGCACTTCATGACTGACACTCCACTTCCTCCGCCTTTCTCATCTCACCATCCCACCCCTCCCACTCCCGACTCACGGTGCTCCTGCCTCAGGGCCTCTGCATTTGCCATGCCTTCTGCCAGGAAAGCCCTTTACTGTCTTCGTCACGTGAGTCACTCTTTCACTTTTTTTTTTTTTTTTTTTTAATTTTTACCAAAGGGCACATGTGCTCACCAGAGAGAAACAGAGAAAGGAAAAGTGAGAAATCACTGCCCCCTCCCCAGGGGGATGGCCATGTTGCAATCTCCTTTCCTTCAGTCTTCTCTTGGGATTTTGGGCACAAGCGTATACACACCCGGAGTGATTTTTCAGGCCACTGGGTCTGGGACTTGAACCATGGTCAGCTATGTGGGAGCCCAGCTAGTCACCATCGCACCTGCTGTCCTCAGCACTCCTTCTCTTTACTCTTTCCGTTCCTGTCCCAGCCTCAGAGTGGCATATATAAGACTTACACAAAAATGCCATCTTCACCGCCATCCTCTATCCCCTTTGTCTGCTTTGTTTCCTTAGTACTTTCACTACTTGAAAACTGGCTGGTTAGATATTTGATTTATTAATTATCTGTCTCCCTCAGTGGAATATGAAGTCAGAGGTAGAGCTTCTGTATTGTTTATCACTATATCTCCAACACCTAGAACAGTGTCTGGGACATAGATGTTCAATAAATCAGTTAAATAAATCAGTTAGTTGAGTGGACAAATCTCATCTACAATGTATACTGGACATATATATTTTTAAAGATATTTTTGCTATAGGGCGTGTGTACTTACCAGAGAGACAGAGAGCAAGAAATGACCCTCCCCTACCCCAAGGGGGGATGGTCATGCTGCATTCTCTTCTCCTTCATCTTCCTCTCATGATTTTGGGCATGTACACACACGCATCCAGCATGAATTTCAAGTTGCTGGGTCTGGGATTTGAACCATGGTTGACTAGGTGGTAGTCCAACACCTTAATCACTATGTGACCTGCTGGCCCCTATACAACGTATTTTAAGCAATACCCAGGGAAATAAAATGATAAGGAAACTAATGAAAATGTTGCTTTCCCCTGCTGGCTCCTGGGACTCCCCAGGTGGAAATGATCTTTCTTGCCTCTATACTGTCCCAGCACAGTCATCACTGAGGACACCTGTCATTCTCCACAGCATTAGAAACTCCAATGCCTACCGGGCTCAGACAGGCCGGGAGAATAGGTGAAAGGGGCCAGGGGCTCTGGGAGCTGGAAATGGCATGCCCCACCTGC
Organism: Tupaia belangeri chinensis; assembly: GCF_000334495.1. Lineage (NCBI taxonomy): Eukaryota > Metazoa > Chordata > Mammalia > Scandentia > Tupaiidae > Tupaia > Tupaia belangeri. Next base: position 2,557,540 of record NW_006159703.1, read on the forward strand.
AGCTTTCAATTCCACTTCTTAAAGAAACATGTTGGGGCTAAATGAATCATGTCTGCAGGCTGTCTGCTTCGTAGGCCTTCCTTTTCAGACCCTGCCTTCGTTATTTATACTAATTTTAACTTCTCTTCTGGAAGGCTGGGACTGGGTTGTGTTATTTGTATTTTCCTCTGTCCTGAGCAAGGTAGGCTTGGGAATCAGACAGCCTGGGCCCAATCCCCATACCACGTCCTGCTAGTCATGTGACCAAGGAGTGAGCTCCCCATGTGGTAGGCACATAACTATTACTTGAGTGACAAAAGAATTGCAGGACACAGCAGGAAAAAAAGTATAGAATTCCCAGCTAAATTTGAATCCCAGATAAATAATGAAACATTTTTTAGTATGTCCCTCATTATTTCAACCTTCCGAGGAAAGGTACTGACATCTGTATATGTAATTATGTAACTGTTTTTAGTAAACACAATATCCATCATACAACTTATACATTTTCCATAATCATAAATCTGTCTCAACATCTACCCCTATAAATACATTTATATACAGCATATATTACCTATAATTTATAATAGTGAGAATTTATTCACGACTAAAGGCCAAATAATGGGAGACATTGGCTCAGTTTCTATATTTTATAAAGAATCAATCAATTAATTATTTAATTTGACTTGACAGAAACGGAGAGAAAACAAGCTGCCAGGTCTGAGACTCAAACCACAGTGGGCCATGTGGGAGTCCAGAACCCTAACCACCAGACAACCTGCCAGTCCCTGCCTCAGTTTCTTTATCTATAAGCTGGGGAAAATGGTTTCCTCCTCATGGGTTCTTAGTAGGATGAAAAGAATCACAGCGAATAAAGAGTTTAAGTGATCACAGACTTCTAATAATGGCCGGGAGGGACCAGCAGATGGCGTAATGAGTACAATGCTTGACTCCCACATGGTTGACCATGGTTTGAGTTCTGGACTCAGAAGCTTAAAACTCAAGCTAGGGGCATGTGTGAGTGTACCCAAAATCCTGAGAGGAGAATGGAGAGGAAGGGATTGTGGTGTGGCCATCCACCCTCAGGGGTGATTACTCTCCTTCTGTCTCTCTGGACAAGTGCATGTGTCCTATAGCAAAAATCTCTTTAAAAGAACAACAACAATGGCCCAGGAACGGCAGCTGTCATCAAAATCAGCCAATCAGGCAACTCTTCTACAATAGCAACAGGTTGCTCTGAAAGCTTTAGCTTTGCTCCACTGTGACGTCAATATGTGACTGCTTTTCTGTAACACCCCAGGAAAGTAAAGCTGCCTGTTTACCTGGGGTTTACTAGGGTTTCTGTTGTCTTTTGCCCCTTATCTTGCTCCTCCCTTTTTCCTCACCTGGCTCTGCGCTACCATCTCCCAATTCCTGCATTTTGGGGAGATCTTATGAAATAGGGATGTGGATCACAGTTCTGCTCCCCTTGAAGCTGTCAGAAACAAACGCCTCGTCCTCTGAGGTCTTGAATGCACCCCAATATGAAGCGAGCTTTTGGCAGCGAAGTGGCTGCTTTGACAGACAAGAGGCCCCATTTCTCCTATCTGGGCATTCCTCGGGCTGGGCACGTCGGGCAAGGCTATATAATCTGTGCACTCTGAACTGTGCACTGCCCTGACACGCGCTGGGGCAAAAGGCAAAAGAGCCTTTCCAGCAGCCGGTTGAATTTAGAACTTCTTTCTATATGCCAACGCGTCTCTGGTGCCACCCTCTCTGGAGATCTTCTGCACGCTGAACTTCTTTTTAGGGTGAGAAAATGAAGTATGGGCTGTGTTTCTATAGTCCCTTGATTAGCTCCTGATCAGCAGTGGCTTTTAACAAGAAATACTTTCTGTTGCTTGGCTTAGTAATGTATCCCATCTCATTTGCAAGGCAATTTTGATCTTACACTTTCCTTATCATGAATGATAAATTGCTATACAGAGAAGCAGCGAAATCATGGGTCAAACATAAAGAAGAAAATCACCAATAATCCCTCCAATCAGAGACAATCATTGTCAACATTTTGTATGAACCCTTAGAATATTTTCTCTATGCATGTTTTTTGGTATATACAAGCCTATATTATTAAATAAATAGATTTTGTATTTTTTCACTGCATTTTTTTTCTTTTAATTATACAAATGGTACATATAATTAGAAAACGAAAATAATAAAGGTGAAAAAAGTTTCCCTCAATTTTGTGAAACAACTTATAAAAATTTGTATATATTAATATTTTCGTATATATATATATATATATATAATTATATAACTGTTTTTAGTAAATGTATACTACATGACTTATAATATACATTTTACCTAATCATATATCTATTCCAACATCTATCCCTATAAATAAATTTATAGAAATTCAGTATATATTATAATCATCTATAATTTATAATAGTGAGAATTTGTTAACAACTAAAGGTCTAACAGTGGGAGACTTACTACTAAGTTGTAAAAGAGCCAAACAGGGGAATACTCTGTAGTCACTGAAATGTTATGGTGTTTGAGAAGACTATTTAATAAGTAAAAAGACATTTCTATTATTAAGTGTTACATTATTTTTTAAAATTATCTCATGCAATTTTATTTATTCATTCACTTATTTTAATTCGACCATTAGAGAGACAGAGAGAGAGAGAGAGAGGGAAAGTGAGAAAGCAAGTCACCAGGTCCGGGACTTAAACCATGGTGGGCCATGTGGGAAGAGTCCAACACCTTAACCACCATGCCACCTGCTGGTCCCCTAAGTGTTACATTATTAAATTAAAAAATCTGTTTGTAGAATATTTCACAACTCTGTTCAGAACCAAACAGATTTCTCCATGCCTCTGATTTTTACCTTTGGAAGATATCAACAGTGGTTCTCTCTAAATAAAAACATTTATTGTCTTCCTTGTGCCTTTTCTGTATTTAAAAAATTGTTTTACACTGAACATGTACTACTTTCACAGCAAGAAAAACAAATTCCGTATACCTTCTCTCACCATAAGTGTAAAAGCAAAGTGAGAAATCTAAGTAAAGATGTGTTCTCATATGGCAAATAATTTCAAAATCTAGATTCACCACTGAATGGAGGTTTTGTCATTAAAAATGATAAGGTAGGAAAAATATATTCTAGCCGAAAGTAAAAAATGTACCCAACTATAATGAGATAAGCACATTTTTAAAAGATAATTGATGGTGAATTCAATCCAATTCCCCATGGTTGGGTTGCCTGGAGTCATTTTTGACTTTATTATCACATGATTTTTCTTGACTCAATATCTTGAAGCTTCATGGATAAAAAGTCTAAGAAACATGTGGCTGGTACTGTGAGTGATGACTTTCTCTTTCTTTTGGCTGGTCCTGAGTAGTTTATCATCACTTGTGGCAGCTTTTAAACACAATCTTATCATCTATCTTCATTTTCTCTTTGTACAGTAATTCCAATTGTCTTCCATTAATTTTTGCATGTTAACCTATTTGGCCTAAGGGGGATTCTCAACCTCAATATTAGTATAAAAAAGAAAATCACATAAGAACATGGGAATTTTTCTTTTAAGAATCATTTTGAGATGCTGTTGGCATGTGAAATAGCATCCCAAATGGGAAGATAATATCCTTGTTAATCAAAAAACTATTTAAAAACTCAATTAACAGAACATTATGCTATATAATTAATCTTCATTGCATTTCACTGATTTCTTTCCCATTCCCCCTACAAAGTACTTAATAAGTCCTTGAATTTTATTACAATAATCAATAGGATAAATTTCATACCATCAAGTAAGTAGCTATGAAAAATAATCACACTTTTCCTCCTCTTGAAATAATTAAGTCAAAATCTTCAGAAGTCCCTTTTGAGTTAGTGTTGAATTTGCAGAGCTTTTACGTGAAACAAACAGCAAAATTTAAAAAAGGAGGAAATTAAGACAAATTCATGTGTCTTAGAAATAGGGTGACAAAAAAGTAAACTCACCAAGTATAGCTATGAGAAGGAATAAATTGCTTGGAATCTGGAAAAACAGATGAACAGAGTTCTGGCCATGTTGAGATGAGATGTACTTAGATAACCCTTCACTAGTTATTTTTTTTAGATTTGTACACTGGTTTTATATTTGAGGGATTGGGGCTCAAATGCTCATATGCATCAAAAACTGCTCCTCCCGTTTTTCCCCTAAGATTAAATATAATACTCATTGGAATAGGTTGTCGGGAAAGTCGTGACACATTTTTGCAATAGAAAAACCCAATAAAAACTTAGAAAATTGAAACTATAAAAGCAATAAATTTATAAATCACTTGTAATGCATAAAAAAATCATGATGAACCTTTCAGTATGTTTCCATTTGGTCTTCAAAAGTATTAATATATGTTTGATCAAATTATATACGTCATCTGCATTTTGTTTTCACTTGACATCTGAACATCTCCCTTTCTTTTTTAAATGCCAGGTGTAGATAAAAAGCAAACCTCTTGTTTCTTGGTTTATATTTAAATGTATATTTCTAAAACATACATAAGATAAAATGAATTATTCTCCATCTTATTTGCTTGAGAAAGGTCATTTAGTTTTTACATATTAATCCTCTTGTTATGCTATTCAAGTATTCTTTCAATATATGGCTTTATTCTGCACTGTTTTGGACATAGATGGCTTCTTTAAGCGAGGGTTTAAGAACCTGGAGTGTAGGTAATTCCACTGTAGAAATACTGACCGAGTATTTACATAAGTTTTCCAGTCAACCCTAACCTCCATTTATATCAACTCCTAAACCAACAAATGGTATAAGAGTATAGAGGGAAACAGAGAAAGAAATCATTTCTTTGATATAGTTCTATCTTTTTGACTTGTGTTCTTGGTTTAGAACTTGATTTTCTCAGAGAGACACACAGCCATCTGTTTTACAGACCCTAAAATGTATTTGGGGATTAATAACTTCTATTCAAAAATGCCAAACACAGAGACAGCACATTGAGTTTCCTGAAATATGTTCCCCAGAATAACATTCAGTGAATCTGAAAAGACAGGAAGTCACATTCCCAAAACACCTGCAAATAATCTGCATTAGTTGAAAACTGTAGATAACAGGTCTCATGTAGTTGAGTCATAAATTTGTTATTTTTAAAAAGAACAGTTATTGTTTATTGAGAGCTTACTCTGCGTGTGCCAGGCCTTCTGCTAGGACTCTTGTAAAAGTGGTTGGTAAGTTTTTCAATAGTCAACAAAGTACAAAGAAAAACTGAGGCCGAGAAAGACTGAAATAAATAGTTGGGTGACCGTATCTCTGAAAGGACAGACAGGGAGAAGTCACTTCCACTTACCATTAGTAGACAGAAGAAAGTAAGCTGCATTCTGCTGAGGGAGCCATCTTATTTTATTGATTTTTTCTTCTATTTCTAAACTCTTCAGGTAATCGAACTCGGGTTCATGGCTCTGGAATGTGCTGTAAACATTGTATTCACCTCTGCGATGAACCTGATTTTTACTCTGTAGGAAGGGAAGAAATGATCAAGAGCCTACATCATGTAAACCAACTGCAAACTCACCAATCCATTTTTATTTTATTTTTTTCTGCAGCACCATTAGCAGTGGGATGGGTAGACCTTGTCAGAGAGGGTGAGGGCAGAACCACGAAAGCCACAGGTTCTAACGTGGCTCAGTGGCCTCCCAAGCTTTTGATTGCACATACATGTTGGTTAATACTGGCAGCTCTAATACATACACATATATGTATAAATTTTCTAAATAAACTTCTGTACTAATAGATGGCACATATAACATATACATAAAAATAGAAGTTAAGATAGGATGACTTTAAAGCGATATAAATAGAAGTTCTCATATTTTCTTTCTTCCTCCCAATGGTTGCATTTTATCAGTTCTTTACAAAAAATATAAAGCTGTCGCATCCATGACTTTGGCCTTTAATAATCTCACGAGATCCTCACAGAGTCTAGAGAAAGAGGCAGGACAGGGGAAAGGACCGAGGAGACTTGGAAATATTAAATGACTTCCCTGAGGTCCCATACTGCTAAGTGTCAGATTTGGGCATCAGGTTTTTCACTTCCCCACTTCTTCCTCCCAGGACCTATGACAAAACAGGAGCTTGGAGATGCCGCCTGCATCATTCAGTGAATAATGGCACTTGACCTCTGGCGTTTCTCTCATACTGATTATGCAAAGAACGAACAGGAACTCCATAAACGATGGGAGAAACTCAGGGGCCAGGGTCTGAAAAAGGGGCAAGAGAAAGAGCAAATGCGGAGAGGGAAAAAAGAGGGGGCAGAAAAAAGGGGAAAGAGGGAGGGGAGTTTTAGTTCCTATATTTCAGGACCATGTCACCAACACTTTCAGGCTTTGGAAAACTGTGTTCAAAAATCAAATCTGAGTCTTATCCAATATTTGTTATAAAGCTTGATTTTTCATACAAGGCTCTATTAAAAAATGTATATTGCTAGGTGGATACTGGCTATTCAGACCCTTAGCTTGAGTTACCAGCGGGAGACAGTGCTGCACCCCAGGAGGAGATGTTTTTAGTGGCGCTGACGTTCCAGGGAGCAATCTCCTGGGGACTGTGGCTCCTCAACACTCACTCACAGAGGTCACCCCTGGAAGTCAAGAGCAGACCTACTCTAGATGAGGTCCAGCATCTCAGGTTTTGTTTCCCAAGTTTCATCGCAAAGCTAAACACTTGACTGCATATTCTTTATCCTCATTGACTTTTTTTTTTTTTTAATGAACAAAACCATCAGGCCTTGGAAAATGTGTCCCCCATCCTCCCACCACTGAATTGGACTTCCCCAATATTATAGGTCAGTAAATGAAAATAGGTGAAATCTATAAAAAGCCACCGGAAAATGTGGAGCGGAATATTACTGGCAACATATTGCCTTGGGTAATTTATGCTAAACAGCTCCTCTGGTTTCTCTTTATCATCACTGGGAGCCTAATTGGATTTTTTTTTTTTTTTTTTAAATTGGAGGAAAAGGTTTCCGAATCAGTTTTCAAAGGACTTTAAATACTAACAGACTTGCTACTCTTCTGCTTATTTCCAGCGAAACAGCCAGTCCACCTTAACAATAAATTTCTAAGAGTGTTGATTTGCTACCATCCAAATCAGACTGTCAAGTGTGTGTAGTATGTGCCAGACCAATTAGCACCAGACAGCTCTGGAAAAGCAGGAAAAATTCCAGGTCACGAAGAGCTATTAGTTCCTACTTGCCAACCACATTTTCATGTTTCCAGGGCCAATGGAATAGGCTGGGTGCCTGATTTAATGCTGAGGACTTGAATTTATATAAAACCCCCAGGGATGATGATGCCCTTATAGAAATTAATTGCAAATAATGTACAATTATCAAATATATCACCTCTAAATGAGGCTTTCCTTTTTGGAGGGGAGGTGTAACCCAAATGGCTTGGAGGCACAAAGCAGGCTCTAAATTGCTAGGGAAGTCTCTTATGAAACCTTCCCGTTACACTGGGCCTCCCCCTTTGCCCCTGGATGCTTCTGAGTGAATCTCGGAGGCAGGCTGTGGCAGATGGGGGCGTTACTAGAACACAGACTGACCTGCTGGAAGCTCTAAGGCCTTGCCAGGGGAGGCCAAGGGAATCACATTGGACCATAATTCCATTCTGTCAGAATAGAAGCAGACACCCCCAAAACTCAATTTATATGAAAAAGAGAAACGATTCCTAGCGGAACACGTCTCAGGAAGAAATGGGCTTTTTGAAATGCACTGGAAGTTAGAATTCCTGCTCAGAAATAGTGTTGCATGGACGACTCAGCTCCCGGGACCTTCGTGTCACCTACTCCAACGTGTGTGGAGTGCGGTTTGTTCAGATGTCAGTTCGTGGGCTTTCACGCCCTTTGGTTGGGTGAACTATCATTTTCTTCCCAACTGACCCCAGTTGGCCTCTTTACATTTGTTGGCAAAGAAAGCAATTTTTTTTCCTCCCACCTATTCTGGCAGCACCTGAAGTGAAGAGAGACTGCATTTCAACAGCTCTAGGACAAATTCCACTGAAAAAAAAAAAAAAGGGGAGTCCCGCTCAAAGAGCACCCTTGGAATCTGGCAGGTCAGAGAAGAGAAAAGGTTTTGAATGCTCAGTACCAGGCTTGGAAAGATAAGGCTGTGGCCAGAGAAAGCTTTCTTTTTAAGATGCTTTTATGAGTCTGAATGCAGAACTGTTGATGTTAATGACTTTTTGGCAGTTTTTAGTTTGTAAGCAAAGCAGCAAGGTTAAGGGCGACACATGAGGATTAAGGAACAGTCGGAGGTCTGCTTTAAGAAGACAAGTGTGGGCATTTTGCATTCACTGCCACTTACCTCCTGCTCTCGTTGAAATATTACAACCCGACCCCCCTTGTCCCCTGTCGCTAGTAATTCTCCCGTGTGGTTGAATTCTACCGTAGAGATAATGTCAGCTGCAAAGAAAAAGACAAAGGCAATTTAAGTAACTGCACACTTACTTTAAAAGGATAGATAATAGACATACTTTTCTGTGCATTTAAGGGCTTAGAGCTTTGTCTCTGCAGTGGAATTTACAAGGATTTTATGTTCTGTATTTTAAGTGCCACTAGAAGTGGCGTGTGGAAAGTAAATTTCCTAGATGCCAACATTGTACTGTGGTCTCTGGAAATATCTGGGGTGAACAAAAGGGGAAGCATGCTCCGACCCTTTTGTTTTGGGGAAGAGAAACTGCATCTCTCCATGGTTCGGGGAAATGGAATTTTCTCTTAGATAATTGCTACCACCCATAGACCCTTCACCCACTGGCTTGTGGCTTTTGTCTAAAGTCCCTCCCCCGCCCCCACCCCATCTTCTACACCTAGAAACTTCAGACAGGTTTCAGTTGCAGCAATTCAATCTAGGGCTGAGGACCAGGTTAGGATACCGGAAGCTCAGATACCCAAAGTCGAGAAACAGAACACAAAGAAATTATTGGGACAGTGCTGGTGGTCAGAAATCCAAGGAAGGGCCCCACAAATACTCCAGCTCCACCCGAGCTCTTTAGGCTTTGGTGAGCCCAGCACATCCTTCTGGAACAGCAAGGCCTTATTCCAAACCCAAGAGAAAGGTGCTGAGAAAACAGGGTCATGAGGTCAGAGGGGAGAGGGCAAATTGTACTTTGTCTTCCTAAGTGGCAAAAACACACAGGTGCCAGGAACTAGGATCGCAGATAATTGCAGAAGGAATGCCAGCCTGCCAAGTCTTTCTTCCACACTGGTTACCCCCAGAGGAACACGGACAGGTAAATTACCTATGATTGGATTTATTAGGGCTATTTTTAGAAAAATGTCAGAGGTTAATTCCCCAGCAATTACTCCCCTGCTGAGTGCCAACAATTGCTACCAAGAGTGCAAATGAGTTAAAAAGAAAAAGGTGGGGGGGAAGAAGCAGGGGAATTATGTCTATGGCCTTTGACAGAGGAAAGTTCTGAAGATTACGTCTATGAAGGAAAGCGAAAGGGAAATAGTGAGGTGGAAAATGAAGGCAATTACCCCTGAATAATTCAAATCGCAAATCTCATGTTTACATCTTCATTTCAGGATTTTCTTTGTATGCCCGATTTGGTCAGGTAAGCGGTGCAAAATTCCCCGCTTTATATGTAACTGCCCTTTGCATGTAGGAAAGCATGCCTAGTGGCCATTCTTTGTGCAGGAGTAAAAGGAATAGGCGTAAGCCTTAACCACTTTCGAACGAGTCACATCTAAAATAACAAGTCATGATTTCGTGTTCGAGCCTTTTAGATGATCGAGCCTACGAGAAGCAAATTCAAAGCCCTACAGCACCTCGAAGTACCACAGGTGAAGTAAACCAGGTGAACTAGAGGCCTGAATCCTTTTAAGGGGCAAGTACCTACCAAGCCTAAGCCAGCTGGGGCCGTGAATTAGTGCAGGCCTTACCTGATATTCAGATTTTTAAAGAAGTTGGAAAACCAGGTTTTATTTTTTCTTAATACAAAAATCTATTAAATTGTATATATTAGCAAATAATTTTGTTTGTTTGTTTTGCTATAGGGCATATGCACTTGCTGGAGGGGAGAGAGAGAGAGAGAAAGAGAGAGATATGTCTCCCTATACGGGGAGATAGCCAAGCTGTAATCCCTTCTCCATTCTCCTCTTGGGATTTTGGGCAGGTACAGATATGCATCCAGCATGGTTTTCAAGCTGTTAGGTCAAGACTTGAACCATGCAGTTGGCTATATGGGATACAACCTACTTAAACCTCAATGCCACCTGCTGGCCTGCAATTAATTTTTTTTTAAACTCCATGAAAGTTATAAAAATAATCTTGGGAACCAGCAGTTAGCGTAATGGCTATGTCGCTGGACTCCCACGTAGTCAACCGCGGTTCGCGTCCCGGACCCGGTGGCTTAGAACTCACGCCGGGCACGTGTGCGTGCGTGCCCAAGATCCCGAGAGGAGAATGGAGGAGAAGGGATTGCGGCGTGACCATACCCCCTGGGGGGTGATTTCTCGCTTTCTGTCTCTATGTCTCTCTCTGTCTGTCTGGCGAGCGCACGCGCCCTATAGCGAAAACCTCTCCAAAAAAAAAAAAAAAAAATCTTGTGTGTTTGTCACTCTTATTACTTCTAGTCTACTGAGTCTTCATTCAGAAAAGGCCCCTCCATTCCTTACTAGTGCTCTAAATTGGAAATCTAGGATTTTTAAAAAAATCTTTAGAAAAACCCTTCCTATAAATCTACCTTAAGGAAATAAAATAGGGTATGTGGCTGTTAAGCTCTTAATATCAGTGTAGAAGGCCCATCTATATAAAAAGTGCCCACGAGTTGAGGAGTAAGGAAGTCCAGCATGGCTGGAGACGAGCCATCTCAAGTGAATTAAGTGAGCCCCTTTCCTAGTTTCAGCGTGCATTCAGCCATTCCTCTCATGTTCAGAAGAGACAAGACTGGTTAACACCTGCAGTTGCCTCAGACTGCCCTGACGGAGAAGCACTGAATGCTAGGATACACTTCTAACATGAGTTACTGCTTCCAGCTTTTCAATGAGCGGTTAGCAAAGGATTTTTGTGGAGCTTTTTGACTCAGGTAGAATCTGAAGTGGGCACATCTGTTGCTTTATACGTGTAGCCTGTCAGGTACCAAGGAATGACTCAAGGCTCTCCCACTGCTCAAACACTAGTATTTCTCAGATAGGAGAGGACAGCAGGAGTCGTGAAAGGATGTTAGGGAGACCAAGCCTGGGGTTAACAATGCTCAGGTCTTAGGGCTTAACTAGTTCTGCTTACTTGCAGTTTATACTCATCCTCTGGGCGACTATGATCTTTACTTAAAAAAAAAAAAAAAAAAAAAAGTTAGTGTAATGGCTATGTTGCTGGACTCCCACGTAGTTGACCGCGGTTCGCGTCCTGGACCCGGTGGCTTCAAACTCACTCCGGGCGCGTATGCGTGCGTGCCCAGGATCCCAGGAGGAGAATGGAGGAGAAGGGACTGTGGCGTGACCAACCCCCCTGGGGGGTGATTTCTCATTTTCTGTCTTTCTGTCTCTCTCTGTCTGTTTGGTGAGCACATGTGCCCTATAGCGAAAAAAAACCTCTCCAAAAACAAAAACAAAAATGCTAAAGAGTGTGTGCACTTATGAGAGAGAGAGCAAGAGAGAGAGAGAGCACGCAAATGAGAAATCACTCCCCCTCTCCCACAGGGAGGATGACCACAACCACAATCACTTCTCTAGTATCCTCTCAGGATTTTGGGCATACACGTGCCTGGTATGGTTTTCAAGATGGTGGGTCCAAGACTCAAACTGCACAATCGGCTACGTGGGATCCAGCCACCTAACCACCACAACACCTGGCTGGTCCTGGACAGCAATATCAATGTAGAGCCTCAGAGTTGGCGTGGGCTGGGGGCCCTCATACTGAGAACTAAAGGATGTGCTTTTCTTTTTTGTGAAACTGGATATCAGAAGAAAGAGTGAGGTGGCTTTTCCCAATGTGAACCCTTGGCTTGCCCATGCCAAAAAAAAAAAAATGTCACTCTAAGGGCAACAAAACTTGCCTTCCCAGGGATGACATATACATGGGCCTTCTGCCTGGACTTTTTGAAAGTGTCTTTTCTCTCCCTTTAAGATCTATACAAGCCAAAACCTGGTAGGATTCAAATGTAAATCTAAGACACATCATCTAAGCCAGTATTATTAGAATTCTGCATGATGGGGTATTAGGCAGGGTATGAAAATGTCCCCTTTGTTTTCCAAGTGCTATCATTCTTCAGCGCTATGTCTTCCTCAGGAACCTTGTAAGAGAAAGAGTGATTGGCACCAGGTGACTCATTCCTTAGTCCTCTTGCTAAAATCTTACCATTATTTTAATCCCAGCAGCCAGCTGTTCTGTATTGGAGGTGGTTTATACCAAGCTATTGTCTACCTCCCATTAGGGCCTAAGCCATTATAGCTCAAGTTAATGCTTGTTTTGAACTTCCGGGTTTCCTGACTCATTTATCATTGCTCAGTCAGTTGGTGTACCCGGGAATACGATACTGCCTCATCCATCTCTGCAGAGCTTCATCTAGGGCTGTTTAATAATTGATTCAAAACTCATGAATCACTCCACTTTTCAATTTCAAGATACCAAAACTTGTGATACAAACACTTGTGTGTTTGCGGCGTGCCCTTTGGTAGAACCATTTAAACTAGGAAACATACACAACCAAGCCTCCTATGGTACGGCGTTAGGCTGGAGCCCATGCCATAGCACAGAACTGAGTGGAAGCAGGTGCTTGGATAATTAGGTGACAGGCACATAGCTTGTTTACTGTTCTGATAAAATGATGACTCCATTTGAATTTAGGGAGTACCAAAACCCAGAGTCTGCAGAAGAAACCACACACTACTGACCAAGCTATGAGCCTTGGCCTCTCAACATCAGTCCTAGGGATGGAAATGAAGGGATAATGCAATTTTGCTTTCAGAGTTCATTAAGTGTTTTATCTTTTATCCAAGAATCATTTGGTAGATGACAATATAAAGCAGGTTACCCTCCTTGTACCAGCTGACCTGCTCTGCTCACTCACATCTTGCCTTTATTCCTGAGGATGGTCTGCTCTGGGCAGTTTTCTGTGTCTTCCATTAGGACAGGGATATCAGCAAAGATGGAAAACAGGTTCATAGCGGGTAACAGAGTGAAAGGGTGGAAGTGTTCAGAGGTTTGTGTGGAGGACTGAGAGGAAGGTGGGTCACTTCTAGGCTAAGGTGCAATGTTTAATCGGCACCAGTTATGGTAGGGGTGGGGTGGGGAGGTAGCAATGATATTATTCTTTGTCACCCCCACATCAGGGCTTCTAGCTAGATTGACAATGACTTTGTGGATCATTAAACACACAGGGGATTCCTAGGCTCTCCAGTGGAATTTCAATTACCCCGCCCACCTTCATAAAACGGTGGTCTCCTTCTTGGGTCCAGGTCCACAGTCCAAAGGCAGTATCTATTTGCTGACAAGTTTTTTTTCTGGCAAATTTTGATAACTGAAATGGTGTCTTGGAACATATTTTTCATCAAAATGGGTGGGAGTGAAGAGAATCTGGTTATAGCCAAGTAAGATAAACCCAACTACTACCACTGGGATTATGCCGAGATGACCTCATTAAAAGATGTCAATAGGTCATAAAATTTAAAAAAGAAATCAGGCAATAAAACAGTATGTATCCAATGATTACAATTTTGCTAAAATGTTTTCATTTTGAAATAGACATTTCCTAGCAGATAAAGCTATATATATATGTATATATATATACATATATATATTAAAGCTTCCATTAATGATAAGGTGACAGTTAAAATACAAAATGAAAATTTTCTTATTATCTCTCCAGAAAGGTCTACAAATATGTATGCGCATGCACACAGACACAGACACACAATCACAGAGAATGATCTGATGAGGAAAGTCCAAAATGGTGCTGTTTGGTATAGGATGTAGAAAATTTATTTTCTTGTAGCCTTTTAAAAATTTTCCAGCGTTTTTTTGCTTTTCTTTGGCTATGATGATAATATTTGGATACTTTCTAATTTGTGAATTGTTTTAATTACCTTTCCAAACTGAATGAAAGATTTTTTAGCACTTAGCTCAGTGGTGTTTTAAGCTTTCGTAAAATTTATTTTTTAATTCACATATAGTAAAATCCACTGTTTAAAAAATTATTTGCTTATTTATTATTATTTTTAAGTTTGCTATAGGGCGTGTATGAGAGAGAGAGAGAGAGAAAGCAAGCCACCAGGTCCAGGACTCAAATTGCAGACAACTGTGTGGGCGTTCAGTGCCTTAACTACCACATCACCTGCTGGCCACCAATTCCACTTTCTGTGGCATGCATCTCTATGGGTTCTGACAAAGGCATGAAGACATGTGTCCATGAATTCCATCATGATGTAGAACAATTCCATGCCCCTTTCCACAAAGCTTCTGCAGATAGTCGCTTTTCAGTGAATAAAGTTATGGGAGTAAAACAAGCTGATACATTTAAGAGCTCTGAAACGTTGAACAAGTGCAAATACAGAGGCTTACTAGTACTGGTTGCTATAATTATGATTCGACTCCACATGGAGCTAATAATCATTTCCTCACTATGCAGAGTCAAAGGATTTTGCTTTTTCATCTGTTTAGATATCACTAATTTGATTTTTCAAGGGACAGGAAGCTCAAAAAATCCATATACTCTTATTAAGCTGTATCACAAGCAAGGTTTTTGTTTGTTTGTTTGTTTTTGAGAGGTTTTTTTTTTTTTTTTTGCTATAGGGCACGTGCGCTCGCCAGACAGAGAGAGACAGAGAGACAGAAAGTGAGAAATCACCCCCCAGGGGGATGGCCAAGCTGCAATCCCTTCTCCTCCATTCTCCTCCTGGGATCTTGGGCACGCACGCACACGCGCCCGGCATGAGTTTAAGCCACTGGGTCTGGGACTCGAACCACGGTTGAATACATGGGAGTCCAGCAACATAGCCATTATGCTAACTGCTGGCCCCACAAGCAAGGTTTTACATGAGGTTTTCCACTCCTTCATTTATTACTCCCTCCCCCCCCTTTTTTTAAAGCGAAGAGATTTTTGCTCTATGGTGCATGCACTCACTGGAGAGATAGACAGAAAGCAAGAAATCACCCCTCAGAGGGCATGGCCACACCATAATCCCTTCCCCTCCAATCTCCTCTTGGGATTTTGGGCATGCATACACATGCCCAATGTGAGTCTCAAAACTCCAGGTCCGGGACTCAAACCATGGTCATCCATGTGGGAGTCCAGTGATGTAAGCATTACACCAACTGCTGGTCTCTATCTTTTGTCTTTACATGGGACTGTTTGAGTTTTTGGCTCAGTAACATTAACTTGGTATGACATCTCACAATCATTAGCTTGGCCCCAGTGACAAGTAGTAAACTTATAGTAGGTCATTGGGAAAGTCCCGTGTTTTTCTATGCAAAATTGCATCATAACTTTCCTGACAACCCAGCAGTTCTGCTTAGTAACAAAATGTAGACCTAATCTTGCTTGTCAATTTCAGTGTTTTGGCAGAAGCTGCCCATCAAGAAGAATTTTGAGGTCATACCTAAACTTGGGATGAAAGTGCTATGATCAATTAGTCTTACTTGCCACAGCAAAAGACAACACAAATGTCACAAGCTTGCTATCCCTGACCTGCCGCATGAAATACATACCTCTTATCTGATCCGAAGTGGATTCCTTTATCATGCAAAGAGTGTATGCTTTTTGGATACCAAATCCTCTTCCTGTCATTTCAACATAATCAATTCTATGCATACTGGCTTTAACTTCTACCTGGTGTTGGTATTTCTCTCATAGCAACGAATGCCTGGAGAAGGCTTCAATACTCCAAGTCCTAAGATCTTATCACAACTGCTGCTTCCTACTGAACCATCAGTACAGTGCTGGAAGATCATTGTTTCAATGTCAGCCTGTCCCTGTGGACCAGGCTTGTTAACAGCAGGTATGTGCTGTGGCAGATACTCTAGGTTGGCTACTTCTACAAAGTGTCTTTCTTCCTTGCCTGCTTCCCACTGTCCTACTGTAGAATTTGGAAAACTCAGATATAGTACATGCTTCTTAGTCCCCCTGTGGCAAGGGGTGGTCATTTGACCCAGATCTGGCCAATGATGAGTAGAGGAAAGTTTTCTGGAAATGTGCAGGGGAGAAAAAGACTCTGAGGACAATTTTTCTTTCCTGAATAAAGTGAAGCAAGTGATGAGAGGCTTCTGACTCGACTACTTCTTGTTTTCTGTATTGGTATGTGTTTATGATATGTGAAGCTGTGGCAGCCATCATGTGAACCACGAGGTAACAAGACCCAGGACTTTGAAAAGTTAGGAGATGACAGATGCAAGAATGGGACAATGTCTTTGATGACTTCGTTGAACAACTAAAACCTACCTTAAATCAGCCTGTGTCTGGACTTGTTAAAGACTAGATACCTGTGATTTATGCCATTATTAGATATTTTGTTACTTGCATCTAGATGTATGATAACAGGCATGCCTTCCATGTTTGTTTTCCTAATGAATGTTGAATGAGGGAAAAAAATGGCCCTTTATCCTGCACCTCCTTGTATATACTCACCCATGCTGCACATTTTCATTTCACTCTACCATGCAACCTGTTTTCATTCCCGCTTGCTTGGTTCCCAGAATTGAGGTGGTTTGTTTTTCCTTCTCCTGCTGTGATGACTGTGCATTATTTCTCAACCATTGAGATGTGAAAACGGCTTACTGGGACAGAATGCCCACTCCAATTTATTCATGGTGTCCGTTAAGAAATTATGACCTCAAAGGGACCTACCCATGCCCTTCTTAGGAGCTGAGCTCTCCTTGCTAATATGAAGGAAGTCCACCATGCTTGCTGAGCTGTGAAAATCCAGATGGTAGGAAGCAGGTGAGTAATGAATGCCATGCTGTTCCCATTAAAATGCACACAGCTTCCCTGTGCTGACCAAATCTCCAGCACTAACCAGACTGGAGACAGCCCAGGGACGTGTGGGTTGATAGAGATTGCCTTTTATTCAAAACAAGTTTCTACAACATAGAAACCTAGATGACAGAATTTTCCTGTAGCTGGGGAAAAACAAAACAACTTACCTAAAGGGCAAAGGAGTCTTAAAACTGTAAGTCTCAGAATATAGAAAAATCTAATGGGTAACTGAGAGCAGTCCAGACTTGCCTATACACCCATGTAGTTTACAGTGAAGTCTGCAGTCAAGGTGTCTTCCATCTGTCACCTTCTCTTTCAAAAAGCAGAGGCGTAATTAACTGCCCAGGTGACACAAACTCTGTCAATTATACAGATCTATTATCTGCACAACAAGGAACATCTATGGCTAACCCCAAAGTCAATGAGACTCCACACCCAAAATGTACTCAATCTATGCGGGAATAGGAGTTCTGGCACAGGCACTGGGTCACCAAACATGCTTAATATGGCATATTTCTGGCACATTTTTGGTCAGAAATTCTGTTGTGTCAGATGTTTTGCAGTCAGTAAGATACACTATCTACTTTGTAGAAGCTAGAACTCCCTGTTTTGTGGGTTGGCTCAAACATCATTTCTTTGGGGAAGCTTTGTATAGCTTCTCCCAAGCCCAGGACAGCTCCCTTTACCATGCAGCCTTGGAGCTCCTCATAATTCTCCATCATAAGTTATTTCTACTTATACCATTAGCAATTATCACAAGGCATAGGAATCATTTAAAATGCGCACCTCAGTCTCTAAGTTGTAAACCCCACAAGGAACTTCTTCCCATTGAACTCTCAGAGCATAGCTGAGTATCTTAGCATATAACAGATGCTTTTTTCTTTTTTTTTTTTTTTCTTCAGCAGATCACTGAATGAGAGCCACAAAGAGCCAGATCGAAGTGGAGAGAATGAATAACCCTAAAACAGTATCAACAAACAAAATATTTATGCTAGATGCATGTAGAAAACACTTTCTTAATGGTTGTGAGGTGGGGACTAGCAGGTGGCGTAATGGTCATGTTGCTGGACTCCCATGTAGTCAATTGTGATTTGAGTCTCAGGCCGGGTGGCTTAAAACTCATGCTGGGGCATATGTGCTTGTGTACCCAAAAATCCTGAGTGGAAAATAGAGGATAAGGGGTTGTGGTGTGGCCATCCTTCCTGGGAGGTAATTTCTCACTTTCTGTCTCTCTGGCGAGCACATGTAACCTATAGAAAAATCTGTCTCTCTCTAAAAAAAAAAAAAGAAAAAAGAAAAAAAAAAAGATTGTGAGGCAAGAGGAGTTCTTATTTAAAGTTCTTTGGTGACTTTAGAACCAGACAGATTGATCAGTAAGGAAGAAATTTTATCCAAGAAAGTCTTTGTACTCTAGGCAGGAATTTAGGGGTCCTATGAATCACAGGAAGAGAAAGCGGATGGGTAAAAAGAGGGACCTTGATGGCGTCATTTTAGTAAGGGCCTGGAAATAACATTAAGACAGCCAAAGTAGATTTTGAGCAAATGGGTCTTTTTTAACGAACATCTATCTATTTTGTGTATGTCACCGGGCTATGTACCAGAAAAACAATAACAAAACAAAACTAGGTATGACATACTTTTTCTATGCAAAAATGAGTCATGACTTTCCTGACAACCCAATAGAAGAAAATGTTGGAGGAGAGGATGTTCAAAAATTTAATTATAATAAGTGAGGTCTTCGACTCACAGAATAAGAATCCTGTTTTTTACTTAGAGGGCAGCAGGAAGTCACTACCAGACTTAAAGTAACACATCTCATTCATATCCCTAGATTCGATAAATCTCTCTAATTTCTCTAAAGGAAAAACTGAACACTAAACGCAAAAATTTTCCTTTGTTACACTCTACATGGGCCTAAAGAAATAAAGAACATGATAGGAAAAGATTTGAATTTTTTTCTCTCCTAAAACATGAGATTTTGGGTCTAGCAAGTGCTGTCCATAGTGGTTAAGGTGCTGGATTCCCATGTGGTCGACCCCAGTTTGAATACTGAACCCAATGGCTTGAAACTCATGCCAGGCGCATTTGTGTGTGTGTGTGCACAAAATCCCGAGAGGAGAATGGAGGAGAAAGAATTGTGGTGTGGTCATTTCCTTTGGGGGGGGGGTGATTTCTCACTTTCTGTCTCTCTGTTTATCTCTATCTCTCTGGTAAGTGCCCACATCCTAATAGCAAAAATCTCACAAAACAAAACAAATAAACACAAAAACATGAGGCCTCTATGGTCTGGCAAAGTAAAAATACTGCTAATAGTTCACAAGGTATTTTGCTATTAGGGATTATCAATCATTTTAGCAAAGAAATGAAAGCAAGTAACCAAGTGTGTCAATAACAATTCTATGAATCATTCAGCATTTTCACTCTGGCTAGGAGTTGTGTTTTGAGGAATATTATAAAATATTATTTTATTTTGGATAATATCCATATTGTAAAGCACCGAATACTAGATATACAGCAGATATACAATAAAGGACAGAAAGAATAAATAGTGTTTTCATCAGCAGCAGTACTCAACCTTTAATAAATATACATCAGGCAAAAGCATTATAATGCCTGATTTTTTTTCTATTCACTGAAAACTGGATATTTAGAAAATCCATTATATTTCACATTATGGTTATATAGCATTTATATATTCATAAATACTACTAAATGTAGAAAAATCAGGAAAGGTTTGCTTTTGATAGATTCGTTAATTGTTCCATTTATTCATTCAACAAATATTGGTTGGGTGTACCAACCATCTATTAAGTACTATAACAGGTACTGGAGATACATCAATTCAAATAGGTAAAATCTCTCTCCTCACGGAACTTATACTCATTTGTGGAGAAAAGCCAATAGGCAGTGTACATAATAAATTACATTATGTTCTAACTACTTTGGGAAATGAATAGAGCTAAGTAAGGGAGATTAACAGTGCTGGGGGTTGGAGGTAAGCTGTGATTTAAACAGGTGAGTTGAAACAGGCCTCACTGAGCAGACTTGAAGGAGGTGAAGGAGTTTGCTACTCAAGTGTCTGGGAAGAATGTTCCAGTCAGAGGGAACAGACAGTGAAAAGACCCTACAAGGGAACCATGCATGTATCAAGGGTCAGAGGGGCCAGTGCAAAGTGGCTAATGAGAAAACAAAGTTGAGAAATGAGGGTCAGATAATGTAGTCCTGTAGACTTCAGCAAACACTTTGGCTTTTCCTAACAGTGAAATAGGCCCAGCTACTGTGGTACATGCTACTAAGACACTGGGCTCCATGGTCTAAGATAACATGGAAGGACTCATTTTGATTCTGAGTCCAACCTGAAGGTGGTGTGTGCCTATGACCCCAGCTAATAGGGAAGCTGAGGCAGGAGGATATTGAGCTTAAAGGCAGCCTGGGTAACATAGTAAGACCTTATCTGAAAAGGAGTTGGCCATGATGGTGCATGTCTGTAGTGCTCTGTTCCCCTAAAGTGAAAGGGTCACAAGGATGAGACTATACTTCACAATGTGAATATACTTCAAACTCTACACCTAAAAATGGTTAAAATGGCAAATTTTACACCAAGTTTGTTTATCTGTTTATTGACTGATCGACTGAAAGATTTTTGCTATAGGGCACGTGCACTCTCCAGAGAGACAGAAAGCAAGAAATCATCCCCTGGGGGTAGTGGGGAGGATGGCCATGCTGCAATCCCTTCTTCATTCTCCTCTTGGGATTTTGGGCACACACACATATGTGCCCAGCGTGAGTTTTCAGCTGCCAGGGTCCAGGACTCCAACTGTGGTCTACTAACCAAGACATAATCATTACACCATCCACTGGTCCCTATGTTAAGTAAATTTTACCACAATTTAAAAAAAAAGGGAAATGGAAGGCTGTTGGAAGGCAATAAATAGAAGAATGATAGAGTTTTACAAGAATCAATTCGGTTATAGTGTTGGGAATAGACTGTAGAGAATTGAGGTACTGGGTCATCAGAAAAGTCATGATGTATTTTTTCATGTTTTTCTATGCAAAAAATGAGTCATAACTTTTCTGATGACCCAAAAGAATCAGGCAGCATATAGAGATAATCCAAGTGAGAAATGATGATGGATTAGACCAAGCTGATGGCTGTGGAGGTGGAGAGAAGATTCTGGATGCATATTGAGAGTAGATGTGTCAGGATTTGCTGATGGATTGATTACAGGGTATGAAAAAAAGAGAGGCCAAGGTTTTTGCCCTTAGCAATTGACATGTTGGAGTTCACTGAGAGTGGAAATTTTGTGGGTAAAGCAGGCTTTCTTGGGAGGAGGACAGATGTTCAGTTTTATGCATGCAAAACATGAGAGATTTATGAGATGCGGAGATCATTGGAAATAAGAGTCAAGTTCAGGAGTGAGGTGTGAGCAGGTGATATAAATTTGGGACTAACTATCACTGAGATGGTATTTAAAGCCCTGAAGCTGAATGGGAACAAATAGATTAAAAGGAAAGAGGAGGACGAAGAGCTAAACCTTGAGGTACTCCAGCATTTAAAAACTCAGGGAAAAAAAAAACCAGGAAAAAAAAAAAAAAACAAACCAACAAAAGAGGAATGATGTCAGTGAGAAAAATTAAGAAGGCTTAGTATCCTGAGTGTCAAGTGAAGCATTTAGGAGTGGCCAACCTGTCAAATGTTGCTGATAGGTCAAGTAAAGGGTTAGAGTTGACCTTTGGGTTTACTGTTGAGGAGGTGACTTTTGACTTTAACAAGTATAATTTCTGTGGAATGGTGGGAATGAAATTAACTGGAGTCAGTTTCAGAAGACTGCGACTATGGACAACTCTTTCAAGAAGTTTTGGTGTCAAGACTAGCAAAATAATGAGGTGGAAGATGGTAAAGGAAGTGGAGTGAAGAGAGCATTTTTCTAGTATTATAGAAATAACAGCATGTTTACATGCAGATGAGAAAGTTGCAACAGTCAAAAACAAAAAGACATGAAGAAGAAAGGTAGTGGGATTGCTAAATAAATAATGTATGAATGAACAAACTAGTTGCCACTAACAGTTAAAAATTCATATCGGTTCGATTCTTACCCCTAGCCAAAAGATGAACAGTAAGAAAAATGCTATTGCAACCCTATCTTCTTAAGAAGATTTAACAAGATGCTTAGGACATTGAGTATTTTAAGAGTCCCTCCCATACATCAGAGAAGTATGTGATTGCTATGAATGTAAAGCAATGTCTTAGTTTTTTTGTTTCTTCCTACCTCATTTCTTTCCTGCTCTCCATCACACCCTGTCTTTTTTCCTCTCTCTCTCTCCTCCCCCTCCTACCTTTTCATTTTGTAGCTGAGAGACTATTTCTTCAGCTACCTCCTATCTGCCAGCCAGGCAGAGGCTATCACCTGTATATATTTTACAGGGATGAGAAATCCACAAGATCACTTCCCCCTGGGTAGTCTGACCTCCTTATGGCCTTTCTTAACTTTCCCCCACTGTTCCTAATATCTTACAGAAACAAGTCTGTCAGAGGGGCAAAGTAAAAGCCCACACACTCATCTCATTCTTGCCCTGTGGAAGATTTATAGACACTTTGCAAATGGCCAGACCCAGGTAACCGTGCCAGGAACTTTCCAAGTGATTTGTAGATCTCCCTTCCAGGAAGTCAGTCTTTAATGGAAAACTTGTAGCTGCACATTCCTTTCATATAGTATGACTACAGGAAGAGGATTCCAACCGTCAAGCAGAAGACTCACTGAATTGAACTGGCCTCCAGATACTTTAGTCTAAGGAAAACATCAGATTTGCACAGTTTAGAAAAGCAGTTTTCACTGAGTTGGCTTACTGCATGCCAGGCAAAGTACAAACCTTCTACAAACACTCCCTTCCTGAACCTCTATCATGATTCTCATTTACTGAATATCTATTTTAGCCAAGATTTGTGCTTTACATTACATTATTTAGTCACTCAGACACGATTTAAGTGTGTTCTCCCATTTTTCAGATGGGGAAATAGTGACTCAGAGAGGTAAATATTAGGTTGCCGGAGAAGTCATGACACATTTTTGCATGGATAAACACAGTCAAGACTCTTCTGACGATCTGGTAACTTGCTCAGATTTGGAGACTAACAGTGGGGCTGGGATTTGAACCCAAGTGTAGTTCTGAATTCTATGTTCTTAACCTGCCTGTTCCATTTTACTTCCACTTCTATGATTTCTTGTCCCTACTCCCTTTTTGTCTGTTCTCTCATCCTTTCTTACTTTCTTTTTTTTTTTAATTTCTTAATCTTTCATTTGTTATAGGTCTCACTTATTAGCACCACAGGTATGTATGTCCTCTAGGCTCAACCTTGACTTTTCTATCTTGTCACACATGCTGGGAAACAAAGCCAAGTTTACTATTTCAGGTTCCCTAAGCAAATGTAATGTTTTATGACAACTTTCATGCTATTTCATTCCTTTTATTACTTGTGCCTGCTGACATCTTATTCTCCCAGACAGTAGGTCCCTTGAGGGCAGGATTTTTTTCCATGATTGTCATCCAGGGACCTAGCACAGGGACTGGAACCTAGGAAGTTTGCAAAACACACCTATTGGCTGGCTGAATAAAAATATGAATACATGAATCTTTCAAGGCCAGCTCAAATGCCACCTATCCCATGAAGATTTCTGTAGTCTCCCCGATAGGAAAATAATTCTCTTCTCCTCACCACTTCTTTGTACCTTTCACATGCTATCCATGATGTTCTCACTGATGTGTGTATTTGTTCTATTGTCTTTATTGAAATGCATTTTACTAAGCACAGAGCACCTGCTTTACTCATGTTACACTCTATCAAGCACAACTGGTGTTTAATGAATGAAGGAATGCAATCCTGAACTCTTCTCTAATGACACCACTTACTCTAGCTCTTGACCTTTTTTTTGAGAATTCTTCTGGCTTGCTTTCTCACCTTCCCTCTCTCTGTCTCTCCCTGGTCAAATTAAGAAATAATAATAATAAATAAAATAAAATAATTTTTTTTTTTTTAAAAAAGGAAATCTCATAAAAGCTATAAGTGTTGGACCAGCAATGGCATGGTGACTAAGGTGCCGAACTCCCACATGGCTGATCACAGTGCCAGTCCTGGACCTGGTGGCTTGCTTTCTTACGTTTCTTTTCTCTCTCTCTCATGAACACACATGCCCTACAGAAAATTTAAAAATGATGAAAAATAAAGTTAAATAATGCTTTAAAAGAAAAAAAGCTAATACTAAATAAAGTTAAATAAATAGTTCTTTAAAAAGAAGAAGAAGAACAAAAGCTACAAGTGTTTTTTCCCCATAAATTCTGCATCCTGTTTTCAGAGGCCTTCTGGCACCCAAGTAAAGATTTCAAACTCTAGTGGGATCTGAAACCATCACTCAATACCACTCTGCTCTCAGATCTCTACCTATGCAATTCCTTGATCTGGAATTTAATCTCTTTCTCCTCCTTTGTAAGACCCAATTAAAAATTAGCCTTTTCTAGAAATCAAGGAAGAGTAGTTTCCATTTAAAATTTCACTAATCTATTTTCTATGCAAAATGCATCATGACTTTTCTGACAACCCAGTAGATGGCACCTTTTTTATCAGCATGACTCATTTATATTGCATCACGGTACAAATGTGGATAGATGGCTGTCTAACTAGATTACAAGTTTCCTGAAGACAGAATCATATTTATTTCTCCAGTAGACAGCACCTAGTATCTCACACATGACATGAATGGTCCACAACTGGAGATTTAGGATTCTCTTGGGCACAAGTGATTGTCGGCTTATATAATACACATGACAGCTCCCCGCCAAACTTGAAATCATATATACTTCATTTTTTACTACAGCCTTTAAAAACTTTTTTTTTCTTTATTCATGGTAGAGCACATGTGCTCCACAGGGGAAAGAGAGAGTGAGAGTGATAGAAAAGGAAATGAGCACCCTCCACACCATGATCCCCTTCCCCTGGCCTCCTAGCTTGTCAGGTCTTAGCCACTTACACACATGCCTGGCATGTTTCAAGTTGACCAGGCTGAGGATTTGAACTGTACACCCCATGTGGAATCCAGCTTTGTGTGTGTGTGTGTGTTGTTTTGTTTTGGGAGGGGTTTTTGCTATAAGGGCACGTGCGCTCGCCAGAAAGAGAGGGAGACAGCGAGAAATCACCCCCCGGGGCGGGGGGGATGGCCACGCCGCAATCCCTTCTCCTCCACTCTCCTCTCAGGATCTTGGGCTGCATGCACATGCACCTGGCATGAGTTTAAGCCACCAGGTCCGGGACTTGAACCACGGTTGACTACATGGGAATTCAGCGACATAGCCATTATGCTAACTGCTGGTCCCTCCAGCTTCTTTTGAACAGCTTACTACTAATGCACCAGGGAGTCAGACCTTATTATTATTATATTGGTTCATTGTTACAGTCTCATAGCCTCCAACACCTCTGAAATAAAACCAGTACTTAAGAAATCATGTACTAAGGGCATTTTCAGAAGCACTTCCTACAAGGTAGCAGGTGGGAGAGGAGTGGAAGTCAGCTCATATTTCGATGTCTCCAAGGATTCTGCTTTTGGGGGATATTTCAAGTGCTGATTCCAATAGCCTCAGTTAATACCACCCTTGGAGAGTACGGAAAAGCTTGGAATTTGAAAACTCAATAATTATTTAACGTGATAGCAAAATTCCTTTTTCTCCTACATGTGCAGGTTCTTGATTTTGATGCATTAGTTGTTTTCTACAAAGTTTCTGGGAAAAAAGAAAATGCCAATATTTCATCAGGCAATAAATAGGAGGAATCAAACTGTTACACACTAAAGGTATGGATTAAACACTGGCCACAGTCTCAGATGTACCTCTCTTGCTTCTTCAATTGAACGTAAATCAACAGGCTAACGTACCAGAAGTCATTCTGGGAAGCTTTGGGATAATACAACCGTTCGATGATTTATTACTAAGGAAACCTCACAAAGTGGGTTTTCTACCCCTCAGACTTCATCTTTACCCGTCTTCTGACTACCATATCCCCTTTCTTGCTGCAGCCTAGCCCCATTCTTACTTTTCAGATCTCTTTAAATGCCCTACTTTCCCCCACTGTGGGGTTTTGCAAACACATGTTTTCTCTTTGCCTAAACTGCTCCTCTTTCTCCCTTTTTTGGGTTACTATCTCTTTATCTTTAAGAAGTTCAGCTTAAATAGTACTGAGAAAAGGTCTTTTCT
This sequence comes from Tupaia belangeri chinensis, assembly GCF_000334495.1. Lineage (NCBI taxonomy): Eukaryota > Metazoa > Chordata > Mammalia > Scandentia > Tupaiidae > Tupaia > Tupaia belangeri. Next base: position 2,583,713 of record NW_006159703.1, read on the forward strand.
GACAGTCTTTTTTCTTTTTCCTTTTTTTTTTTTTTCCTTAGAGCTCCATGTGCTTGGAGGAGGGGGAGGAGGGGGGGAAGAGGGAAAAGGGGGAGGGGGGAGAAAACTCACCCCTCCTCCTCCTCTTAAGAAGGATGGTCACCTGTAATCCTTTTCCTCTATTCCCCTTTTGGAATTTTGGGCATGCATACACATGTGCCCTGTGTGATTTTCAAGTTGTTGGGTTCAGCACTTTATAGGACCCTATTTTTTTTTTCCTTTAAAACACCTACTAGAATTCATCATTATACATTTGTCTGGGAGTCTATTATTAATATCTGTCTCCTTTTATATGGTTGTATTTTAATTTGTCAGAGCTGGGATCAGAGCTGACTTTCCTTCCTTGTAATTTTTTTTGAGAGATTTTTGCTATATGTGTTCACCAGAGAGATAGAAAACAAGAAATCACCCCCCAGGGGGATGGTCACACCACAATTCCTTCTCCTTCATTCTGTCGGGATCTTAGGAATACATTCACATGTGCCTGGAATGAGTTTGAAGCTGCTGGGTCCAGGATGCGAACCACTGACAGATACATGGATTTACAGCGATGTAACCATTAGGCCATCTGCTAGTCCTCCTCTTTTTTTAAACCATCCCCTACCCACCCAGGGGGGGATCCACAATCCCTTTTCCTCCATTGTCCTTCTGGGGCTTTAGGCAAGCACAGATACATGCCCAGCATGATCTTCAAGCCTCCAGGTCCAGGTCTCAAACTGCTGTCAACCATGTGGGAGTCCAGCACCTTAATCACCACACCACTTACTAGCCCCCGAGCTGATTTTTTTCTAACCCTGGTATTCCTGGTCCCCAGCCCAATGTTTGACAAACAATAGATATATAATCAATGAAAGTATGGTTTTCTAGAGTATTATTAATAGTTGTTGCCTGATCACTTGGGTTCTTATTCTCTAATACTGTTCTTACACACACGCGTGCACACACACACACACACAACTTGGTTTTCAGTTGAAGTGAGTGTGGAAGACCTTTGGGATTATGAAAATTTAAAAATTAGTTCAATCTACATTTATCTCATTCTCCTTAATAGGATAAAGTCTGAGCTAATCATATACATGAAAACACACCTATAACAATGTATATACACCCTTCTGAAGCTTACACTCTAGCCCTTGCCTAAAACAATCTCCACCCTTTCAATTTTTAGGAAGAAAAACAAGAGAACACCAGAGATTGGGTAGGAAGATCTTTACATGCCAAGAAGTGTGACCCAATGAACTATTTCAGTCAGACACAGTTTGAATTGGATTGCCTGGGGGCTGAGAAGGGATTTCTGGATTAGACAGTTCATTAGTGGCCAAGCTGGCTTCTAGGGCCTGTTGGTCCTTGCTCTGCATGCCTGGAGTTAGCACAGTGACACAGTGAAGGCTGCCTGAGTAACAGCTGCCAGTCAGTCACATGGAATAAAGGCTGAGATAGTAGCTACCCAGAGGCACCAACCACACTCCTAGGCTCAGGATCCCACTCCTGAACACAGCAGAAAATGAGGTTTGTTGTCAATTATTTACTGAGTACCTTCTACCTGCCTAATCTGGGACTTCCTCCTTAGGAATAAGAGGTGGTCAACAGCAGTCCCCTATCCCCAGTTTAAATGACAGCTTTGACACTGACTAGCTGACTAGTCTTGGTTACATTACTTAACCTCTCTCTCTCCTGCTCAGTTAACTAATCAACAGAATATTATACTGAGAATCATGTGAATAAATTCATACAAAGCTCTCAGAATGGTACCTGGCACACATAAGAACTAGATGTTAGACTAATTCTTTTCCTAGGGGTAATATAGTGAATGGTTAACAGGATGACTTTAGATGTCAGAAAGATGCCATGCAGTCTATTTATAAGTCATGTGCCTTTGGGCAAGTTACTTAAGATCTATGAACCTTGGTTTCTTTATCTGTAAACTAAGGATAATATTGGTAGGGAAATTATGAATATTAAATGAGATAAAGAGGTAAGAAGCTTAGTATGGTGCCTGGCACATTGTAGATACTCAATAAATATGATAATTTGCTGTTATTCCTCCTAGAGAATCCCTCCCTTAGACCCCAGAAAAAGCAGAGTAGGGCTCCATAGTTCCATATCATACAACCAAATAACCTAAAGGACACTAGTCATGGTGGTTGGGGCATTTCTGACCAGAAGAGTTGTGCCATTTTGGTTTGTTTTATTTATTTTGACCGCAATGTAGCCCATGCAAACTTGGACCATTTTTTCAATGAACTGTCAGCATTTAAAAAATTGTAATGCTTCAGCACAACTGCGATGACTGAATAGTTAAGGCATCGGACTCAGAAAATGATAAAAATACAGATTTTCAGTTTCTTTAGACAATGAAAAGATTGGCACCACTGCGCTGGCATTTCCACAGGGCCACTCCTGGCCTGACCTGGGAGGCACTGCTTTCTTTAGAAGGGCACATGGTCTTGAATTTGCTGCATCTTCTTCGACTCCCTCATGTGCCCACAGCTTCAGGCCAAATGTCAGCTTCCATCTATCCTCCTGAGGTTTTCCTCTACCTTTCTGCTTTCATCTTTGATAGGACTTGGCCTCCCTAATCATCTGAGTCAGCGGCTGCTGGTCTTGACTGTCCACTGATACCCCTACAAGCTGCGTGCAAGACAGTGACATGCCCTTATCCACCAGCCTAAGGCCACCTGTCTGCACTGGCAGGTGACAGTGCAGAAAGACAGAGCAGTCAATTCCACAGCTACTGCTTGCTTCTCGAATGAGCATCTCTAGAGAACAGCTTCTTGCCCAGAAGTTACCCTATAAACTCAGTATTGGGTTGTCGGAAAAGTCTTGCTTCTCCAATGAGCTAAGCGCATCTCTAGAGAACAGCTTCTTGCCCAGAAGTTACCCTATAAACTCAGTATTGGGTTGTCGGAAAAGTCATGATGCGTTTTTGTACAGAAAAAGTCAGTCATGACTTTTTCAACAACCCAGAATTTTCTCACACCAAGTTTTTTTCCAGTTCCATTTGGACTGAGGGGAGAGGATATGCAACAAAAGATAGGGGTGCTATACAACAATGCTTTCGTTTTCTAAAACCTATCTATGGATTAGCAGTTCTTCACAATGAATTTGTTCGTGGGATGGCAGGGGGACGTCAAACGCTTTTGAGCAATAGCTCATACATTAACCCCCCATTCACAAGTTGTATAAGAAAGAAATTTACCCACAATTCATACATCTAACAGCTTGTTTACTGAGCACCTACCATGTGGGGATTCAGTACTGACAGACAATATCCTTAACTCAGAATAAGAAAACTTATTCTGAGTTAGGGATTCTCTAGTATGCAGGAGAAAGGAGGATCATTCGCTCTTTCCAAATTTATCTGACTACTAAATACACCTGGGAAATCTTGCTTTATGCATATTGCATGAACCCTTGCAGATCCTATCTCGAGGCCTTTCATGATAAAGAACAATAGGTTTTTTTTAACCCCACAAATAAAGGCATAAGAAGAGAAAACCACTCTAGAACATTTCTTACTCAGAGAAACACCTAAGTTATTTCTTTCTTTCTTTCTTTTTTTTTTTTTTTTTT
>NW_006159703.1:2588478-2664397 GCF_000334495.1 Tupaia belangeri chinensis
CTTTTTTTGTTTTTTGTTTTTTGTTTTTTTTTTTGAGAAGTTTTTTGCTATAGGGCACGTGCGCTTGCCAGACAGAGAGAGACCGAGAGACAGAAAGTGAAAAATCATCCCCCAGGGGGGTGGCCACGCCACAATCTCTTCTCCTCCATTCTTCTCTCGGGATCTTGGGCATGTACGCACACGCACCCGGTGTAGAGTTTTAAGCCACCGGGTCCAGGATTCGAATCATGGTTGACTACGTGGGAGTCCAGTGACATAGCCATTATGCTAACTACTGGTCCTCCAAGTTATTCCTTGAAAGGCTAATAAACCTATGAGGTCAACCTTAATTTGGGAAGAACCACAGCCTCACCGGGTGCCTTGGATTTGGCAAAGTTTTCTGAGGCTATCACATGAAGGGTTAACTTGATTTTCGCCTCCATAGTGAAGCTGTTTTTTTCTGCCTCAAACATGACCCAGTTGGAAATGTATTTGTTTTTCACTGTTTAATCTTCTGCATCACCCACTGTTGATTAGATTTAATTAATTTATGTTTCTAATGAATTTAGAAACTCACAGTGCTGTAGCAGGAAAATTTTCAGACAGCATCTGGCCACCAAATGGATTGATTACCTTGTCTACAAAAGTCTTTTAAACATCTGGGGCCTGATTTTGTGAAACATCTAGAAGCTCTTTCAGAGGTAAGAAAACCCACATGGACTATCAAGAGGCGAAGGAGAGAGTGCTAGAAATAGGTCGAGCTCGCTTTGATTTGCTAATCTGGGTTCTGGCATGCCCCCAACATGTAATCACATTTTGCTGTTCATTGGCACAGTTTCAGTGGCACCGAATAGACTGATCTGAATCTATTTTGTTCAACAGAATCAGAATCCATCAGGCCCAGGCTCGGGCTGCCACCCTGTGAACTCCTTTGGCACTTCCTTTTTTGTGGAAGCTCCCACCTATCATTAGGATGAAACATTTACAGAAAACATTGAGAGAAAAGCACCTCATTTGTTCAAAAAAACATTTATCGGGGCCCACTGTGCCTGGCACTGAGCCATGTGCACCTCTTCATTAGCTGCTGTTGGCAACAACTGCCGGATGGCCAGGTAGGGCTCCCTCATGCTCACAGATATGACAGGGGAGCGTACAGAAATGATGATGATTATTAAGGTCAATATGTGCACTACTAATAAAGGAAATAGACCTACACATACATACTCACTGGGCTCTATAGGTAGCATCTGACATTCTTTAATTCACCCTCATAACGAGGTCATGAGGTAGATACCATTATCACCTCCGACCTACAGATAAGGGTACTGAGGCTCTGGGCACTTATATGATTTATACAGAGAAATCCAGTCAGCCCCGAGAGCCTTTGCTCGTCACCATACTGTTTTATTATCTTCCAGATGTCATTTACTGATGACCTACTAGGTGTTAGTGTTAGCTTGACTGCACTGTATTTTAATCTACATTCACAACTTATAGGGTGGGTATTATTCTTCCCAGACAAAGAAGCTGAAGGCTAGAAATGTTAGCTAACTTCTGATCTCAACAAGGGCAGGGGTTCACTCAGGTCTGTAGGGTCATCAAGGCCACTTCTGCTTACTGAGTTATCTGCTGATAGATGAGAGAAAAAGGGGAGTTGACAATGTCATGCAACAATTTTCTCAGAGCTGCACCTAGAAACAAACTGGTTGGACGAGTGAGAAGAGGAGGTAGCTTGGCTGCTTTGCACAGTCCAGCCTACTTCAGAAAAACAGAAGTCAAAGAATGTACAAAGAACAAGCAAACACTTCGTCTTACAGAGGTCGGTGGAAATCTCATTGCCTGACTGGTTTTTCTGGCTCAAGGTCAAAGAGAAATTACTGCCACCCAGGTAGGCTGCCCATAATAGAAACAATAATAAATAATCCACAACACTGAATCTCTGAAATTTTCTCAACAATGGATACAGACTGTCGCATAACTCGGTTGTCACAGTTAGATATTGGTGTTAAAGAAGGCTGGTTATACTCTGTCACATGGTTCCTGTGATGGACTATAAACCTGCTAATTCTGGTCATTTCTCTTGTTTTTAAAACCTCTCATTTCCTTTCTCTCCTCTCTTCTCAACACAGACAAGTCCTCTACTTCTCTGGGTCTTTGTACATACCCCGCTGGAGCCATCCTTATATCACAAGCCTCCCTTTGGTCTGGCTAACCCTTATTCATCCTCAATCTTCAGGATGGATCTCTCTTCTTCGAAGAATCTTTCAATGACTTTTCCCTATTTCACTGGGTAGTCAGAAAAGTCAGGATGCATGTTTTCATAGAAAAATACATCATGACTTTGCTGACAACCCAATAGGTTAGGTACCCATTTTAAGTATAACCTGTATTTCCACCTATTATAGCACTTTATACTGTAAAGTAAATGTTTATTTGTTGATTTCTTTGAGAGAACGTATTTGGTTATCACTGTATCCCTAATGGTAGGTCTGATACATAGTAAGTAGTCATATTTAATACACACACACACATACATACATACATATATTTTTGGGGCGAGTAGAGGTTTTTGCTATAGGGTGTGTGCGCTTGCAAGAAAGACAGAGACAGAGAGACAGAAAGCAAGAAATCAGCCCCCATGGGCAATAGCCATGCCGCAATCCCTCGAACCCCAATCTTCTCTTGGGATCTTGGGAATGCATGTGCACGCGCCTGGCGTGAATGTAAGCCACTGGGTCCAGGACTCGAACCATGGTTGACTACATGGGAGTCCAGCAATGTAACCATTACACCATCTACTGGTCCTAGCCATATTTAATATTTAATATTTAATGTTAACCTCAAAATATCCTCTTTGCTGGTCTCCCTGTTTGAAACCTCTCACTTTCACACCCGTCTCTACAACTTCCCTTTAAACTTCCATCATGTCATTTAACTTTTTAGTCACTTTCCTTTGCACATGGAAGTTAGATTGGCAATAAATTCTAGGAGAATTAAGTGAGAAGAAACAGAAGAAAATCTTGCGGAGTCCTACAAAGTCCTATACCTTGATCTAGTAAGGGAGACATGGGTATGTACATGTGTAAAAAATCATTAAGCCAATTACGAAAACATAATGTGTTTTAATGTAAGTAATTAATATTACAGTAAAAGAAGTCATTTGAATCTTGTGTGTTCACAGGCTAAAATTTAAACCCTCTTGTGCAGTGTTCGAGATACTTCACTAATTGGCCCAACTGTTTACTTTCTAAAACACAGATTCTAATTTTCTCCTAGGTCCTTGAATTTGTCTCACTCATTCCCTCACTCCGTGCTTAAATTCATGCTGTTTTTCTCTAAATGTTTGTTTCTGTTCAGAAGCTTCTGTCATTATTTCTCCCAGGAAAACTCCATCTTCCACAATTAACTTCTCTTTTCTCTGAATCCTTGACTATTTTGTCTGGTTCGTTTGTTCATTCCAAAATTTCCTGTAGATTGTAAGCTCCTTAAAGACAAGGACTTCATCTTATTCCCAACATTCGTCTTTAAAACAGAGCCTGGTACAATGGTCGATTTTCAGTATGTATTTGCTGTGAATGTACTGAGCTGCTGGAACATCGGCAGCCATGAGTATGTATAGAGATAAATAAGACATGCTGTCTATGTCCCGTAGAATGAAAACTCAGTACTGTTGTTAATACCACTGACTTGGGATTCACATATAGTCTTAAATTCAGGTTTTGCCACTCATTGCTCTGTGATCTAATGCAATCAACTGCCATCACCAAAACTTGTCTGGAAAATGAGGACTTGCTCCTAGGGCTCTTGTAAGGATTACAGAATACAAATGTGTATTTTATAAGTATGTATTGAGCTCTCATTTTGCTAAGTAAAACACAATCATACTCAAATAAAAGCTCATGCTCCTGGGGCCAGCAGATGGTATAATGGTTACGTTGCTGGACTCCTACATGGTTGATTGCAGTTCAAGTCCTGGACCTGGTGGCTAGAAACTCATGCCAGGCACATGTGGCTATGTGCCCCAAATCCTAAGAGGAGAGTGGAGGAGAAGGGATTGTGGTCTGACCATCCCCACCATGGGGTGATTTCTCACTTTCTGTCTCTTTGTCTTTACAGTGAGCACACATGCCTTATAGCAAAAATCTCTCTCTCAAAACAATAAACAAAAACAAAGGAAAACCAACTCATGCTCCTAATATTATCATACAAAGAGTTTAGTACAATGATTGACTCACAAAGAATATGGTAGATGTTATCAAAGCTATTAAATAAAAATGTAGTTTCCTTGAGAGAAACCTATGAAGCAGAAGTAAAAACATTGAAAGCAAAAAATAAATGGGTTTGCTATGAGATATACATGTACACAGAAACACACAGTAGTTTTAATCCATAAGAAATTCCTTAGGGAAATTCTATCGCATCCCATTAACATGGTCCCAAAGGCAAGAACTGGCCTCTGATCTTTACATATTTAATATCTTTGAAAAAATTCTCAAACTGTAATAATCTCCAAATGGTATACAAATGCAAGTGTAGCTGGGAGTTACATGCAAATGCAGTCTACACTAGTTCTAGCTCACATAATTCTTTAATCATCCCAATTCCTGGTGCTTCTCTTCAAACTTTTGACCTTAGGATAGTGCTTTGATTGCTCAATAGGATTTTGACAGTTAGGAAAGGAGAACACTGAGAAACAAGTTCTCACTGTGTTCCTACACACTCATTTAAAAGAGAACAGTTTAATAATTCTAATTCATATATACTTCTATTCACGCAATCAATAATTCATAGCAATTCCTCTGCAGCATTTTTAGTGACAACAGAAAGGACAAGCTATTTCTTCTCTCTCCTTTGCCTTTCTTTCTTCACTTAGTCATGCCTGGAGCCTGGAGAGTAGAGAATCTCAAGAAAACAGTTTCCATGGTGATTCTTCCTTTGAGTACCTGACTGTATTTCGCTCTTTCTGGAGTGAATTAATGCTTCTTATTGCTTTCATGCTAAATATACTGAAGATTAGATTTGATTTCCTCTGCAGTGATACAGTTTCATCAAGAAAATGGAAAGTAAAAACACAGCATGAAGAAACTATATCTTTCTGCCACTGCACTATCAAAAAGGGAGTAAAAAAAAATCATTTCAGAAAAGAATAACCAGCCATTGGGAAATAGATGGAAGGATCTGGAAGCTAGGATATGCATACATGCATCTCAATGTTGGGAGGCTTGCCTCAGGAGGAAATGATCTTAATTCCTCCATATGTTAAAGGTAGTTTAAGTTGACCATAAAATACTGACTCCCAAGAAACACTCTAATTTTTAGTAGACTGTTCTAGCCTCACTACAGAAAACATAAACCATATAGAACTAGGAAATCTTCCAACCACAATAGCATAACTAATTTTCGTTTTATCTGGGAAAGTTTTGTCTTCTACTAAAGCTAAATAACTCGCCTCCCTTCTCAAATAGTTACATGACCCTTTGAAAACTCCCATGGCACTCTGAATTGCCTGACAAGGAACTTATTACATAAACACTTGCCATCCACCTGTTCAACATCACCACTGACTCTAAAAGAGCGGGACTTTTGTCTGTCCTGTTCACCACTGTACCTTTGTGCCTAACACAGTACACAGGGAAACTAAACGCTGTAATGAGAGAACTGTGGAAAGCATCAGTGTGCTCCATCCATTAGATGGAGATGAAATTATAAGTGAAAAATAATGCCCTGGGCCGGCTGGTGGCATGGTGGTTGAAGCAGCTGGATCCCACATGGCCAACTGTATAGTTCATGTCCCAGACTAGGCAACTTGAAAAAATGCACTAAGCACGTGTGCATGCCCAAAATCCTGAGAGGAGAATGGAGAAGGGATTGTAATGTGGCTAACCCATGTTCTGTAAGAAACATGAATAATTTTAAATGTCACAGAATAATTTATTTATTTATTATTATTTTTTAAAATAATTATTTTATTTTGGGGCCGGCAGGTGGCCTCTCTCTCTCTCTCTTGCCAAATTAAAATAAATAAGCAAATGATATAAATACAGTTAAATAATTCTTTAAAAAAAGAAATAAATAATTATTTTATTTAACTTTATTTATTTATTTATTTATTTTAATTTGACCAGAGAGGGACAGAGTGAGAGAGAGAGAGAGAAAGGGAAAGTGGGAAAGCAAGCTGCCTGGTCTGGGACTCAAACCACAGTCAGCCATGTGGGAGTCCAACCTCCTTAACCACCACACCACCTGCCAGCCCCAATTTTTAAGAGTCAATGATTCCCTATTGAAAGGAAAGCAAAGATAGGGAACAGGGAGATACTGGTTTACTGACTTATCTATAAAAGCTTAGAATTAGAAAGGGGGGAAAAAAGGTTTTATCTCCAATAGTACCCATTCTATCACGTGATTCCTATAAATGGACTATTTTAAAATGAGACCCATCCCTCATGTTTGCTCATAAGAGGAATTACTACTTACTAAGCAGCAAAAACATAAAATACGTTTGTTTATTTTTTTCCTCCCAGAGGAGAGAATGCAGCTTAGAGATTATGTTCTTTACATACTCAGGGTCATAGAGTTAACTGGTCTCTGGGGGTCTCTTGGACTCCAGAGCCTGTTGGTTAACATTTAGCTCTCCTTCCCTTTCCATCTAAACAAAGCAATGCTCCAACATCTGAGAAGATTATACTTTTATCATTATAAAAAGGGGTGGTCAAGGCAGCCTGAAGAGCCATGGGGACTCTGAGCAGGAAATGTAGCCAGAGATAGTGTCTGCATTTTTAGAAGAAACCTGCGAACCTTTGAGACTCTCAGTGGAAAGGGGGAGGGGAAGCTCTAGGCATCTACAAGGTGTGAGTTTGGAAAGAACAGCACAGATTAGCCATGTCTTCCTGCCAAAGCTAAGCTACACACATCACACCAGCTGGCTCCTTTTCCAATTGCCTCTTTATTAGCTAATCCAACAATCATATTCTGTTAATCTCTCATAAATAAAATATCATCATATCCTGAAAATATCCCTAATAGCAGACTGTATTTCAAGCAAGCTAGAGTGAATAAAGACCCAAACGGGTGTTTAACAGCATTTAAAATGTCTGCAAATCCAAAGTACTGCTAAGTCCTTGATGTTTGGTATAGTCACAAGAATACAACTGTGTTGGGGAGACTTTCTTAAGGTCTTATGGTGTCTGCTGGCTCTCTGTTTACAGCACTGGGCTGAAAATAACAGTCATCTTACAAAAATCCGTAACTATAATGCAGGACCTTCAGTGTTAGATAATTAGTATTGGATATGGCAGAGAAGGCCAACTTGCCTTTATTTTCTTCTCCTCTCCTTCATTTTCCCTGGCTTCCTGGAGAGTTTGAGTAATTAAGAGCTCAGTCTTGGAAGTCAAAAGGATCTGGGGGGTCAAGCACAGTTCTGCTATTTATTAGCTGTTTATTAGCTATAAGATCTTGGGAGAGACAGTCACCCTCATTCTCAATTTCCTCCTCTGTAAAAGCAGTCAGGAAAGTCTTCTTTCATTTTCATAGAGCAGGTGTGAGGATGAAATGAGATAACTAAAAGAGCTGGCACAATGCCTGGCACCTGATAAGTCCTTAATGTTAGAGGCAAAAAACCCAAAACAAAACAATATGACATGATTGACAAGAATTTAGGGGCAGAGTGGGTATGATCACTGAAATTTTTTTTGGTCTTTTGTCTATGAGTTTATCATTTCACAGTGGGATCAACATAATTTTTCTCTTGGTTATAGCTTTTCTGTTTGGTCTGAAATTTAGAAGCATAAATATCTCCACTGACTTGATGAAGGAGATTCTTTGCTCATTTGCTATTTAAAAAAAAACCTTTTAGTGAGCCAAATGGTGGCACATGGTAAAGCATGATGCTCTGTGAGGCAATCCCACATAGGAAGGTTCTTGGTCCAAGTTTAGAGACCTCCCTGAGTATGTCAGGCATATGTGCACTCATGATCCACTAAAGCTAGAAGTGGATCATGGAGTTGGGACCCATTGGGGGTGCTCTCTCTCTCTCTCTGTATGTCTCTTAGTCATTAAATAAACAAATTTTTTGCAAAAATGAAAACAACCTTTTGTGGAGATTTCTGATGGTTTGCAGGGATATTTATGACTCAGGCCTCCAGACAAAGTCCCTGATGCTGACTCATTAGCTCCCCTGAGAGAGGAGGCGGCAGCAGAAGCCATCATTCATTTACTCTACCTCACAGTTATAGCAAAAGGTCAAAGGTCACTAGTCAGCCTAGAGCCCAGTATAAGAACTCGAATTTCAATAACTTCTTTTTGACCCAAAGAGGAAAAGAAATAAGAATTTCTCACAAACATACATTCATAAAAATGTTTGCAGAGTCCTCCTTAATATAAGAGCCACAGCATCGCCAAATGATAACATTCTGTCTGATAGCTCAGGCTTTCAGCTCCCATCACACAGAAACTACCATTTCTCCACGGAGCAAGCGAAAGCCAAGTGACAGTTGATGGAAAGGGGAGATGAACAGAAATAGAAAGGAGGCCTAATTTGGAATTGCCAAGACTCTGGTCTTAAAATTAGAGAGAAATAAAGGGCAACTTTGCAAATGTCTAAGAGGAAATAGAAAAGATTCCATAAAATAATAAAAGTAAAACATACCATTATCCCCACCAATAATAACCATTACTATCACACTGTAATCACCCCACCAAATATAACATCAATTTAATTTACCGAATGTAGGAAATTTAGGAACATGCAAACCAATGAAAGAGGAACTAATAGCTAACAATTATCTGAATAGTTTGTGTCAAGAACTGAGTTACTGGGTTGTCAGAAGTCATGACGCACTTTTGCACAGAAAAACATAGAAAAATATGTAATGATTTTTCCGACAACCCAATACAAATGCCAAGTGCATTTTCTCATGTAATCCCCAAATAATACTATGAAATTGGTCCTACTTCTACATATAGTCTGCAGCTGGGAAACTACAGGCTTATGGAGTTTGAGTAGATTGCATAAGGCCACAGAGTCAGCTAAGTAGACCAATTCTGAAGCTCGTCTCTTGCTCTTTGCATATCTGTGCTAAAAAACATTGCTATCCATTGCCTGTAAATGATTGACACACATTCACTGTAAAAATTATTTATGTGAGGAGGCTCTGTATACAAGATTTGGGGAAAACGGCCAAATTTGGACTACTGTGAACTCTCAGCATCAATTTTTGACAAATGTAACTCAGTGGGGGTTCTGTCTCTACAACTGACTCACTCCTCCATCAAGCTGCAAACCCTCAAACAGCACACTTGGTGCAAGTTACATGTGGACATAGGATAAAATTTACAGTATTTCCAAAGAATGGGACTGAATGGTCAAGAAAATAAGGGCATTAATGGATTACTTGAAGTCAATGTCAATTAGAAATATTTTTATAAGCTATTAAATTAATGGGGCCATGGTGGGAGGGACTTAAGTCTAGTTTTGGTGCAGTAGATGCCCCCAATAGACCTGTATTTTAAATAAATAAGATTCCACTCTGGGACCAGCAGTTAGCATAATGGCTATGTTGCTGGACTCCCATGTAGCCGATTGAGCTTCGAATCCTGGACCTGGTGGCTTAAACTCACTCCGGGCGCGTGTGCGTGTGTGCCCAAGATCCCAAGAGGAGAATGGAGGAGAAGGGATTGTGGCGTGGCCATCCCCCCTGGGGGGTGATTTCTCGTTTTCTGTCTCTCTGTCTCTGTCTGTCTGGCGAGTGCATGCGCCCTATAGCAAAAACCTCTCCAAAAAAAGAAAAAAAAAGATTCCTAATTCTAAATAAATGAATTCTAAATGTGTTCTAAATAAATGAATAAGTTTTCAGCAAGAATCATTTAGAGTAATAAAAACATATTTACCAACATTTGAGACTAGAGTGGTAAGATGACAAAATACTGAAATTCCCATTTTTAAAAATAATTTATTATTATCCTTTAATTTGCATAGGGTATGTGTGCTTACTAGCAAGAAAGAGAGAGAGAAAGAGTGATGGACAGTGAGAAAGCAAGCTGCCATGTCCAGGATTCAAACCATAGTCGGCCATATGGGAATTCAGCTCCCCAACCACTATGCCACCTGCTGACCTCATGAATTCCTTTTTTTAAAAAAAAATATTTTTATTTAACTTGATTTATTTATTGATTGATTTTTAATTTCACCAGAGAGGGACAGAGTGAGAGAGAGAGGGAAAGTGAGAAAGCAAACCTCCAGATCTGGGACTCGAATCTTCATCAACCATGTGGGAGTCCAGTGCCCTTAATCACCATGCTACCTGCAGGCCTGTGAATTTTCATTTTAAGGCTGTTCTAAGCTTAGTTTAGAGCTTTAGATCATAGCTTCCTCAGGAAAGCCGAAAATTGGCATCTGGTTTGAGAAGTGCATGAGGAGAATTGGGAAAGGGAAAGTAAACATGCAGGCATACACATACACACGCACTTGTGTTATTAGTTCATTAGCATAGACTGTAATGGTTATTATGGGTAAAATTCTGGTTTCCAGACCTCTATCTCAAGGACTTTGCAAAATACGAGGTTGGACAGTACTGATCTCCTGTACTGAATCTGAATTAGACTCATGAAAATAACAGCAGCAGTCATGGCGGCAGTGGTGGAAGTGGCAGTATAGACTGAGCAACACTGGATGACATCGGCTGAGCATTTCCAGATACCATATTAAGCACTTTACACACATTACCTCCTAGCACTGGGGGAAGGCAGAATGAGTTAGGCATGATCACTATCCTCTTTTCACAGACTGGGGAACGGTGTTAAATGCCCTGTATAGAAAATCTTGTTCAGGCCTCACAATGCGCTTTATTACTTCCACTTTACACATGAGGAAACAGATGTACAAATTGGTCACTTGCTCACAGACCCACACTTACTAGGTTAAGAAGGAACTAGAATTCACTTCCAGGTTTGCTTACAAAGCTTATGTTCTGCCAGGCCACCTGACACTTCTGGTACCAATGTCTCCCCTCATGCTGGCCATGTCCCAGACACCTCCCAGAATCCTATCTCCTACCCTGCTTGTCCTAGTGAGGCTGAAATGCAGCATGTCTCAGTTTCTTTACCAAATGGGGCACAACCAAGGTCTACCTCAAAGTGCTGGTGTAATGATTAAAATCCTATGATGCATGGCAAGGGTTTGCATGGTGCCTCCCATATAAAAACCTGCTACTCATGACTGGAATTAAATCACTGCTCTTATCACCCTACCCTCTCCCTGCCAACAGTATTTCCCTCCAGAACCCAGAAGGAAGCCGAGGATGAATTTCCCTAGGAAAAGAACTAAGAGGGCCAAGGGTTAATGTGTAAAAGATGAACTGAGCAGATGAGAAGAAAATGAGAGGGGGAATTGCCTTGGATTCCATTGCTAGGAAACCCCCATCTTTTTATTATTTGTATAAATCACTTGGCTATGAAGATACCACAGGCCAAGTCTTCGAGTATGCCGATGATAATAAATTGGGTAGCACAATAAATAATAGGTAAAACCGGGCTGCCAAATGAAGAAGGATTTAGATCATTTAAATCCTAGGCTATGAGTTGTCAAATCCAGCTTAATACTGATAAGTGTGGGATAATAACTCTTAGCAAATAGTCCCCTCCCACCAAACCCCCTCACCATAACCCTTCTATCCCCTTCTCTCACCCTTGCAAACAGAAAGAGAACCCTGAGGGGATTCCAGAATGAAAAGGGATGGTATATACTGACCAGAAATGAGCCCAAGTTATTACATAATAATCCCAGATGCCTCAGCTTGGGCTTAGAGCAAATACAAAAAGCTAATAGCATGCTGCAAGGTTCGATTAGCTGCGAAAGAGATTCTAAGTCAGAGCAGGTTTTATACTATTAAATTGGATGGGGGGGGGAAAGAGGCTCACAGCTAGGGACAAGGGGAAAATTGAAAGGATTAGGGAAACATAAAACCATGAAGACTGTTGGGTTGGCTATGGAGAAGTCCAAAAGCAGTCAATGCTGAGGGATACTTGCCAAGACAGGAGACAACTTAGTCATCAGACTGGTTCACTGTCAGTACCTGTGATGTTCTGACAAGACTCACACCCACATTCAGACATGGCCTAGAGGACACAGGATCCCTCCTAACACTGGAATCCTAGGAATCTGAATCATCATCCATTGCTTGATTTAGTAATGATGAATTATACCATTCAGTCAACAAGCATTTACTGATACCAAATATGCATCAGGCATTGTTCTAGAGTTAAGACACCACTACATAAAACAGACTATGATGGTGACAGTAACTAACAATGGAGTGTTTATACTGTGTCACGTGTTTTCGATGCATTTGTTCCTTGAATCCTCACAACAATTACACGAGATAATTAGTATTATCACTCTCATTAATGAATAAACTGAGGCTCAGAGCGATTAAGTAATGTGTTCAAGATCATGCAGGAGGGAATAATATTGGCATTCAAACCCCATCTGTCTAAAGTCCATCTGCCGGAGACCAGCAGGTGGCGTTGTGGTTAAGGTGTTAGGCACTTCCACATGGCCGACCATGGTTCAAGTCCTAGATCTGGTGGCTTGCTTTCTCACTTTCCTTCTCTTGCTCTCTCTGTGTCTCTCTCTGGTCAAATGAAAAGTAAGTGAATGAATGAATAAAATTAAATAATTCTTAAAAAAAAATAAAGTCCATCTGCTTTCCAGAGCTTCCTAGGGAGGAGCTGAATCTTGGCAACCATTGCGAGAAGTAAAGATGTCTCTGCCAGCTTCCCTCTGCCTCTGGAATTGCCTCTTGTCCTAGGTACATGCATAGTACGTTTTCTGACAACCCAACATCATGACACCTGATTTTAAAGCTTATACGTTCACCCGCGCCATTTTAATATTTTGTTTTGCCATTTTAAATTTGTAGCTCTATAATAGGTCCTAATGTAATGCAATGATTCCCCAATGTCTATGAAATATTCATGCCTTTTATCCCAGGCACATAATTTATAGATGGGAAACTCTTCATTCAGTTGTTATATTTATTGGGGTCTTCATTTTCTTTGACTGAATTTGCTTAACAAATAGTTGATATCTACCTGATACCTCAACCTTGGAGGTGCAAAGATCATCAAGCTAAGATACTGATTCTCAGTCTGATTTAGAAGACATGCCATAGAGTACTTAACACAGTTAGGTGCTATGGCAAACTTTAGATTCATAGAAAGTCTGAGTTGGAAGCGTTTTAATGTCATCTTATCATCTGTACTACATAATTTGGCACTAAAATATACATCATCTAGGTTTCATCCTGGGAACCCCTGTGTTCCCAAAACAACAGGTTCTTGAAAGAGAAAATTCACACATCTATACTCTCCCAAGCATTTTGCACAATGCCAAGCAAATGGCAGTTGAAGATCTCTTAGTTAACTGGCCTCAACTCCATCTTTGCTTCCACATATACTGAATAATTAGGAGTCAGATTTTATTATTTTTTTTAAAGTTTGTTATAGAGCACATGTGCTCACCAGAGAAAGACAGGAGAGAGGCAGGCAGAGAGAGAGAGAGAGAGAGAGAGATCACTTCGTGGGGGGATGGTCATTCCACAATTCCGTCTTCATTTCTCTATCCTGTCAGGATTTAAGACATGCATACTCTTGTGCCCTGTGTATTGTTCAAAGTGCTGGGGCCAGGATTCAAACCTGTAGCTGGACACAAGTGATTAGGTTCCTTTGACCACTAGACCACAGGACTGGGCCCTTTCTGAAATATTTTTTGATACATTTGAAAAAAACCTACTTATAATCGAAGTTGGAGATAACGGTGGCAAGGAAAGGGAACAAATTTGGTGTTGCCTAGCTGCACAAAGCCCACCTTCGGGTAGTAGAGGGTAAATCCATTCATGGTGTCTAGCTCTGAAGATGGCACTCTGCCTTTTGGACATTTATTTTTTGCTCTCTTACCCTTCCAGAGGGCAGGTTCGAATCAATATCTGGTGGTAAAATAAGAGCAGCCGTGCAAGGGGCTGCCTCACAGGAGGTGCCGAGCAGTCTCAGAGCTCTGAGAGCTGCGTCAGATCAAGGAGGACTGGGTTGCCGTCCATCAGGTTTGCTGGAGCTGCCCCACCTGCCATGCTGACAGGCTGGATTCCAATACCAAGAGTCTGTCATTTTAGGTCACCTAACTTTTCACGTACTCTATCACGTCATATTTGCTACACGTTTGTATGTCATCCTAAATTCTTTGAAACAGAGTAGAGTAAAAAATATTCTGGCTCAACAATTCTATCTTGACAGGTCAATATCGGTATCATAGATAAACAGATCATAGAGAGAGACAGGGAGGCCCAATGCTGTTTCTATGCTTCTAGGTAATTTCTTTTTTTGTGGAGGGTGGCTTGCCTGGGTACACACCTCACTGGTGATTCTCCATGGAGGTTATGGAATTTCCTTAATCGAGCCCATTAGACTATCTTCTGATAATTATCTCAGGGGCCAATCTGTCTATGTAATGAGCTCTGGAGGAATCAAACATTCATGTCTTTACAAAGGAAAATGGTGTGTATGTGTCAGAAGAAAATCGTTTTAAAGAATTACTGGCTAACCATCTCAACAACAGCCAGGGGGACTTTGCTGTGAGACTGCAGGAAATTGTTGGATTTGGGACTTTATTGCTCCAAAGGGCATTTCTTTTTTCATGGGCTTTTTAATAAATCTAAAATGCACATGACGCCAGTGGCGCAGGGGACTCCATACCATCTGGTGGGTTAGGCAGGCTGCTGCCTGCCTGCTCAGTGTGTGGTAGGACACCAGGAACTTAGGGGTGGAGAGACTGTCACAGCTCTGGACGGTTTTGGGTGTAACCAATTGCATCTTGCTGGATGGGGCTGGCCAACTGTCCTGACTCCTCTGACCTGCACCATTAATGCCTTGATGTTGCAGACATATATGGCAAAAACGCAGCCATTCCTACGTGAAGATATTTATACTATGTAATGATATTTTCATTTCATTTATTTGCAAACATTTTACGGTGCAGGGTAGAGAGAGTGGATTTATAGTGAAAGGGGAATCACCAAAAAAGTTAAGAATTAATGATGAAAACATAATAATAAATGGTAATTATTATGGGTTGAATTGTGTTCTCCTAAAATGTATATGATAAAGTCCTAATCCTGAATACCTCTGAATATAATCTCATTTAGACAAAGCTGGGAGACAGTAAATTTCATTACAGAAGAAATTGGTTAAGATGATCCTAATCTATATAATGAAACTGGTGTCCTTATGAAGCAGAGAAATTGGGACACAGGGACAGACACGCACCCAGGAGAAGGCCATGTGAACATGGAGGCAGAGATGGGGCAATGCAATTGTAAGCCAAGAAAGCCAAAGACTGCCAGCAAGCCACCAGAAGCCAGGAGAGAGGCATGGGACAGTTTCTCCGCCAGGCCCAGGGAGGGAAACAACTCTGCCTACATTCCAACCTCAGACTTTTGCTGGCGCTTCCAGAGCTGTGAGACAATACGTTTCTGTTGTTTGTGTCACCCACTTCCTGATACTGTTACTACAATTCTAGCAAAGCAATACAGGAACACACCAACCAGGCTCTAAGCTAAGCATTTTTGCTTATGTAACTTAATCCTCTTTACCCTTTAGCTTTATTTATTTATTAAGAGGGATTTTTGCTATAGAGTGTGTACACTCACCAGAGAGTCAGAGAGAGGCAGAGAGACAGAAAGTAAGAAATCACTCCCCAGAGGGGATGGCCACACCACAGCCCTCCTCTTCCATTCTCCTCTCAGGATTTGGGGCATGCACACACACACATGCCCATGTGAGTTTTAAGCTGCTGGGTCTGGGACTCAAACTGCAGTGAACTACATGGGAATCCAACGATGGAATCATTACACCATCTGCTGGTCCCTAGCCTTTTGCTCGAGGACTGGTATGAATAATTAATTGGTGGAAAATGAATGATGGGCAAGTGGGGAAAGAATTTCTTTCTTCTCTTTTTACCACCAACAGTCAGTCCTAATCGGGTTTTCAGTGTGTACTGGACTGGAAGGACTTGGACAATGACACAGGATTTTATTTATATGTATTTATGAAAATGTATGAAACTATCATATGAGGCTAAAGGAAAGCACCATGTTTCTGACTCCCCCCGCCCCCCCCCCCCAAGGGTGACTCAGTTAACCCCCCCCCCCAAGGGTGACTCATGTAAGATACCTTTTCAAGAAGACCAAAATGTGAGGGGGCTTCTCTACCCCTAAGAAGAGAGAATCAGTATTCATTCTAGCTCAGTGACTTTGACGGCATTATTTTCCTTCCAGACCTAATGCTACCTGCAATCAGAAATCTAACCCAGTTGAAATTTCTAAGCATTAAGACTCCACAGTGTTTTCATTTTTTAAAAATTATTTCCCTTTTAGATTCTGTTTCAAACTTATTTCAATTCCTCACCCTGTCCAGTTATTTTCCCTAAGCTGCCTTCCTTCCAATTTGCTTCCTTTGCATCCAAGGAAGCAAATAGGCACTCAAGTATATAAAGCCAAAAGGAGAAGGAGCTGTAATGCCAAGGCCTCAGCTCAAATGTGCCTCAAATATGGTCACAAAAGCATTGAGCGAATATCGCTGCCAATCAATCTGCCACCATGGTGAGTGGTTTACAGCCAGGATTACCAAGATTAAAACCAGGACCGATGACATGCAAAAGTGGGCCCAGCTGACCTTATTGATCCTTCCCCACTGAGAGAGAATCACAGGTTAGCAGGCAGAAATCAATTCAACTGCATTAAGTTAAGCTGAGTGTAGATTTATTCATATCATGGCTGAAAATTATAAAGTGGCAAAAAATACATTCAATTATATATAGTCATACTAGTTTATAAATACTTGAGATATTTATGTAAACAAGGACCTGCTTCTTCTTCCTTTTTTGAACATTTAAGTGTCAGATATAAAATGGAATAGAACTTAAGGCTGCTCCTAGCATTTCCTCTCACCGTAAGTTTTGTTTTCTTAAAATAAAAGGTGATGTTGAAGTAGTGTTAATCTGGTAACTTCAGCCACAGTCTGGGTCTCTGGATGGAGTGGCAGGGCAGACACAGGCACATCTCTGCAGCCAAAGAGGCAATGGAAGCCATTTGCTCCTTAGGGAATCATCATTTTTGGCTTTTGAGATGAAAGGAACCCAGCCCTTAGGCTTCAATGCAGCATGGGGAAGACATTCTCTTCCCTCCTCCAGGAAAAGCACATGGGCTGGGGCTGAAGAGAGCTTTGAGCTTGCACAATGGGTGGAAAACATTGTCCTTCCAGCAGTGAGAAATATGAAATTCCACTCCTCTACTCACATGTGTCACCAGGGAACCATTCTGTGTGCTCCATCAGGAGTGGGACATGAGCCAGACAAGCATTTGTACTTGGGGGCTCAGCCCTAACTTAAAAAATCATTAGAAGAGCCAAAGAGAGGCTCCTCCTCACTCTTCATCTCTAAGAAACAAAGAACAACACACACTCGACTGCAAGAAATTATTTGTAGTTCTCATGGAGAACAGCTTGGAGCGTGTTTTCCCTTTAGGTACCCAAACTATTGACTTCTGAGCCTGCCTCGCCCAGCAAGACATTTATCCTCCACCTTCATGGTCATTCACAGCCACTCAGGTCTCCTAAATGCTTTTGCTGGGTCTCTGGTGGGTGTCTTGTAAACCAACAAACATATCCTTCTGAAGCACTCTTGGGCAGCACCACAGAGATTAGCCAATTAAGAGACTGAGGGTCAAATTTATATTCAGTTTAGAATATAAACTGTCCATTCCCAATTCAATGGAAACATAAAGCATTGACCAAACCCTTCAGTTGCTCAAAGGTGGGCCCTGTGGCAACAGGAGACATCTGTGTCTGCCGCGCTGTTTTAATTGACCTGCCTCATTCGCCCACATAAGATGTAAAATGTAAAATGTAAAATGTGCTGAGAGAGAGAGAGAGGTAAAATAAGCATGAAATGATGTAAAAAAATCCTGGATCAAAGCCAGCAAGCCCAAGTTCTTCTCCTAGTTCTACCACTTAGCAACCCTATGTCTGTGAACAAGTGACAGGACCTCATCCAAACTGTGGCTTCCTTGATTATACAGTGAGAAGTAGGTGGCTGGCTCTGTGGCTTGGTGGTTGAGACAGCTGGATTCTACATGGCTGACTGTATGTTTAAGTCCTGGATCTGAGGGCTTGAGAAACACATTAGGCATGTGTGTGTGCCTGCATGCCCCAAATCCTGAAGAAAAGGTAGAGGAGGAGGAGAGTGGATTGTGGTGTGACCACACCCTACAGGGGGGAGGGCCCTTTCTCCTCTGTCTCTTTGCCTCTCTCTGGTAAGCACAAGTGTCTGAGAGAGAGAGAGAGAGAGAGAGAGAGAGAGGATTTCAACAACCATTCCATTATTCTAAGCTTTGCTTCTCCATAGAAATGGGATAATAAAGACTGCATTCATGAGGCCAGCAGGTGGCATGATGGTTAAGGTACTGGAGTCCCACATGGCTGATTACAGTTCAAGTCCTGGACCTGGCAGCTTGCTTTCTTTGTCTGTCTGTCTTTCTCTGGTGAGCACGTGTTCTCTATGGCAAATAAAAAAGAATAATAAATTAAATAATTTATTATTAAACAAAATTAAATAATTTTTTTTTAAAAAAAGACCTGATTCACAAAGACTAGTGTGAAAGAACATATATATAATAGTATTTTTTAAGTGATTAAGTGATAGATAAATGTTAGTTCATGCCGATGGACAGGAGAACATTCTTTAAAGACCTGGCACAACTTTCAGAGTCCTCTACCCTGGTAAGTCCCTGAATCTCTTTGACCTTTGGTTTCCTTACCTTGCCTTCTTGATGAGGAGAAAACAAGGGAAAGGAGGTGGAGCTATGCTTTTAAACCACAAATTGTCCTAGAAATGCAAGCAATTATTATTTACAGAACTCATTCTGACTTTTGGCATTATGATGCACACACTGAGTTCTTGGCTCTATGACAGATTTTAATTGGCCTGGCTATGAAAACCATACAGAGCTATTATGTGCTACACCTGTGATAGCCATGCAGCGTGTTAATCAAGACAATTAGGTTGGGGACCCAGAGAATGGCTTTCCACAACGGTGCATAATCCTCCCCACTTTGAGAGGGAAATTAACAGCTGTTCTATGGTCTCTCAGATATTCTCACTTTCTTGGAGAAAGGTTTCCATCAAATCCTCTTCAACTAAACAACATCTATCACTGGTACCTGCAATGACATAACATCTGTGAGGAAATATTAGTCCCACATGGCTGATTACAGTTCAAGTCCTGGACCTGGCAGCTTGCTTTCTTTGTCTGTCTGTCTTTCTCTGGTGAGCACGTGTTCTCTATGGCAAATAAAAAAGAATAATAAATTAAATAATTTATTATTAAACAAAATTAAATAATTTTTTTTTAAAAAAAGACCTGATTCACAAAGACTAGTGTGTAAGAACATATATATAATAGTATTTTTTAAGTGATTAAGTGATAGATAAATGTTAGTTCATGCCGATGGACAGGAGAACATTCTTTAAAGACCTGGCACAACTTTCAGAGTCCTCTACCCTGGTAAGTCCCTGAATCTCTTTGACCTTTGGTTTCCTTACCTTGCCTTCTTGATGAGGAGAAAACAAGGGAAAGGAGGTGGAGCTATGCTTTTAAACCACAAATTGTCCTAGAAATGCAAGCAATTATTATTTACAGAACTCATTCTGACTTTTGGCATTATGATGCACACACTGAGTTCTTGGCTCTATGACAGATTTTAATTGGCCTGGCTATGAAAACCATACAGAGCTATTATGTGCTACACCTGTGATAGCCATGCAGCGTGTTAATCAAGACAATTAGGTTGGGGACCCAGAGAATGGCTTTCCACAACGGTGCATAATCCTCCCCACTTTGAGAGGGAAATTAACAGCTGTTCTATGGTCTCTCAGATATTCTCACTTTCTTGGAGAAAGGTTTCCATCAAATCCTCTTCAACTAAACAACATCTATCACTGGTACCTGCAATGACATAACATCTGTGAGGAAATATTAACTTTGACTTTAGGGACTTTGAGCTGGGAATAAAAAACCAAAACCCCTAACTATTGTATGTGGCAATCACCTGGATAAAACAGCCCCAGGTGACAGGCAGATCAGGGGTAAGAATTATCTCATTTATGTGGCATATTCTAGAGAGAAAAGGACAGAAGGATGAACATTTCAGTTTAGCTTTCTAAGTATTTGTTCTCCAGCTCTGCACAAGGACGAGAACGAGACCTTTGAGACAATACAACTCTGTTTGCTTCAAGCTTCTCCCTGAAATTAGAAAGTCCTATGGAATTTTCTTCCTTGTCCCACCCCCTGATATGCTCGTCTTTTCCAAGAAGGACCGAAATCCTGTCAGATAAAGGTGCTTTGGGTATATTTTAACTCTCACTGTTTAGATACAGAAACTGATACTCCAGAGGACTAACAAGTTCATATGGCAGAGTCTGGATTTGAACTCAGGTCTCTTAACTTCAAGTCATTTTTGAAACGTTATACTATCTGTCATCTGTGGAAGAGCCCCATTACTCAAGGGCGATAGACCAGGCCTGATTCATATCTATAATCCCAGAATTTATCACAGTGCTTGTTGCCTTCTAGATATTTATTGTAGAAATTAATTTTCTTGGAGAGGTTTTTGCTATAGGGCACATGCACTCACCAGAAAGATAGAGAGACAGAAAGACAGAAAGTGAGAAATCGCCCCCTCCCCCCCAGTGGGGATGGCCATGCTGCAATCCCTTCTCCATTCTCCTCTCGGGATCTCGTGCATGCACCAGCGTGAGTTTAAGCCACCAGATCTGGGACTTGAACTGTGGTAGACTACATGGGAGTCCAGAGATATAGCCATCATGCCATGTGCTGGTCCCTGTGGAAATTAATTTTGAGCTTTCCAAATTGCTTGATAGCTCTAGGATAGGAGAAACTAAAAGATCCAGTATTCCTAATCTTTTTCTCTGCTATCTCGGACAGAATATATGGCTCGTGTTCTCTAAAAGTGTGCGGTTTGGCTGTGAGACCAGACTCTGGGGACCAGGGGGTAGACTGCAGCAGGCAGACCGTTTTGATTGGGAAGATCCCAGTACAGTAGGGTTTGGTTGGAGTCTACTCTGTTCTTTTCTGGAAGAGACCAAAATGAATCATTGTACCTGCAGTTTCTGATCTAAGTACCCTAGGGGATCATGGCAAACAAAACTCACAGGGTGGTGCAAGACATTTTTAATTTTGAGGGAAAAATAGTGATATTTGACCTATGTGTAATACTGTGAGAACTACAAGCACAAGGCACTTCACTGCTTCAATGCTAATGTGTAGTATATTCCCTTTAGTTACAGTATATCTGTGCAAAGCCAAATTTCCAGCAATTAACATAATTAAAAACAAGTGCTACATCAAAATCAGTGTAGAACAGATAATGAGAGTGTCCATGTCCAATCTGATCCCAAGGTTTAAGAAGCTAGGTAGAGTCTAATGGGACACATATTTCATTGTAAGTAATTGTAGTTAAGAATAAAATAAAAATATGGGGCCAGTTGGTGGCTTGGTGGTAATACAACTGAATGCATATGAGAAAAGTCTTGGGTTTGTGTCCCGGGACCTCCCTGACTGTGCCGAGTATGGATATGTGCCCATGATCTTGGCCAACTGAGACTAGGGGTAGATTGAGATGTGAAGACACTGTTGGGGAAGACTTTCTCACTTTCATGGAAGACAAAAATGAACATTATTTTTTCAATTAAGGGAATTAAATAAAAATATAACTTCAATTTATGTGTGCATTCTTCCACGCAGTTACTAAATTGTCAGGACACACATATTTATTGAGCAGTTTAGATGTAACTACTAAATAAACAGAACTATTAAGCATTTCTTTTAGGCCAGGAGCAACATGAAAAAAATGACTGTAGTCCATAGGGTGCTGTGAACTGAGGTAGTTTGGAATATCTGCTCTCTACCAATCCTGACTTATCCTGAGTTGTGTCAGTGTTTTCCCTGCCTCTAGATTCTCCACTTGCTATAGCAACTGCAGCTGAAACAGCTCCCATCTACTGCACTTTTAACCACAGGCTGAACACAGGCTAGCTGTGCATTATAACTGCACAGCCTCATGTATCTCCAAAGCAATGTGAACCTAGGGCTCTTAGGGCCCCCATTTTTCAAACAAGATAATAGTGGCTCAGAGAGTCTAACAAACTAAACAGGGACATTTAGCTAATGAGTGGCAGAGCAGGGATTTAAAACCAAGTTGTCTAATTTCTAAGACCAGATTTTAAAAATTGTTCATTTATTTTTAAAAGTTCATTTTGAGTTAACTATAGATTCACATGCAGTTGTAAGAAATAAAGTTTCTATGTTTATTCCTTTTTCCTTTAAGAAAATGTTGCAAGGGTATGTGTGCTCGCTAGAGAAAAAGAGGGAAAAGGAGTAAAAACCACCAGTGGGGCTTAGTCACATGTTGACCCCTCCTCCTCCATTTCTTCATCTTGTCAAGATTGTGGACATGAATGCACATGTGCCCCCACACGGCTTTCAAGCCACTGGGCCCAGTATTTGAACTATCCAGTTGGCCATGTATGATCTGACTCCCTTCACCAGAAGTCCACAAGCCCATCTCTAAAGAGTTTCTATGTGCCCTTCACCCAGTTCCTTCCAAGGATAACATCTTTCATAAAGTTCATGGAAAGTAAAAGTTTGAGCTCAAATTTTTTGTGGTGCAAAAAAATTTGAAATACATGCATAGGTTTGTAATACACATTTAAAAAAGACCCCTTGTATATGACAACCAAGTTACTGAAACTGATACAGTAAAGATGCAGACAATCTTCACCGTTACGCTCGACCTCACTTTCTCCTGAATCCCTGGAAACCACAATGTGTTCTCTATTTCTATAGGATTCTTGAAATTGGGGACCGTGGCTTGCTGGAAGAAATCATATCCTCTACGAATAGGCAGTTGCTGCTTAGCTCCTCTTGTTGCTATGAACGTGGGCTATGTACTGTGCTGAGAATTGTTGTTTTAAGCTTCTTATTATCTTTTTAAAATATATTTCTTCCATGAGAGAGAGAGAGAGACTGAAAAAGACACAGAGGTGCCCCCAACAAGGTCCCCACACTGAAATCCACCTCTATCCTTAGCCAGCCTGTATCAGGGGCATGTATCTGTCTGGCATGTCCATGGAGGCCCCCTCATGTGAACCCAGGACTTCCTGTGGGTGTTTAGTTGCATCACCATTGCTCCATTGGCTGGACCCTGTGCTAAGAGTTCTGAAGAGAAGGTATATGGTGTAATGACAGTGCGTGTGTTCTAGGGATCCAGCCACATCGGGGAGCATAGCCAAAGCTTCTCAGTGCTAAGATCCATAGGAAGAATCACTGTGGTCCTCAGGGATCTCCAAGAAGGGTACATACTGGGGCTATGAATCCCAATTTTCACAAAGCCTCTTGTGAAAAGAAACACATTTTGACAAAAGCTGAACTAGTCCAGCCTCCTCCTGCACTGGCTCAGCTGGGTTAAGGACTTGGATGAGGTGAGAGCCTGGGCGATGATGGAGCTAGGGTTCTGCATTTATCACAACTCACCTGTAAAGTGGGAATGCTACCTACCTACCATGGCTGCTGTGAGAATGAAGGGTTTTGACTTTTTATGAATATTTTAAAGTTATTTATTCATTTACTCCACAAAAGAGAGACAGATACCCCAGACAGGAGTGAAGACCCTGAATCACAGGCCTGTGTGTGCATGCTTGACTGTGGAGGGAGGCCATGGGAGTTGAACTGGTGACCTTCTCATGTGAATACAGTTGCATTACCACTGAAGCCCCATCTGGCTCCTGAAAGGTTTTAGGACCATGAATTACTTAGCATAGTATCTGATGCACAGATGGGCTCAATACCTAGTATGAATTATCATTAAATTTCAGTCTTAAGCATATTTATCATGTTAATAGTCCAGCTACGCACTCACACATATACACAGAAAGCAATGCACACAGAAAGCAAAAATCACAGTACGTTACACACAGTAGGACCTCAATAAATACATGTTCAATGAATGAATGATGGTTGCCTCAATGACACACTGTTTTGGATTTGACCAGCCATTTTCACCAGACATGATCACGATAAACATAAAGAAATAGACTAAGCTCAATCCTTTTTTGTGGTTCAGCTTTCTCAAGATTGGTAGCTGCTATTAATTACTGATATTATGGAGAGTGAGAGTCTTCCCAGCCAAGGATACTTGGCAGCTAGAATGTAAGGAAATCAGTCTGGCTTCTGGGTTTTTTTTTAATTGTGTTGTCGGAAAAGGTATGATGTATTTTTTCTGTTTTTCTATGCAAAAGTGTTTCATGACTTTTACAACGATCCAATAATTTACTATAGAGTATGTGAGTGTGTGCATAAGTGTGTAAGAGAGAGAGAGAACACCACTAGGAGGAATGAACACCAAAACCCTTTCTCCTCTTAGGATTTTGTGCATGTATGCACACATGCCCTGTGATTTTTCAAGCCACTGGGTTGGGACTTCAACCGTGCAGTTGGCCAAGGGAGACTCAGTTGCCTCAACCACAATGCCACCTGGTAGGCCCTGGTCCTTGGCTGTTTTTTTTTTTTTTTTTTTTAAGAGATTTTGCTATAGGGCATGTGTGCTAGTGGGAAAGAGGCAGACAGAGAGACAGAAAGTGAAAAATCAACTCCTGGCGGGAAGGCCATGCCACAATCCCCTCTCTCCCATTCTCCTCTTGGGGTTTTGAGCATGCACGCACACGCGCTCGGCATGAATTTCAAGCTGCCAGGTCCAGGACTAGAACTGCGTCAGCCGTGTGGGAGTCCAGCGACGTAATCGATCAACTGCTGGTCCTTGGTTTTCAAGTAATGATAAGTGATAAGTCAGGAGAGCCCAGAGGACTCAGTGATTTTACACATCAATAGTACCTGCAATAGGAAGGCACAACCCAAGTCCAGAAATAACTGCTACAAAAATGACATTTTTCTGTGCACTGAAATCCACATGCTTGATGTCCATGTGATGTCTCAGCTACTACCATAATAAGGGAAGTGGGTTTGAATTAACATTAGTCAACCTGACTCTGCAGGGGCACCTTGTACCTGAGGACCTCGAAGTCCTTTGTAAACAGCACTTAAGCCTCCCTGTCTCCTGAGGAACAAGCTCCTCGATTTTTGCTTAAATCAAGCAGAGTTATAGGAAAAAGGCTGCAATCATGAGTAAAGTGAGTGTCAGATGGGATCATTTTCAGGCCTCTCACAAGCCCAGGGGTGAAAAGGGCCAAACTAATTTGCAAGTTCCCAAGCTATTTTCTCTAACAGGGTTCTACCACAAGTGCCTCCAAGTGTCAGCTCAGGGATGAACAAATGATCAGAATTTTTCAGATTAGAAATGAACACAACCATTTTGGAGGGCAATTCATCAGTAACCATTAATAAACAGGCATTCAACTCAGCAATTCCACTTCAGTGCATTTTTACTAGAGAAATTCAGTACATGCGCTAATGAGGCATGAGCAAGTGTCCCTACTGCTGTGTTTTCTGTTGGAGAGAAAACATGAGCGCAATCTCAAGGTGCATACATCAAGAGATGGATGAAGTACGAAGCGGAATCATATGCGTTAGTTAAAAAGGATGAGGTTGAGGGACCAGCAGGTGGCATATTGGTTAAGGTACTGGGCTCCCACGTAGTTGACTGTAGTTTGAGTCCTGGACCCAGCACCTTGAAACTTATGCTGGGTGAATGTGTGTGCATGCCCAAAATTGCAAGGGGAGAATGGAGAAGGGATTATGGTAAGGACATCCCCCCTGGGGGGTAATTTCTTGCTTTCTGTCTCTCCAGCAAGTGTACATGCCTTATGGTAAAACCTCTCAGAAAAAAAAAAAAAAGAATGCAGTTGACCTATATGTATTGTCAAAGAAAGCTAAGACAGATTATTAAGTGAATAAAGCAAACTGTGGAACCGTATGTAGAGTATGCCACACACACAGGCTTTAAAATATGGCTAGAAATTCTTTGATACTTTTTCTTTAGGAGAGAGGCTTCCTTGGCCTCCCCTTGAGTGTGGGCTAGACCTTGTGACTCATTCTTAACGCGCAGAACACGGCATAAATGACATGGTGCCATTAGGTCATAGAAAGGCTTCCTCCATCATCTCACTTGTTCTCTCAGTACTTGCTTTAGCTGAAGCCAACTTCTGCGTGTGAAGAATATTCAAGGAGCCCTGTGGAAAGGCCCATGTAGTAACTTCCTGCCAATAGCTAGTTAAGTGAAGACTCCAGCCAACAGTTACATCTGTGAGCCGTTGGAAGCACATCCTCCAGCCCCAGTCAAGCTCTCGAATGACAGCAGACCTGGTGTAAAGCCAGCTATCACTTCATGAGAAACCATGAACTCGAACCGCCCAGAACTTAGTTGCTCTTGAATGTCTCACTCTTGGAAAATGTGTAAGATGATAAATATTTGCTCTTTCAAGATATTAAGTTTTATGGCAGGACTTGATAACTAATATGCCATTTATATAAATACACATCTGTTTTTGTGTATATACGTGTGTGTGTGTGCACATGCATGTGTGTGTATAAGTAACACATCCACAGAGACAAATGGGTAGAGAAAGGTCTGAAAGGAGATAGACCAAAATGATAATACTGGTTAATTTTGAGGAGTGGAAAGGAGAGGAACTGGGGGAATGGGAATGAAATTAGCTTCACCTGTTCTGTCTGTTTTTGTTGTACAAGATTTTATACATGTATTATTGATGTAATTTTAGAAAATACCAAAGGGAGGAAATACAATTTAAAATTCTACTACTTTGGAATTTCATGATAAGTCAAATAAAGCTGAGACTTTGCTTTGATCATCTCCAAGAAAAGCGGTTGCTCAGCAAACTTGTTTAATAATAAACAAGGTTATCAGTAGAGTTCTACAACTACTTATGAAAGCCAACTCTAGTCAGTAACTCTTAAAAACCACCTTAGCATAGCTACAGTAAATGGTTATTTTCATTCATATTTCTTATCTATTGTTAAAGCAGGTCAAAGAAATCCTTATTTGGATGATGGTTGGCAATATTCTTATTCCCAAAGAACATCTGAATTCTTTTGAAAGTGATAAAGCTATCTCTACTGAAAAAGCCAAGTTATATATTAACATGGTTAATTTCATCAGGTTTAGAATCAAAGAGGTTTTGTTGTCAGATAGAGTTATGAAACAGATATTTTAAAAGTAACTTTGTATTGGATTTATTTTAGGCTTCTGCTAATTTGTTTTTCAACTGGGAGCCTGGGGGCCTGTATCATTTAATAGAAGTTCTGAGGCAAGGACCCTGGTCCCTGACTGAGGGTAGGCTGACTGCAGGCACCAAAGCTTATGCATTTTCAGTGGAATTGGGTCCAGAGCTTAGCAGCAAAATGCCTTCTGGGTGACTGACCAGAAATTCAATCACAGCACATTCGTTTCAAAAATCTCTTTCATGTATCATTTAAAAGCAGCCTGCATACTTAAATTTGCATATCTCTGACCCTGGATTTTGGAAATGCAGGAGAAGAATGGATTTCTGCTTAGTTTTCAAGATGATGGAAAGGAACAAACTGGAGGCATTTTTCTTCCCCAAGTACTGGGTAGATTTAGTACCTTTGCAAGATTCCAAACCAGTAATTCCCTAACATAAGCCACTATCCCATAGAGCTTGGGAATAAGAATAACTAACATTTATAGGGCATTTTACACACTATAAAGTGTGTTAGCATTCATTGCCTCACTTAATGGGCAGAGAGGCTCTTAATTACACTTTCTGATGAGGAGACAATGATTCTTTCGATTCCCAGCATCTGCAGAGATTACGCTGGCTTTCCTTTCTTATGGATGCAGTAAAGGGATAATGATGCTGTGCACTAGCTCCCCCAGCCTAGAAAAGAGTACACTGTAGCAGGTGTAAGATTTATTAATTTTTTTCCCCAAGCTGCAGTGTATGTTCCAAGTTTTTTTTGGATGAACACAAATGTCTACCGAGTATTTGCTACAGGAAGACAGCAAGGTTGGAAAGTAATGCAGCGTCTCTAAGGATGCCTGTGTTTGAATCCCGGCTCTGACATTTTCTAGCTGTACAGTTTGAGCAAATGATATGTCTGTTACATACTTATCAATAAAATCATTAAAGTTTTCTCATCTGAAAAATGGGTTGATTCTAATAGTGCAGGATCAAGGGGTATTCATGAGAATTAAATGAGTGGCTTACAGTAGAGTGTTTAGGAGAGTATCTGGAGCATAGTCAGCATTCAGGGGCTGTTGGCTGCAGCTGCCGTTGTTTCGTACAATGAGCTACATTTCAGGCTGGATGAGTGACGAGACACAGCCATCGTTCACTCAGTGCACTGAGCAGCCCTCTGTAGGCGCAGCCACAAGCTCCGAGGTTATGGCAAATGTAGTTCCTGTCTTCAGAATACTCACACACTGACGGGAAAGGCAGATAAAAACAGAATTAAAGGCTAATGATGGGCTGAGTGGGAGTGGGTATATTCTTATTTTAGGATGCAAAATACCAGCCTTTCAAAAATGCATCGAGACGAATAGTCCCAGTAGAGGGAATGGCACTAGTAAGAGCTATCAAGGAGGAGAGAGCTTGGCAGGTTTGGGAACTGGAACCTGAATTGAGGAGGAGAGAGGTAGGCAGGACAGGTTGGCCATGGTTAAAAGTTATGGATTTGTCCCATGTGTAAAGGGAAGCCACAGAAGGTTATAAAGAGAGGGGTAACGTAGTTTTATATGAATTATATAAATGTATGACATTTAGTTCAAATAGTATAGCTACAGTTTCATGATACACCAGGGTACCTCATATAGAGTTTGTATCGAATTAAAGAATGGCTTTATTTTGGTGCAAACTATTTTGAAATCCATGGATAGTTCTTTCATAAGATGCATTTTTCCATAAACATTTTGAGGACCTCCCATAAAAATATCTATTACACAATACACTGCACACACACACACATACATGAAGATAGTGCTGGCTGTCATGTGGGTTAAGGCTTGTGGAAAGGAATGACCAGAATAGGAAAACAGAAGAGGCATGTCAGCAGAGAACTGCAAGGTGCCATTGGGGTTTATAGGAAAAGACAGGGAGAATCAGGAAAGGGAGCACCATTTGAGGAGACCTCGAAGAGGGCATTGCTTTTGGACACGTAGGCATCTCTGGAACACCCAGACAACTTCAGTAATTGCCATGTATGTTGTACAGAAGCCAGAGGGGTCTTCCTTGGAGTGTCCCCAAATTAATGTATGAGTTTCTGAAATCTGCATATGTGTGATATGGAGGTGAGAAAGGGTGTGAGAGTATCTCATGTATCCCAAATTACACTGGTACTTAAGACTGCCTGAAGAACCAACTACAGATAACCATGACTTAAAATAACCTGAAATAACCATAGATCTGTACCCAAGGGCAACCCTTTGCTCTGATGTCACTTTGCATTTGGAAGGCCAAGGCAAACTAGGGAGCCAACTTTCTATCTTCCACTAGACATGAAGACCAAAGCAGAACCCTTCCATGTGCCCTAAAGGTTCACACGACTAAAGTGAAGCTGAGTAGACTCAGGGAGATGCCCAAATGAAAACGACCAAGGAAGGACATGAAACTCAGAGATCACTCCATCTAACTGTTCCATGGAGTCTGGCATTGCAACACCATCCTTCGGCTTGTCTGCTCACATCATGGCTCTATTTACTTAATATTTCCATAAATGGCTAGGGAGAGAACTGTTGGCCACCCCCACCTTTCAATTTTAATATCAGTGATATCTGCTCCCTCTGGAATTATTCACACAAATATTTTCTTTGGGTTAGAGGCTTACAACTGTCAGATGACTGAAATTCCAAATGACTGTCACCAAAGGTTGAAGCTATAGCATTAGGAAAAAAAACAAAACAAAACAAAACAAAACACAAAACCTGAACTAGTACTGGAGGGGCTGGAATTCAATCTTAACTCAGCCATTAATGAACTTTGCCGTTTGGGACAATAACCCCTGTTTTGGATTTCAGTTTCCTGTTGGTTAAATGTTACTAACGTCTACTGTAATGGTTTATTAGAAGGACTGATTATGATGTATATCAAAGTATTTTATTAAATGAATAAAATACAATATGGCACTATTATCAAATAATGTTAGATGTTTATAAGACATTTCTAAATGTTTACATATTTTCATTTGCTTCATTTTACTATCCAGCTAATTAATGCATTCCCCACTAAGTTGGCTCCTTGAAAGGCAAAAAAAAAAAAACAAAAAAAAAAAAACAAAAAAACATGTGTAGGTATTGCTCATTCTGAGTCTCCCACAACTAGAAAGGTAACAATACCCGGTAGGAGTGCGACTCCTGTTGTTGAATGAAAGAAAGGAAGAATGAACAGAAAACTCTAGAGAGAATGAATGGACTGCTTTATGGAAGATGGAGATCATTACTCTCATGTCATAGGTATAGATTCTGAGCGATGGGACAACTTAGTTGTATCACAAAACTGAGATTTTTTTTTTACTATCTTTATGACAGAACAGGGCCTAATTCTAACTTTCTAGCTTCCTCTGTCTACTTCCTATCCCTGCCTTCTCCTACATGAAATGATTTTTTTTTTTGTCCAAATGGAATTAAAGTCTAATGCTTTCCTAATGCAGTCTTTCAGTGCTCTTCCTTAAGCCATCTGCTCTTTTATCTGCCAAAACTTATTGATTTTATTTGAAAACTTTTAATTAGATGCTTCCAGGCAGTGGCTGAGTTAAGTTTAGAAGCTTTAAGCTTGTCTCATACTCAGCAGCTGCAGTAAGGCAATAAAGCTTATGATTTAAATTCATTATTATCTCCACATTGATGTCATTTTCTTTTCCCTTGCTATTGCATTGTTCCAGGAAGTTACATAAGGCTTAAGAGCCACCAGACTAATACTGCTTCTTAGAAATGACCTTTCAGGGAATTTTCCTTATGTGATCAGATGCTGGTAAAGCTATGATAATAAGTAATATACCTCCCTTCTACTTCACCTTTTATCTGAAGATTACTGAAAGCTTTACAAACATCAATTAAGCCAACCTCATAACACTCCAGGAAAAAAGGAATTATCCACGGTAGAAAACTAAAACTGGGTTTAAAGGCACATTAGTGATAAATTTAGACTCAATCAGTCAGCAAGGGAATTCTGATTATTCTATCACACAACTGTCCTCATTTTCACCTCCCTTCCCTGTGGGCTTGGAAAGCTTTTACTCATCCTACAAAACCCTGCTCAGGCATCCCCTCTAAAAAGCTTCCCTTAACTCGACCTTCCAACTTGAATTAGGTTCATTCCTTTCTTTCACTCCCAACATCCTCTTCATAAAGCCCTTGGTTAAAATGATTGCAGTTTGTCGTCTTATCTTCTTTCCTACCTTTCAGTTCACTAAGGACGTGCACTTCGTTTTTAGGGTATAGACAGCAACTTCTTAAGTTTATAATCTAGTATCAAATCAATTTTTTAAAAATTATAGGGCAAGGCTTTCTCAAATCAGTCTGATTTAATTTCTCACTAAAGCATATGGACTGGTCTGCTGAAGAACACATACTAGTACTGGTCTAGGTTACACTGAGTAGAAGAGCTTCTACTGTGTTTGCTTTACAGGTATTTCAAGGTCCTATGAGAGTTAATGTGACAGAGGGCCTGCAGTGACTCTTCCCCTATTCTGAATGGCAACATAAATTAATGAAATGTCCACTTGGAATTCAAAAAAAAAAACCATTTTATTCTTTAGGTTTTTGCCATAGGGCACATGAACTTGTTGGAGAAAGACCAAAAAAGACAGAGGGAGGGAAAGGGAGAAATCATTCCCCACCCCCACCCCACCCCCCAATGAGGGGATGGCCATGATGCAATCCCTTCTCCTCGATTCTCCTCTAGAGATTTTGGACATGCGCACACCCATGCCCGTCATGATTTTCAAGTCACAAGGTTCAGGACTCGAACAGTAGTCAACCATGTGGAAGTCCAGCACTTTAACCACCACACTCCCTGCTGGCCCCCATATGGGATATTCTGACTGGCAAATCTATTTCTGTCTGGATTTCTTTTTTCTTTTGAAAGTGAGCATAGGGACAGAATTGACAGGGAATGATGATACGGTAATATTTTGAATCCCCTTTCATTTATATATAAAAGCAAAATACTTGTGAATTCCAGTTCTTTCACTGTTGTTAGTAGGAAATTATGATACGTCTAACAGTTATGGTGATGTATGAGAAGTGTACTAATTATATCATATTTGTGTTTCCCTGTTTTAAAGCACAATCCCCAAAACATCAAGAGCAGCCAATATTATTAAATAACTTTAGGGCAGTAGAAAAGGTATTTTTTTTTAAAACTGACAAATCCTTTCTCTCTTAAGTGAAAAATTAAATGAGATAATTACATACAAAGCATTTAGCACAGCATGTTAACACACAGCCAACATCCAATAAATTCAGCTCTTGTGTAATAACAACATCCATAATTACTATTTATTGAGTGCTTATTATGTGCCAGGAACTATGCCAAGTATCTTATACATACCCTTTTAATATTCCCTACAACCCAATAAGGTATTGTTCCAATACTTATTTTGCAGATGGAGGAACTTAAGTATATGAAATTTATGTAATTTTTACTGGATTGTCTAGCTAGTAAGGAGAGAGCTGAGTCTGCCTGCCTCTGGAGTTCATAAGTTATATTGCCTCTCTCTAAGCAAACAAGCAACATTTATTAAGTATCTGTGCCCTGCAATGTACTAGGGAGCTGCTGTAAGGGATGAAATGAATTCTTTGCTCTCCAGCAACTCAGCCAGACTGGAAAAGACAGGAGATATACCCAAGTAGAAGATGAGAAGTGATAAGCCAGTACATGACGGGTTGTCAGCTAAACCGTTTAGACCAAATATGCTCTAGATTTAAAGGAGAAAGAGACTAAGGGCTGGAGTAGTAAGGAGAGACCTCAGAAATTCAGCTGCACCTGGGGAGAGTGAGCAGAAGGGACTCAAGGAGAAACATAGCGAGGCAAGACACGATGATAATGTGCATGGTATCTTCAACTGGACTGGTGTGAAGCGCATCCATGTTGGCTAAATTCACTCTAAGCTGCAGTGATGCATAGTGATTAAATGTATAAAACAAATTAAAAAAAGAAATTCAACTGTACCTGGAATTATTTTTATAGTCTGCTGACTCTGTTGTGATTGTGTGGGTGAAGGACATATTGAAAATACCTTGGCAAGGGCGCTTTCTCAGGCTTCACTCCTCTCACCCTTAACACACATCCTTGGAGAATTGAAGTCTGCCATGGCTATTGACAAAAATATTAGAGGGCAAGCCTGGGTTCAGATTTTGGTCATGTCCAATATTTCTTTGAAACTTAGCCTTTCTATCAATAAAATGGGAAATAATAATTACAGCAATGAGGAGATATCTGTAAAGTCCCTCACATGGTGCCTGGTATATTACAAGTGTCCAGTGCATGATAGTTGATGTTAGTTGTGTTTCTCTAGCTTGAGGGAGAAAAAAGGTGAGAAATTACTGATCTAAGACAAAGGTCAGATAGCAGACTGCTCTGAGCTCTCTGTAGAGTTTGTGCTGGAACTGTGGCAGGGAAGGGGTGGAGGAAGAGCTCATGAGCAGAGCATCTCCAATGTACCTTGGGACCTAAGCCTTCCAACATAAAGACATCTTAGTCTGATAGTATTTCTTAAACAGCTCTGACTCCAAATGGCCACTTAAACATAATGGAATGATATGAGTTCATACAACATGCTCTTGAGACTGGGAGAATTCCTTGAATGGATAAAACATTAAAAAAAAATGACTGATGTTGGCTAAAACACAAGAATACTCTACTGTAAGATATAGAATAATTTTTCACATGAGCAACTTTAAGACAAGAAACAGATGTGAACAATGTGGGCTCCACGGTAAGATCATTCCTGAATTCACTCAAACATTTCCTAGAAGTCTCAGTTTCCTCATCTAGTAAATGGGGATAAAAACAGTAACGATGGCTCCATACAAGGAGGTTGTGAGGATTAAATGAGATAGATTATAAAGCACTGATCACAATGCCAGGCACATAGTGACACTCAGTTGATGTTCACCACTCTTATTATTCCGGGTGCTATGCTAAGTCTTTGGATTACAGAGATGAATAACATACCTTGTATTCTCCTAACAGTTTTCAATCGTTTCTTACATGTCTACACATTCTTTGCAACAAAGTTCTGGTCTAATATGTTGCATTCACTTCCATATATTTCAAGTCAGGCACAGGATGAACTTAGAGTTGTGACTTAATTGAACAAATGAATGAACAAGACACAATCCTTGTGTTTAACAAACTCATAGGAGGGAAGAGAGACATGCAAATAACTACAATGCAGTGCAATTGTCATGGTCAAGGGGCTCTGGGTTTACATAACATCTGGGTGACTAGCATTACTGTCTTGGAAGCAAACCAGACACAATCCAGGTCTGCCCTGGTGTAGGCTGGCAGGTAATAAGTAGCATGTGTGGAATATCACCACTGTCTGATGGTAGTCACTTAGAGTTCTCTGGCTGAGCCCCTGTCATTTGGCTAATGTGCCCCACTCGTCAGTGGAGTGACCTGTGACCCACTAGGCCCCAGATGCAGCTCTGTGAGCCTGTTTTGTTAGATTTCTGCCTGGAGCACTTGGCCGTAACAAAGTAGAGAGGGGAGAAATCAATACAACCTGAACTGAACGCACACTTAAAACGTCAGCCTTCAACTCAGAATCACACCCTTGTCACTGACATCCAAAGTGCTTTTGCTCCTGCCTTGCTCAGAGTCTAGTAAGCAAACATGAAGGAGGAAATGGAAATGGCCCCAGGGCACTGGCATGGAAATTTGCTACACTGTAAATGGGAACACACAGAGGGACCACTTGCCAGTGTGGTGGGATAGGAAGAACTCAGCCTGTGCAAATACCAGCTGGGGATCTTTGGGTATGTTTCTCAACCTCTCTGAGTCTGGGGCTTCTTATTTGGAAAGGATAATAGTAACAGTCATCTTACCCAGGCGTGGTAAGATTGCTATGACGATTTAGTGAGCCTTGATGCACGCAGTGTGCGCAGACTCTTGGTTGATGCTTAACAAATGGCAACTTATTACAATAGCTTTTCTGCAGTTTTCGGGGAGCTAAGACCAAATGCAGTGGAAAGTATTTACTAGCCACAAATGAATGCTACAACAATTTAGGTTTCCTACAGTTCTATTCAAAGAACACTGAACACCTACCACAGACACATATTGTATTAAGGGATGGGAACACACAAAGTAAGACAAGGGCCCTTGCTTCTGAGAACATAAGTGATTTAAATGTAATTTTTAAAAGAGCATCACAGAAAAGAATATATAAAGTGGCAGGATACATGAAGAGGGGTAAGAAATGCAATATGGAGAAGATGGAAGCTGAGCTGAGACTGAAGAATTAGCAGAGTCATCCTTAGGAGGGAAGGTGGCAAGCGCATCCAGGTGTGGGTTCTAGGGACTTGAGGATAGGGCGATGGCCCAGTGCAAGATGACAGAAATCTTGGGGGCCCACTTCCAAGGAAATTTACCTTAAGTAGAAGGGACCATTGAAGATTTTACAGTAGGCTCAGATTTGCATTAGGATATAGGACTTTCACTCTAGGGTAGAATGGGAAAAGGTATCGTCCCCTAAGGATATACAGGGGACTATTTCTTCATTCCTTTCCAATCCAGGCCAAATATGTAAGTCTACAGTCTACTCTAGGTGCTCCGATCAGTAATTGTACAGCCTTCTGGATTCCCAATAATTCTCTAATCATGCCTTACTGGACAGATTGTTTCAGGCAGGTACCCCTTAGCTTTTTTGTTCCTGGATCCCTATCCCTTGATCACATACTTGTTCATTCTGCTATGCCTGCAAAATCAAGTCCATTACTCTCCATTATACATCTCCACTGAGCCATAAGCAACAGCAATAAGAATATCGCAGGCCTACCCATGTCGATGTCTGCTGCAGTTAAGGTAACGAAAGTCCCTCTGATTCTCAAGGGGCGCTCAACCGTGTTAGTCAAAGGTGTCTGTCTTTGCAGTCCATTTCCATCTCTCTCAAAAAAAAATGTGTGTGTGTGGAGGGTGCATATATAAATATATACTCATACTGGATCTTATCTAAACCATCCTAGATCTTCCCAGTTATTACTAAAATAATAAGCTACTGTAATCATACACTTTATTGTGGTATAATTAGGATTTAACTTTTTTTCTGACATAGGAAGAGTTAATGAGGCAAGTGATTAGTGCATAGTAAGGGACTAGCAGATGGCATAGTGGTTACATTGCTGGACTCCCACATTGTCGACAGCAGTTTGAATCCAGGACCTGGTGGCTTAAAACACGTGTGTGTATGTGTGTGTGTGTGCCCAAAATCCCAAGAGAAGAATAGAGGAGAAGGGACTGCAGTGTGGCCATCCCCCCCTCCCCCCACAGTGGGTGATTTCTCACGTTCTATCTGTCTTTCTGTGTCTCTCCAGCGAGTGCACACATCCTATGGAAAAATCTTTGAAAAATAAAAAAATGCATAGTTGTGAATAGAGAGGTTTCAGAGGAATAAGTAGATTTGGTTAAAAGTGCTATATATCCTATTTTATAACAAAATTGGTCTCTTACTAAGTTCCACATTGATGAGAATTTTTTGTATTGTAGAGAATTTAATATAAAATTTTAAAAGGTGATTCAGAAACGCAGTTGTAAATAGTAACAATTTTCATATGTACCCGTTAGAAGACATAGTTTTCACATGCCATCTGAACGCTTTCAGATTCAGCATAGGGAACCCGTGTCTAGCAATTGCATGTGCGCTCTTACACTGTGCTAGGATAGTTTTCAGTGTTCCCGTCCTTTACGTAAGAATGCTTTGAAGGTATGAACAGCATGAGAGAAATAGGGAAAATACATCCCTTATCCCTTATTCCTCTGAGCCCTGAGGTCAAGCATGCTTGTGGAGAACAGTATCCACAACATGGAAGGATCAACATAAACCACGTGCCATGAGAGGCAACCAAAATCCTCTAGGTTGTCATCTGACTTCTGACTGATGACATCTAAACTGTACCCTGCATTATAAAAAGTAGTTAAATCGTGCCCAACTTGGGAACAGCAAGGCTATATATTTTCCCTTCACAACCACTATGCTGTCTCTTAGGCTGCAGATTCTTCTAGCACTGCATACATTATTTTTAGAACTTGGTTTCCTCATCAGATTTATAGAGCAGATAGTTAATTCGTGTTTTATATCACAGGAAGTGCTTGGAATAAACTTGATATTATAGGAGATTTTTGAATTTGGACAAAGGAACCCATTAACTCTCCCAAATAGTCATCAAAGAGACTTTAATTAAGTCACCCTGACACACAGAATGTCTTCAATTGGAGTGTCATTTCTCATGTCAGTAACTTTCAAATCCAGCAGAGAGTCACCTTGGAAAAGTGTTTAGACCAGCTGTTTTGGATGGATTTTTTTAGACTCTCCATTTGTCATAATCTGGTGATTAAAGAATCCATTTAAGATGATAGTACCTAAACATGTTCTTTTTAAGGAAAATGAATATTATTAAATCATTAAAAACTGAAGAAAAAAGAAAGAGCCAATAGTGACTATTAAAAAGTCCTCGGTGTACTTTTCATAATGTGTTCCTAGCTTAAACACATAAAGTTGTCTTTGCTAATTCTATCAGCTCATGGAAAGTTGTTGTACCACATACTTAGTTGTCTTTGATGTACTGGGTTGTCGGAAAAGTCATGACATATTTTTTTTAAATGCAAAAAGACCTATGAATTTTCAGACAACCCACTATGTTGCTGCTGATAAAGAATCAGATGCCATTCCTTTCTCTAGAAATTTATTCTGGTATTTTTAGGCTTAAACAAGGTGTCAGGGGAAAAGGGCAAGAGAACATTTTTCTAAATGAACATTTGAATACAATAACTATTTTCCAGAGATATCATTCCATGTAACATTCCATCCCAAAGCAACAGTAGCGAAAACTGTCTCTAAATTCCTAAACATGGAGCAGGTTGGGAGAGGAGACCCCTTCAGGTAGCTGAGTAG
The DNA here is from genome assembly GCF_000334495.1 of Tupaia belangeri chinensis. Taxonomy (NCBI): domain Eukaryota; kingdom Metazoa; phylum Chordata; class Mammalia; order Scandentia; family Tupaiidae; genus Tupaia; species Tupaia belangeri. The sequence goes on from NW_006159703.1 coordinate 2,626,683, forward strand.
AACTAACATTGGACCAAAGTTGAGGTAGAAAACAATTTCAACTAATAATAATGGTAGCTATTATTATAGCTAATGTTATGCTAAGTACTTTACTTCAACTATTCTATTAATCTTCGTAAGTACTTCCTGAGGTGAGTAAACTTAGGCTTGGAGAAGCTAATTCTTCAAGTCACAAAGACAGTTTCAGTCTTAATTTTTCACTACAGTGAAAACTACTGGTCCTTTCCTTGGGTCACAAGACTGTGAAAAAACTTAGCAGAGGCAGTAACAGCATAGAATGTCTCAGAAAGTGTTCTTCAGTTTCTCCTTATCTATGTATAGACTTCTCTAAATGTTTAGGTAGAAGAAGAAACCACAAAACAGGCATATTTGAAAGAGTAAGGATGTATCTCATGTCCTTCTAGTTGAATAGGTATGGGCGTGTCTCATGTCCAAGTTGAACCCTTATGCTCCCCTTATATAGTTCTTCAAGGAATTCAAAGAATTCACAGACACATCAGTCACTTAATCTGTAACTGTATCTCATTCAACTCATACTTTGCCTGAGGTTAGCAGACCATAGTCAGAAATGCTTCTGGTACCATGCGCCTAAGACTGTCTTCAGCGCTAAGTAAGTAAGTGGTGGAAAACTCCTTCTTACAAGGGACAGAGGGAATCCTTCAGTAGAAAGTAACCTAACAAATCCCCCTACTGCTGAGGCCAACAGAAATTTATAAACTATGACTCCAGTAAATACCTACACACATTCATATGTGTATGTGTCTATGTAGAGATTTATAGATGTATATATATAATATATGTATATGTGTGTGTATATATATATGTATATATACACATATACATATATATATATATGTCTAATATATATAAACATATATATGTAGGTAACCCAATATTTTACTGCTGATAAAGAATCAAATGCCATTCTTTTCCCTCAAAATTCCTTCTGGAATTTTTAGGTTTAAGCAACTATTTAACAGAGTATCTGAACACACTCAACACTATTTTTCAGAACATTTTTAAGTCACAGAAAAGTGGAGAAGCTAGATTTCCTATATACCCTGTGTCTAAACATATATCTACATGTTGTCATCTAGTTTACCTCAGGATTCACTCCTGGTGTACCTTCTATGTGTCTGTAGGCCTGTGTAATGACATGTATCCACCAATGAAGTGGGTTTGCCCTAAAAATCCTCTGTGTTCTACCTAGTCACCACTTTTTTCCTACTCTCTAACCATTGGAATCACTGGTACTTTACTGTCTCCATAGTTTTGCCTTTTCCAGAGCTAAATCCTTTTTGAAACATTAATTACCTGAGGTGCTCTGGAGGGAAACATCTTAAGATTCACAATGAACATTACTACTTTCAAGGCTCTGAAAAGTCCAACAGTTAAAAATGGGTTCTGTGTTGTAGCCAATGACTCCCAAACCCTTTGTGGGGGGCGGTTGGTGAAACAATGATAGCTTCATTCTCTTCCCTTTTCCCCATCTCACAGTCACTTCCAATTCATGCCGACCTCATCGCTCATCCAGATCCCTGCTGTGGTCTCTAACTGTGGTCTCTCCACACAACTCCTGCTTGCTTTCTCCTCTCAACACACACAAGGATCTTTTTAAACTGCATGTCATCCCATCTCTGTTCATCATCCTTGTATTTCTACTGCATGGTGGTTAAATTCAAACTCCTTCCCGTGGTCTATAAGGCCAACATTATAGAGCCCACTGTTGAGCCCACCTTTCCGACTTTGACTTTTATACTTCTTTTTCTCAGTATCTTCCAGTCTCACTATCTTCCTCCTAACGCCCAAACAAGCCAAACCTTTCCAGTTTCTGGACATCTGGGGTTGTCTCCTCTCTTTACACAAAGCTTTCATAAATATCTAAAACAACAATCCTCTCCCCCTTGCTTTTCTCAATCTGTTATTCCCTGTCACAGTGGTTTAGAAAATGTAGTCCCCAGACAATACCATCAACAACCTGTCGGAATTTATTAGAAAGGTAAGTTCCTCTCAGGCCCTACCATAGACCTACTGAATCAAACTTTGTGGATGGCCCAGGAATCTGTATTAACAAGCTTTCCAGGTGATCCTAGAACTCACTAAACTTTGCACGGTTTTGGGCAGTGTCCTATTGTTTCCTACATGTTTATCACAAATTGTAGTGATTTCCTTTCTATATAACCTATCTGTCTAACTCTCTCACCAGACTCATCAGTGCTGTATGGACAGTTTCCTATGTCAACAATCATTACTGTGGCCTAAGGTCACAGCTCAGGCCAATCATAATTTGCTGAGCAGGCAAAGGCCTGGAGCTGCGGAAAATAATGCTTTAAATAGAACTTGTATCAGCTTATGACTAAACTTCAAATGTCTTCAGCCATGTTACCAATATTTGCCTTCATTTGTCCGTGTGTGTATATATATATATATACACACACACACACACACACACACACACTATAAATACTACCATAATCAAGTTCTTATTCTCAAAGAATTTATGGACAAATGGGATATAAAAACACAATTATTTGATTCTGATAAATATTATAATAAATCACAGCAAAACCTATCAAAGGCAGAGGGCTGGATCGTGATAAGGTGGTAAAATGAGATACTCTGCTAGACTGACCCTCGTAAGAAAGTTCCAAGTTTCCATGTGTAGACCTCCTTGAGTATGCTGGGCACAAGCATGTCCATGACCTGAGGCTGGAAGGAGCTGGAGGGTGAATCGTGGGGACAAGAACCTTTGGGGTGTATGTCTCTCGCTCAAGGAGGAAACAGACTTAAAAAAACTATCAAAGGCTTTAAAAATACACATGTGCTTATCTTTGACCTAGTTATTCCAGTTCTAAAAATTAATTCTAAGAAAATAACTAGGGATGTGCACACGGATTTATCAAAAGGATGTTTGTCAGCAGTATTTTTACTGGCCCTCCCTCCAAAGACAGAAATAACCTAGATATAAAAGAAAGAGGAATAATTCAAAAATTATCCTAGATATAAGGTAAAAAAAAAAACTTACTGAAATTTAAGAGTGCTTAATGACATAAATTCACAATATACTGTTAAATGAAAAACAAAACAAAACAAAACTATGTAATCTAGCTTTTAGTTTTAATAGAAATATATGAAAATAGATTGGAAAAGTACATACTAAAATATCAGCTCAAGTTGCTGAGTAGTGTGATAGCAAGCAATTTTTCTCATTTTATGCCTCTGTATTTCCAAATTTTCAACAGTGTATTATTATAGTTAGATACAAATGTCAAAGGCAAGAGAGGTTAGGGTTGAGGGAGCAAGAAAATCTGCTATGTGGATTGAGGGTATCAACACAGAGGAGGTGTCACTTGAGTTGGCATGGGGGGAATGTACAAGAGCTGGTGTCAGGAAGAGGTGTCAGCAAAAACAGGATTCAGGAAAGTACAGGGCATGTTGGAGGACAAGGACTAGCTCAATGAGATTAACTCCGTTGTAGGGAGATTTGTAGTTCTCCATCGACTTTGGCTTAGAGAGGGCAATCTATTTGTTTACCTTCTACAAAGAAAACAAGGCCCCGTGTGGACCTTGGCATTCTTATTCAACAAAACTAGAATTTACTTATTGCATGATGGGCCATCCTTGTTCCAGTGAGCTTTTTCTCAGAGTTTTGAAAAGCCACAGACAGCTTTCCTGTTGTGTGAAGGAAAATGTAAATATGTAGAAAGTTAAAATAACAAGGTTTTGCTCCAGCTGGATTAATAGGAGATAACATCAGATGAAAAAGGAAGAAGGACATGCAAAGATATCCTTATGTCTTAGACCTAAAACTCCCAGTGCCAGAATTCTAGAAGCAAGCCTAATCTGATGGTCTGGCCATCGTCAGTGGCCACGAAGACTGAATGAGCAGTAAAATACCTCTTTGATGCTTGTTCATCGCTCAGCACCAATACAGCAATTTCAAAGGCCATGATAAGTGGCTTGACAACCTGGAGACAGATGATAAGGTCTCAGCTTCTGATCACTAAACACAATAAATCCCTTGTGAACAGGTACTACAATTTTTTTTTTTTTTTTTAAAGACCCATCTTGTGCTGTCCATCATTTTCAGGTCAATTACACGTGAGCCTATTGACCTGAGGCATATATGTATTTAGCTCAAATTCAGTCAAATATAAATTTAGGAAGAGTACAATGGTTCAAACAGGGGCAATTTTCCTAGAGATCATTTATATTGGGGATGCAAACTCAAATGTCAATAATGTCATGGCGTTGTTTTCAAGAAATCAGTTTTTACTTTCTTAACAGGAATCAGGTTTTAGCTGGGCTCACAACTAATAGAAACATTTTCTACCTTCTCTTGCTGTGGCAGACATGCTATACATGTATCAAACTATTTTTCTTTTTTCTTGGGCAGTTAATCTATATTTCCCAATCTCCCTTGCAATTAAGAGAGGCTGGGTTCTGGCCAATGCCTGTGAGTGGCATGATACAGCTCTTGACCTATCCCATAAGAAACTTCCAAGCTAAATGTTCTTCATTCCCACTTGCCAAAAGAAGAGGGAAAAAAAAAATCTAAGGACCTACAGGAGGTCAGAATGTACCCTCTGACCCACAAGTTTGGCTTCAGGGAAGTCATCCTAGGGAGAACATGCACATAACACAGAGATAGGTATACCATCATTCATTGCAGCACTGTTTATCACAGCAGAAAACTGGAAACCACTGGAATCACACCTAGAGGAAAGTGGTTAAATAAATTCTAAAACACCCGTGTTATAAAATGCAGTGCAACTTTTAAAAAGAATAAGAAGACTTTACACATGCTGACATGTCAAGATTCCAGGATCTACTGTAGAACATAAAAAACAAGTTGTGCAAAAATTCCTTCCTTAACACAGCAAACATTTACGCTCATTTCAGTAAGTTCGTGGAAAATGCATATTATGAAAAACTATGCATTCATTTCAATTTTTTTCTTGACTTCCAAATAAACTCATACTTTCATTTTTCCATGAAATTTTTTAAACTTTATTTTATTTATTTATTATTTGACCAGAGAGGGACAGAGTGAGAGAGAAGGGAAGTGAGAAAGCAAGTTACCAGGTCTGAGACTTGAACCGTGGTTGGCCATGTGGGAATCCAACACCCTTAACCACCAGGCCACCTGCCAGCCCCTTTCCATGAACTTTTGAAAGTCTATTTGTATATCAGCTATTGTCATAGGCCCCGAGGATAAAATAGGGAACATACACTTTGCCCTTAAGGAACATACATGCACATGGAACATATATTTAAAAATCCTAAAACTATATAATAATTTATCTATAAATGCAGGAAGAAAATCAAGAATGACACCCATCAAACTGTTCACTGTGATGACTTCTAGAGAGGGAAGTGAGGTTGAAGGGGGAATAGTAATGTTGTGGTCTTCTTTCAGTGTTGCTTGGATTCATCTTGTGGGAATGCATTTGAATTCATTTTTTTGGAATGCATTCCAGTAAGGGGACCAAAGACCTGCTCTTTGGAGGCCTAATCATGAACCCTCTCAATGGCTATTACCGTAGAAGAAGGGGGAGGCTTTTCTACCCCTTCCTCAACTGCTGCCTTTATCTGCTTTATTATTTTATAATCAGTAAATGAGATTTCCTGTGATCAAAGGTTTCTGTGGCAACACAAGTTTAAGAACAACCAATCTTGCTCATAATCAGTAAATTAAAATACACAGATGAATAAGGATGAAACGTCACTGAGGCATAATATCAGACTAATCCCAGATCATTTAGGGGTTTTGATTGTCCAGCCTTTTCATTACTAAGGCTCATCTGCCTGTAAAGGACAAGATTTCAGCTTTTCAGATGTCAAATAACACTCAATAAACATCACGAACAAGTTCCATGTGGAAAATGCATTTTGAAATCGAAGAGTTTTTGTTTTACTTTATTTTTAAATTGTGTTAGCACCTAAAAGACCCCTGTAATAGTGAAGATAAAGTTAATCCAGTAAGGCATTTACCATAGTAAACCTCCAGAACAGAAATGCATTACTTCCCTCTGATGGAATTTTAAATCAGGGTAAGGGATTAAACAGTATTATCCAGCTGATGGAGAAAGACTTGGAAAACACGAAAGAGTAGGGAAAACCGCCGTCATGTGCATGATCATTTGTGTTCTAGGACCTCTGGCCCTTCCATGATTAATATGTTTGATATAATTCTAGGGAGCTGGTGTCTTTTCTTCTTTAACTTTTCATTTCATCCTTTCAAAATACCTGCACAAAGCAGAGTCAGGCTTTATACTCTTCAGACTGTGCTTTATTATGATCCAGATTTGAATTAAAGCAGTGGAAATGGCCTCACATTTCTATCATTCCTCTCTAAGTGGTTGACTTGGGGAAAAGAGAGCATCTTTTTCCTTTATTGGAATTTTTACCAAAAGAATGAATTATGGCCTAACTACAACACCGAACGTCATCTGTCAGGATAAAGGGTGAGTGGACTGCATGTCACACAGAGCCCAGAGGTAGGACAAGTTCATTCCTTTCTTCTTTCTCTTTCCTTTTTAACTTGTTTCCATGGACTCTAAGGTCTGGGGAATCTCTTCTAAGTTTTGTTTCAAATAAACAAAATAAAAAAATATATATATAAGGTCAAATTGTCTTCCCATTGATCCAGCATTTTCTGAAAGATTTTAACTATAGAGGCCCATTTTAATTGCTGCCAGTTTTTTTTTTTAATTACCCAAATAATCTGTCTTTCTTAGCCCTTAGTGACAGTTTACCTACATAGACTATCTCTTCTCTAAAATATTTAGTCCTTTCACATTCTCCTTTGTTCTACCCCAAAACATTCTTGTGGTAACCTTTGGTAATGAGTGATGTAAAGAGATGAGGAAATAAAATATCTTAGTATTTGTAGAGAAATAAGAGAGGAACTACAATTTGTAGGATTGGTGGATTCTGTGCACTTGTAAGCACTGGGCTAACTATAAACAAAATAAAATCTCATTGAGTCTCAGGATATTTTAACTTGGTGAATAACATAATTTTTTTGTTATTTCAGTTTTGAAAACTGATAAGTTAAGAGAGGGTTGTCATAAGAATTAAGTAAGATGACATATGTAAGCTATTCTACATGTAATGCCTGGCATGTGGAAATCACTTATTAAATGGTAGTTATTATTGCTGTTATTTTTATCATTACCAGAAACACGTTTTTGTTGTTGTTTTATCTTAAACTGAACAAAAGAAAATAAAGTCTGAGCACTAGGACCAAATGCTAGAAAAATTTCTGGATAAAGATTTCAGGAGAAAAGGTAAATCAAGGAAAAACTTCTTAATGATGGTAGATATAAAGAAAATGAGTTAACTAACACTTTACTAACTTTTCAAAAATAAAAGCAATATAAGAACTACAAGGAACTATATGCCAGTGAGTTAGAAAACCTAGATGAGCTGGACAAATCCCTAGAAACAAATTACCAAAACTGACTCAAGAAGAAACAGAAAATCTGAATAGACCTAAAACAAGTAGGGAGATTAAATCACTAATCAACAACCTTCCCAAGAAAAGCCTAGAAGAGATGTCTTCATTGGTGATTTGTACCAAACTTTTGGAGATTCACATTAATCCTTTTAAAAATGCTTAAAAACAATTGAAGAGGGAACATTTCCTTATTCACTCCATGAGGCTAGCATTACTAAAGCCAGACAAAGACAAGAAAAGAAAATCACAGACCAATATCTCTTATGAATATTAAAACTAGGATGTCAAGTTTGGCAGCATATCAAAGGATTATATACACTCTGAGTAGGATTTCTCCCAAGATTGCAGAGGTGGTTCAATATATGAAAATCAATTAATATACCATATTGATAGAATTTGAAAAACCCACACAATCATCTCAACTGATACAGAAAAAGCATGACAAAACCTAACACACTTTTATGATAAAAATAACACTCAGTAAATTAGAAGAAAATTCCTTAGTATGAGAAAGGCCATATATAAAAATCCACAGTTAACATCATACTCAATGGAAAAAACTAAAAGCCTTTCTCCTGAGATCAGGAATTAGACAAAGATGATAGTTTTCATCACTTCTAAGCAACATAATACTTAAAGTTGTAGCCAGCGCAATTAGGGAAGAAAAATAATAGGCATCTAAATGAAAAGGAAAGAATTAAAACTACCTCCCTCTGCAGATAATATAATCTTTTATCTAAAAATTCTAATGAATATATATACTCACAAAAATATACTTTAGCTAATAGACTTCGGCAAAGTTTCAGAATGCAAGTCAACACAAAAGAACTTGTATTTTTATACATTAGCAATGAATACTCCCCCCCAAAAGCAAATTCATTTGCAATAACATGAAAAATAAAATATTTAACATTAGTTTTTGACTGAGAATATTTCTTTTTTTTTCTTTCATTTATTTATTTTTACGTTTTTCCACAAGCATTTACTTTACATAGCAAAAAATTTTAGCTCATACGACTGAGAATATTTCTAATTCTCAAAAGAATACTTAGGAATCTATTGATCCAAGGAGGTACAAGATTTATAAAATGAAAACTACAAAAACATTGCTTGAAAAAATTAAAGACGAAAATAAACAGGAAGACATTCAGTGGTTATGGGAAGACTTAATATTCTTAATATAATAATATTGCCTAAATGTGGTATATCTTCTCAAAGTGACATATAAATTCAATGTAACCCTTATCACATTTTTTTTTGTAAAAATGTAACAGCTCACATGAAATTTCAAGGGATTGAGGCTATTCAAAACAAAAAAAACAGAGTCAGAGGATTCCTATTTTCTGATTCCAAAACTTCTATCAAAGCTCTATTAATCAAAATGATGTTATACTGACATAAGAATAGTTATAGACAAATCAACTGATTGAACTAAAAATGCAATTAGAAATGAGATGAGGGACCAGCAGATGGTGTAATAGTTACATTGTTGGACTCCCATGTAGTTGACCATGGTTTGAGTCTTGTATCTGGCAGCTTAAAACTCATACTGTGTGCATGTGTGCGTGTGTCCAAAATCCAGAGAGGAGAATGGAGGATAAGAGATTGCAGTGCGGCCCGCCTCCCACAGGGGGGTAATTTCTTGCTTTCTGTCTCTGTCTCTTCACTGAGGCCAATAGTAAAAATCTCTCTTAAAAAAAAAATGAGATGCCACTTAAGATCTACTAAGGTGGCTATAATTAAGAAAAAAGAAAACAAGTGTTGGCTAGGATGTGGATAAACTGGAATCTTAGTAAAATCCTAGTAGGATTGTAAAATGGTATAGACTGTAGAAAACAATTTTGTAGAGTCTCAAAAAATTAAACATAGGGATCAGCAACTTTACTACTAAGTATAAACCCCTAAGAATTACAATATGAATTCAAGTAGGTATTTATTTACACATGTCCATGCAGCATTATTCACAGTAACCAAAAGTGAAACAAGACAGTATCTATCAGAAGATAAATGGGTTAAAAAAGTGATATATACACAATAGAATACTCTTCTGACATAAAAAGAGATAAAGTTCCAATATATGCTACAACATGTAAGCAAAACATTGTCGGGCCTGCTCCGTGGCCTGGTGGATGATGCAGCCAGTTCCCACATGGACACAGTTCAAGTCCCAGACACAATGGCTACAGAAACACAGGGATGCATGTGCATGCATGTCCAAAATCACCGAAAAGAATGGAAAAATGTGGAAGGGATTGCGGCATGACTATGCTCTGTGGAGGGGTGGGAGGGAGGGGGGGCTGTTTTCTCTCTTCTCCCTCTCTGTCAAGCACACCTTCCTTCTGGAAAAAAACAAAACACAAAACTTTCTAAGTGAATAAAGTCAGGAACGAAAGGACAGTAACTGTATGGTTCTGTTCGCATGAAATATCTAGAACAGGCAGATTCAGAGAGATGGGTATATTAGAGGTTACCAGGGACCAAGGAGAGAGCGAGATGGGGAATGTTTCTATTTTAGATCATGAAATTTTCTGAATAGTGGTGATAGATGCAAAGCACTGTGAGTGTGACTGATGCCACTGAATTGTACACTGACACGTGGTCAGGGGTTAGATGGTGGTGTAGTTATAACACAATGTTCTCTGAGGCTGACCCACATGGGAGAGGCCTGGGTTCCTATCAGGAGACTCCCTGAATACATTGGGCACATGCATGCCCATGATCTGTGGCAGGATAAAGCTGGGGTGGGTTACAGTAGGAGAGACCCTAGTAGGGATGCCTATCTCTTTGCCCTTCTCACTCTTGGAAGAAAGAAACTTAAAAATAATGGTTAAAAAGGCAAACCTTTTGGGTCAGCAGGTGGTGTGGAGGTTAAGGTGGCTGGATCTCACATGGCTAACTGTGGTCTCAGACTCAGCAGCTTGAAAATCACACTGGGCATGTGTGTGTGTGCTTGTGTGTGTATGCACGCGTATCCAAAATCCTGAGAGGAGACCGGAGAACTGTGGCATGGCCATACCCACTGGGGGAGTGATTTCTCACTTTCTCTCTCTGGGGATTGCACATACCCTACAGCAAAAATAAATAAATAAAATAAATAGGAAATTTTATATTTTCTAAAAAGGTAAATAAAAAGGTCTATTGGTATTCTTACTGTCATTTGTTGGTAGCACAATGCTATTAGATGCAATATCTACAGTTTTTTTTCTTTTGGCCTTCCCCATCAGCTCTCAATTTTTCTATGGCTAAGTGAGAAAGAAAAAGGGATCTTTATATACTAGAATTCAAATATAACTTTGGCTAATAAAGTTAGAATAGACAAAATCCAATTCATTAAATTGTCTGTATCAGTTCTGTTTAAATATATTAACTAAAACACAATATATAAATGTCCCAAAATGGAAAGCACTACTATGAAGTTGTGAACTCCCCAGCACTTAGGATGCTCTTGAAAAATTGAATGATCATCCAGTAGGGAGATCCTGCAAGAAATTTCAAGAAATGGCAGGATCCTGGACAAGATGAGGTTCCAAAAATGCCTTCCACTTTTTAAGACTCTAAGCTTCAGGATAGCAGGCAGTATGGTAATTAAGGTGCTAGATCCCCCATGGCTGACTCCACAGTTCCAGTTCTGTATGCTGTGGCCTGAAAAACATGCAGGGGAGGGGTGGTGGTGGTGGTGGTGGTGGTTGTCATCCCTCTCTCCCTCTCTCCCCAAAATCCCAAGGGAAATGGAGGAGAAGGGATTGTTGTATGACCTTCCCCCTAGGAGATGATCTCTCTCTCTCTCTCTGTCTAGCACATGCACCCTATGGTGAAAGGAAAAAAAATAGAAAAAAAATCTAAGCTTCTGTGAAGGTCTTACACAGCCATACACTTTCTCAAGGTTAAGCAATTTCCTTTTTTCCTGAGACAATGGCACACTATTGTGTTCTAGCTTTCCTGATAACAATTTACTATCCTGGTTTGATAAAGTCTCATCCGAATATATTCTCTATTATAAATCTCCTGGCTGAAATCTCCATAGAGCTTATCAGTTTTCATAAAGCAGATTGCCTTAATTTCTAAAATTCTAGAATGTGTTGTTAATAAAATTGTAATATAGAAAATAAAGCGTTCCTGAGGCCAGCAGGTGGTGTGGGGGTTAAGAGCATTGGACTCCTACATGGCTGACCATGGTTCAAGTCCTGGACCTGGCGTCTTGCCTTCTCACTTTCTCTCTCTCTCTTTCACTCTCTGTTCCTCTCCAGTCAAAATTTAAAATAAAATAAAATGAAGTTAAATAATTCTTCAAAAAAAAAAGAAAGAAAGAAAAGAAAGTGTTCCTGATCCTAATGGTCTCCACTAGAATGTTTCTGAGGAGAATATCCAGGGATACAACATGATAAAGAAAACCATGATAAAGATGTGGACATGACTCCCACACATGCTGCCAATTGTGAATACGCAGCCTACTCGAAGGCAATTTGAGTGAAAATCATCATGGCTATTGTCAGTGTTGTCACTTCCTGATTTCCTGTCCTCCTAGGGAGTGCATCTTCATTCTTGGTCTTACTGCTGGTCCACAGCATCATCCCTCTGAGGTATTTGGTTCCTATTTTTTGAGTTGAATTCTCACTCTTTCTAGACTTCCCATATCATGACTTTCGTATAACAAAGGAGACTGTCAGGAGAGGAGATGGCTCAGCAGCTCAAACTTATAAAGCAGGGACAAATGGCACAGTCATCAGGATCCATAGCTGGGCCACAGAAGGCACGTTTAAATAACAATCTGGAAAACTCAAAATCTAATCAAACACATCTGTGCCTTATAGTCTCTACCTGCTGTCTTGCCTGAAAAGATGATGCTTAAATCCCCATTAGTGGGGCAAGGCCACCTATCTATGGAAAAACAGAGCTGGACTCCAGTCTGCTTTGTGGGTCTTCGGAACGGCTGCCAACTGATCAGAACACATTCAGTGTGGGGCATCCAGTGTGGTGTAGAGGAACACAGCTGGCTGACACAGCAAGCAGTCAGGACCAACAACCACAAAGATGCCATTTGATTCGTGGGCTGAGCCAACCCATCTGGGAAATCTTTCAAAAAAAAAAAAAAGTAGCTAGAAATGACATTTCAGCTCTGCTTTTCCTAGTCAAGTCTGTACAGTAAGCCAAAGACTCAAAAATAGCACTCTGGATGGTGTCAACACAGTGACACTTGCGTCTGTTCACATTGGTCCTTTGAGAGTGATTTTAGCTCTTTTGGAGATAACATAGAAGACTTAAGGGGCTGAGGGCTAGAAAAGGGATTGTACCCACCTTGTTTCTAGAAAATGGATTACTCTGCTAGTGGTTGACTCATGGATTTCCTATCATGAGATCTGAACCCTGGGCCTGATGTACAGTGAGGCGTGCTATTGGCATTTGCAGAAACCTTGACATCCCACACTGCAGTTCATGATTGGTGTCAGACAAAGGAGTGTATTAAATGACTGCCGGCCGGATGATAAGGCTGGTTATTACTGAGGTGTAGTTTCCCCAGGTCTACAGTCTCATAGTGGTGCCACTGAAGCATGCCGAAGAGAAGATAAAATTTAATTAATAATTTCCTTAGAGGCCAACAGTCTATTACAACTATGTTCCTTGCTGTTTTCTGCAATGACCTTATAGCTCATAAACATTATAGATGTGTGCTTGGTCATAGTCTCATCCCCAGGTTTAATTTATGGCCCAGGTTCCTGCATAATTAGCTAGACTAAAATGAAGATTTTCAGATGCTAGAAACATTACAGGCCCTGCATAAGGTAGGTGTGTGCCTCCCTCCTGCTGTTCAGTCCAATGCCCAGAATAAACAGTGTAATTTCTTGGATAAATAATATGCATTACAGACAAAGGTAGGGATGAAGGTAAAGTCTGCTTCTGAGCTAGAGGAAATACATTTTTGTTTTTGTTAGCATTAGAGTCTGGACACTAAATAAGGTAGTTTTACTTTTTTTTTTAATTTCAGAGTAGCTCAATCTAATTGTTTTTAGAAACATAAAATCACAAGGTACGATGTAATATGGGGGTAGATTTTTCTCTGCTACACTGAAACATTTATTCCTTTAATATGGAGCTATGATTTATTTGGACCTATCATGTTCTCAACATTTTGTAGCGCTATGGGGGAAAACAAAACTCTTAATTATCCCTGGTATCAGTGCCTCAATATCTGAGAAATAGTATGTGTTTAATAAATATCTTAAATGCATAAATCAAATGAATCGATTATGAACTATGTTACATTGTGAATTATGGAAAAGGTATATGTAGTCAGAAAAACAACAATAGATTCAGTCAGAAAAACAACAATAGATTCGATTGAAAATGAACATCTCCTTCTTCCTAAAATTGAGAACTAATGTTTGCTGAATGTCTCCTGCCAGGCTCTAGGGTATCAGGAATGCAGAGGATGTGACAGAAAGTACTGGTTCAGACTTTAAAGGTTGACTGTCCCATAGCAAAAGTCAGAATTGAGTCTGGAACACCATTTTAACATCTAACATAAAAAAGAATTAGTCACTATGCCTTTTGCTGTTAGCTTTCTCTTTAGCTAGACATTCTTCCTCAATACTGCTCCATTAAAATTTTATTCTTTTGCATGTTCTTCAGGATCTACTTCAAATAACACTTAGAACATTGTAGCACATTTTTGGTGTCAACTTGGTTGGTTCGTTCATTCATTCATTCATTCTTATCTCACCTCATTCTAAAATAGTTAAGGCATCACATATGTTGGTTGAATAGCCCTGGAGATGGAACTATCTATGGCTTCATGAGGAAATAGTCTTCTTGCCAAAGCAAGCCACCTTCCTTCCAATATTCATCCACAGCCTAGATATGATCATTAAGAGCTATTAACACTATTGACAAAACACTTATTATTTACTCTGGGCTGTACTAACCTCTTCAGTATAATTACTTCAATCACACATAAACCATCATCATACACATATTATTCTCCCCATATTACAAGCAGGAAAACTAAAACAGACACACTAAATAAACCAGCCCTCAAATTACAAAGACAATTAGCAAATGTAGCGTGAGTCGATCAACCCAGGTCTAAGGCGGAATCTTTGTTCTTGGCCACTGTGTTATCCTACCTCTCTCATGAATCTCAACTTATTATAAATTGATGTGAAAGTGTATCTACTGAGTGACAGCCTTGAAGAAGACAGCTTAGGAACTCCATTTGCCTATCTGATATCTACTATTCATATTGGTGTGGTTGCTTGACCATCTAGATTTGTTTCCATGAAGACAAAATATCTAGATAGTTGAAAAACTGTGATGCTCAAGCAAGCATTTCAGATCTTATCTGCATGCCTGGCTCCATATAATATCCCCAGATAAAGCATTTTGTATGAAAACAGAATATATGAGAGATGAGCTGAAAAATAAGACAACAGTTCTAGACAAAAAAGTATATATATTGGGCCAGTAGGTGGCTTGGAGGTAAGGCAACTGGATCTCACAAGACCAACTGTGTGGTTTGAGTCCCAGACCTGGCAACCTGAAAATCACACTGACGAGTGATAACCAGAATATATGGGGAACTCAAGCAGCTTACCTGAAAAAAAACACATAATAAGCAACTCAGTTAAAAATGGGGAAATGAGTCTAACAGATGGCCTTCTAAGGAAGAAATACAAGCAGCCAAAACACATATGAAAAAATGCTCGACATCCCTAATCATAAGGGAGGTGCAAATCAAAGCCACAATGAGATACCACCTAACCCTAGTCAGAATGGCTAAGATGAAAAAAAAATTAAAAATGATAAATGCTGGTGAGACTGTGGTGAAAAGAGAACTCCCATACACTATTGGTAGCAATGTAAATTAGTATAGTCACTGTGAAAAACAGTGTGGAGGTTCCTCAAAGACTTACAAATAGAGCTACCATATGAGCCAGCAATTCCACTCCTGGGTATCTACCCAAAGGATAGGCAAACACTCAGTCAGAAAACCACTTGCACAAGCATGTTTATTGTGGCATTATTCACAATTGCTAAGACATGGATCTAACCCAAATGTTCACAAATGAATGGATTGAAAAAGAGTGGCCCATATACTCTATGAAATACTACTCAGCCATAAAAAATAAGACCCTGACTTTGATAGAAAGTAGTCAAATTGGAAGATTTACTGCTAAGCGAAGAAAGCCAAACTATGAAAGAAAGGCATTGTATGTCCCTACTCAATTATTGAATGTCTGTAGTCTATGGGGGAAACTGAAAGATTGAAAGATACAAAAGCATGGAGAACAATGTGGATATTAGAGACAATGTGGTAGGAGAGTGGGAAATAGGGGAGGCTGAAAGGAAGGAAAACATTTGAGGGACACAAAAATGGAAAATTATCTATTGACGATAAAGTGTGTATTGTTTACTGTACTAAGACAGTGTATTAATGCTAGGAAAATTTATTTTGCATGTTGTAATGATATACAGTGATCGAATGTATAAAATATATTGAATTTTTTAATGGAGGGGAAAAAGAAAAGAAAATCATGCTGGGTGTACATGCATGATTTTAGGTGCGCCTAAAATCCTGAGAGGAGAATGGAGGAGAAGTGATTGCAGCATAGTTAACCTCCCCCCAGGAGGTGATTTCTCACTTTTATCTTTTCCTGTCTCTCTCCAGTGAGTACATGTGCCCTACAGCAAGAAAAATAAAAGTGTATCTCATTTAATCACTACCAGAGGAAAAATGTTCCTTTAACCTATCATGACATCCCACAGAATCAGAATTGTCCTAATGTAATACTTTCCAAAAACAGGTAATTTGAGGATATTACAACTGGAATAAAGAATTCAAATAAAAGGAGAGAGACAATCCTGTGAATGAAATGAATTTTGAATCAATCAGTATTCTTCACCAACTGCTGCCATAGTAAAACCAGAACTCTCCTATAGATATTGAGGAATTTAACACTCTTGCTTCAAATCAAAGTAAAGATACCATCCTGACTCCTCTTTTCATTTAGAATATCTCAGGTTCTATATTAATCCAGGTAGGCCAGGATCCAAAAGTTCCCATCAAGTAGCTACCCCTATGGCATGTCCACCAATTCTTAAACTACAAAGTCCAAAGAGATGGCTTATGGCAATTCAGTAATACTTATTGATGGCTGCTTACTCCTGTTATTAGCTTTTTTTGGTCTCCCTCCTTGCAGAAATCATACCATAGCAGAGAACATGATATCCTTCAGACTTAATGCCTCAATACCCAATATTCATTTTCTTCTTTGCCCAGTTATTTATTTATTTATTTTTTAGAGTGGATCCATAGTTTTTCCATCTATGTTTCATGTATGCTGACTACTCTGGTTTCTGAACTCTCCTTGGTTATTTCACTATGTAAAAATGCCTGAACTTAATTGAGGGGTGTGTGTCTGTGTGCATGCGCACTTGCGAGAGAGAGAGAGACAGAGATGGAGAAGAAGAAGAGGGAGTGTGGATTGAGATGTGGATATAAAAGTATCTCAGGCTAATTTATCATTATGGAAAAAATTCCTTAAGCCTGCTGTCATATTCGGATTCAAATTCTGCTTTTAGAAAATTTCTCCACAACCACTTAAAAAAATCAGTAGCTATAAGAAGGGTTCTTAAGAATATTGAGGACTAGCTGTCAACTTAGTGGCGAAGGTGGCTGGATTCCAGATAGCTGGCTGTAGTTCAAATCCTGGACCCCAAAGCTTAAAAAACATGCCAGGTGCATATATATGCTTGCCCAGAATCCCAAAAGGTGGGACAAATGGAAGAGAAAGGGTTGCAGTCTGACTATCCCCCACAGGGGTGGTGCTTTCTCACTTTCCCTCTCTTTCTCTGTCTCTCTCCAGCTAGTGCACATGTCCTCTGGCAAAACCCAAAAAACAGAAAACAGGGAACCAGCAGTTAGCGTAATGGCTATGTCGCTGGACTCCCACTTAGTCGACCGTGGTTTGCGTCCCGGACCCAGTGGCTTAAAACTCACGCCGGGCACGTGTGCGTACGTGCCCAAGACCCCGAGAGGAGAATGGAGGAGAAGGGATTGCGGCGTGACCATCCCCCCTGGGGGGTGATTTCTCGCTTTCTATCTCTATGTCTCTCTCTGTCTGGCGAGCGCACACGCCCTATAGCGAAAAACATCTCAAAAAAACCAAAACAGAAAACAAACAAACAAACAAACAAACAAAAAACTGAAGGAAAATGCACAAATATCTAAGAATAGAGGCTATGTTGAATGAATTAAAGTACATTTGTATCATGGGCTTTATAAGCTACTGAAAGATATTTAGTGACATAGCCACAATCTGTTTCTATTACAGAAGCATAGATGGTAATAGTCTCATTCCCATGTTTAGTTTATGATTCAGGTTACACCACATATTCAGCTAGGCTAAAGATGTTAGTTGGAAACATTACAGGCTCTGCAAAAGTCACAGTGTAGTATGGTATAAGCCTTGGTTTTACTGAAAACATATTTGTGCAGGATAAAAGGAAAGATGTCTACAATAATGTTCAGAGAACATACATACCTTTGGGTGCTATAAGCATCTCTTGTTTTGGACCTTTTCTCTTCAGTTGCATAAATAGCATAAATAATGTTATAATTTCTACCTTTTTTTTTTGCATTTTTCCCCAAATCCATTCAAATTTTATTCAGAGAAATGTTAAATACTCTATTATTTAAAAAGTCATGTCAGAGGCTGTAATTTTTTTTAAAATCAACAATACACTCCATTAACACAAAGCACCCAAATGGAACTTCTTGGAGGTGGGTGCCTTTCTTTGCAACTGTCAACAGACAATGCACCTGCTGTGGGGATCTTGCAGGTATGAAGGTTTCTGTGAACTTCCTGGAAACAAAGCCTCTGAGGAGCGAAGACTTTAATCAGTAATACAAATTCCACCCAAGGACACTGCAGAAAATTTGTCAGAGTGTAGACGGCAGATAGCAGGAGAAGAGAGGCTATGCTTCTGTCTCAGTAAGTCAGAATTTCTTTTTTTTTTAAACAGAAAAAAAAATTTTTTTTAGATGAACGTGCATCCATGAGATAAAGGGAGAGAAAGAGGGAAAAAGGAAAAGGAGAGAAAGTACCCATCCTCCCCACATAGCCTGGTCAATTCTTTTTCTTTCAGTTCTACATACTATAGCGATCCTGGGCATGCACATACACGCATAAGCCACCAGAGCTGACTTGTATCCTGGCTGGCCATGTGGGATCCAGCTTCCTCTGCACAGCACTAAACCACTCTACTCTGGGGTTGACCTAGACCTATTTTAGTTAAGAAATACATTAGTACTTGTAATACTAGTGGGAAAGTTGATTCAAGACAACACTCCTTGGGAATATTAGATATTTCTTTCTACTATATTCTTATTTATCGTGCTCTCATCTTTAGTAAATATCCTAACTTTTGGTAATAGCAAATCAGAACTGATGTCAATTAGAATTAGAATATTAAATATATACAATCTACATGCTGGTATCAAAATTACTATTAAAAGTGCTAGTTCAAATTGACAAATATATTAACACAATTTCTTTTTATTTCGATCTTAGTTCTCCAGAATGACTGTCATATTGATATGAAAACATTGTTCGTGGAGTCAGGAGGTGGTGTGATAGTAATGCTATAGAAGGGTCCTGGGTTCATGTCCCAGGACAATCCTGAATAGTCCACCGGGTCCAGGATTACGAACTATGGTTGGCCATGTGGGAGTCTAGTGCCCTTAACCAACATGCCACCTGCTGGTCCCCCAAATCAGACAAAATTTTAAAGATTGAAATATGGATATTTTTTTCCAGAGAGATTTTTGCTACAGGGCATGTGCACTTGCTAGAGAGACAGAAAGCAAGAAATCACCCCCTAGGGGGATGGCCACACCACAGTCCCTTCTCCTCCATTCTTTTCTCAGGACTTTGGGCATGTATACTCATGCACCCAGCATGAGTTCTAAACCTCTGGGTCTGGGAATCAAACTGCGGTCAACTACGTGGGAGTTCAGCAATGTAACCATTGCACCATCTGCTAGTCTTGGAAATATGATTTTTTGCATAAATGAAAGCACCTGATTTGTAAGTGTTGGCAACTCATTTGGAAAAATATTTAACTACTGAGGGCCAAATGTACTGGCTGACCAAAAGCCGCCCGTAGACAAAATTCAGCTTATGGGATACCAATTTCAAAACCCTGAATTTTCTTTCTTTAGGCTCAAACCTTGACATGCTGCTTCAACAAAACATATTTGGCCTTTACCTTTCTTTCTCTCTCTTCTATCTGCTGTGGAAGGAGTGGAGAGGCAAGTTGTCATTTCCATCTCTACTCTGAGAGACAAAGTCCAAACTGAACAGCTTGGTCATAAGCCTGCCTTTCCAGCTGGTGATGAGAATCCATCTTTCCTTCCCTCCAGAACAGTGTGTTAGCATACCTGAACTTGCCTCTGGTTTTCTCATAGAGGTTAGCTACATACTGGCTTCCATAGAGTCTAGCTATATTTTTATCTTAAAGGAAAAAAGTCCTTTCAGAATTTGAAAAATACTGTTTAACTTCACCTTCTCTGCTCAAATTTTAGAAATCATAGCAAATTCCACACTCACCAACTCTATTTTTCTTAGTAGATGTTGGTTTAAAAAGAGGGGGAGTTTGCTTTCCAAAGCAAGGAGGTTGGGGTTGAGTTCAACCACCTACCTATCTACCATTAGGTACTTTGGAAGAACATTTAAAAATCTACGGTGAAGGGTACTCATTCAAGACAATTCTTTGGTTCACAATGAGATCCCCCCAACAACAGAAGCAAGCCTCCGTGCTTTGGGGTTTTGACTTATACAACCCTCTGCATTCTTACAGCCCTCGGATTTTGCCCAGAGACCTAACATCAGCAAGTCAATCTTGCTCACTGTTGTATCTCCAGCACCTGGCACAAACATTAATAAATATTTGTTGAATAAATGAATAAAATGAAAGAAAAGCTCAGATCAGTTGGGACCAAGATAACATCCATGCAGTGATTTATTCATTCAAATATGTTGGAAGGAACTCAAGTCCCTACAGAGTGTGCTTGAGGAACGGTATCAAAATTACTATTAAAAGTGCTAGTTCAAATTGACAAATATATTAACACAATTTCTTTTTATTTCGATCTTAGTTCTCCAGAATGACTGTCATATTGATATGAAAACATTGTTCGTGGAGTCAGGAGGTGGTGTGATAGTAATGCTATAGAAGGGTCCTGGGTTCATGTCCCAGGACAATCCTGAATAGTCCACCGGGTCCAGGATTACGAACTATGGTTGGCCATGTGGGAGTCTAGTGCCCTTAACCAACATGCCACCTGCTGGTCCCCCAAATCAGACAAAATTTTAAAGATTGAAATATGGATATTTTTTTCCAGAGAGATTTTTGCTACAGGGCATGTGCACTTGCTAGAGAGACAGAAAGCAAGAAATCACCCCCTAGGGGGATGGCCACACCACAGTCCCTTCTCCTCCATTCTTTTCTCAGGACTTTGGGCATGTATACTCATGCACCCAGCATGAGTTCTAAACCTCTGGGTCTGGGAATCAAACTGCGGTCAACTACGTGGGAGTTCAGCAATGTAACCATTGCACCATCTGCTAGTCTTGGAAATATGATTTTTTGCATAAATGAAAGCACCTGATTTGTAAGTGTTGGCAACTCATTTGGAAAAATATTTAACTACTGAGGGCCAAATGTACTGGCTGACCAAAAGCCGCCCGTAGACAAAATTCAGCTTATGGGATACCAATTTCAAAACCCTGAATTTTCTTTCTTTAGGCTCAAACCTTGACATGCTGCTTCAACAAAACATATTTGGCCTTTACCTTTCTTTCTCTCTCTTCTATCTGCTGTGGAAGGAGTGGAGAGGCAAGTTGTCATTTCCATCTCTACTCTGAGAGACAAAGTCCAAACTGAACAGCTTGGTCATAAGCCTGCCTTTCCAGCTGGTGATGAGAATCCATCTTTCCTTCCCTCCAGAACAGTGTGTTAGCATACCTGAACTTGCCTCTGGTTTTCTCATAGAGGTTAGCTACATACTGGCTTCCATAGAGTCTAGCTATATTTTTATCTTAAAGGAAAAAAGTCCTTTCAGAATTTGAAAAATACTGTTTAACTTCACCTTCTCTGCTCAAATTTTAGAAATCATAGCAAATTCCACACTCACCAACTCTATTTTTCTTAGTAGATGTTGGTTTAAAAAGAGGGGGAGTTTGCTTTCCAAAGCAAGGAGGTTGGGGTTGAGTTCAACCACCTACCTATCTACCATTAGGTACTTTGGAAGAACATTTAAAAATCTACGGTGAAGGGTACTCATTCAAGACAATTCTTTGGTTCACAATGAGATCCCCCCAACAACAGAAGCAAGCCTCCGTGCTTTGGGGTTTTGACTTATACAACCCTCTGCATTCTTACAGCCCTCGGATTTTGCCCAGAGACCTAACATCAGCAAGTCAATCTTGCTCACTGTTGTATCTCCAGCACCTGGCACAAACATTAATAAATATTTGTTGAATAAATGAATAAAATGAAAGAAAAGCTCAGATCAGTTGGGACCAAGATAACATCCATGCAGTGATTTATTCATTCAAATATGTTGGAAGGAACTCAAGTCCCTACAGAGTGTGCTTGAGGAACAAAAGCTAGCCACTGTTCAGATCTCCATGAGGCTCTTGTTTTGCTGTGTAGGGTGGAATCTGAGGGCAACAGCTGATTTTGTCTGGAAAAAGGAGGGGGAGGGGAGGATTTCTGAGTGGTCAAAAAGAGGGAGAAAAGAGCTGAAATTTGGGAGTCAAAAGGGCAAGAAATGTAAGAGAGCAAGAGGTGGAGTGTGTGACATAACTCTGTCTGGTCTCTCAATACATTTTCAGTAAAATATGCACTATCATTGGGCCAGCCAAGGGTGTGATGGGCAAGGCAGCTAGATCACACATGGCTGACAGCACAGCTTGCACCTCAGACTGGTGGCTTTAAAAACACATTGGGCAGGACCAGCAGTTAGTGTAATGGCTATGTCTCTGGACTCCCATGTAGTGGACTGCAGTTTGAGTCCCAGACCCAGTGGCTTAAAACTCATGTCAGGCATGTATGTGTACGTGACCATGGTCCCAAGAGGAGAATGGAGGAGAAGGGATTGCGGCATGGCCATCCCCCCTGGGGGGTGATTTCTCCCTTTCTGTTTCTCTGTCTCTGTCTGTCTGGCAAGCCCACGTGCCCTATAGCAAAAACTCTCCAAAAAAAAAAAAACCACACTGGGTGTGTGTGTGCATGCCCAAAATCCCGAAAGAGAGGAGAAATATAGAAGGGATTGTGGTCTTTGAGGGTGCTTTCCTGTTTCTCCCTCTTTCTCTCTCTCTGGCAAACGAAAACGCCCTCTGGTAATTTTTTTTTTTTTAATTCACTATCATCAATTATTTTGGAATCATATAACACAGTATTAACAGTATAACTATTGTTAAAGAATATCAGAAAAGCCTCCCTACTCCTGCTTTGGTTTCCATAAGCAAACTGTGGCCTCATTTAGAGGGCTGCTTTTTTGGCTGGTTGCTAGGTTACAACCAATCATAACAGCTAGGCTTCAGTCAATCAAAGGCATCCTGCCTGTTAAACTGTGTTAATCCAGGCAGATTTCAGAATGTAACCAATCAACTATTTTTCTACCTCATTCTTTCGCTTTCGTTTTTATACATCACATGTCACTTTTCCTTTCCCGAACTTAAATACTGTGTGACCACGACGTTACCAGGAGTTGCTCTGAAGTCAGCCCGGAAAATTGCCCGATTTGAATCACATTAAAATTCGCTTAATTAAACTCCACTAAATTAAAGTGTTAGGAAGTTTCTTCTGTCTCTGGACTCCCATGTAGTGGACTGCAGTTTGAGTCCCAGACCCAGTGGCTTAAAACTCACGTCAGGCATGTATGTGTACGTGACCATGGTCCCAAGAGGAGAATGGAGGAGAAGGGATTGCGGCATGGCCATCCCCCCTGGGGGGTGATTTCTCCCTTTCTGTTTCTCTGTCTCTGTCTGTCTGGCAAGCCCACGTGCCCTATAGCAAAAACTCTCCAAAAAAAAAAAAACCACACTGGGTGTGTGTGTGCATGCCCAAAATCCCGAAAGAGAGGAGAAATATAGAAGGGATTGTGGTCTTTGAGGGTGCTTTCCTGTTTCTCCCTCTTTCTCTCTCTCTGGCAAACGAAAACGCCCTCTGGTAATTTTTTTTTTTTTAATTCACTATCATCAATTATTTTGGAATCATATAACACAGTATTAACAGTATAACTATTGTTAAAGAATATCAGAAAAGCCTCCCTACTCCTGCTTTGGCTTCCATAAGCAAACTGTGGCCTCATTTAGAGGGCTGCTTTTTTGGCTGGTTGCTAGGTTACAACCAATCATAACAGCTAGGCTTCAGTCAATCAAAGGCATCCTGTCTGTTAAACTGTGTTAATCCAGGCAGATTTCAGAATGTAACCAATCAACTATTTTTCTACCTCATTCTTTCGCTTTCGTTTTTATACATCACATGTCACTTTTCCTTTCCCGAACTTAAATACTGTGTGACCACGACGTTACCAGGAGTTGCTCTGAAGTCAGCCCGGAAAATTGCCCGATTTGAATCACATTAAAATTCGCTTAATTAAACTCCACTAAATTAAAGTGTTAGGAAGTTTCTTCTTTTAACAGTATCATGCATGCTTGACACGGAAAAGTGTTTATGGACATGACAAAGTCTCTACCTGGGAGAAGCAGTCTGGGGTGAAGCAGCCAGAGAAATAAAACCTTACACTCCAACATGAAAACTGCTTAAAGGAACTAACAGAAAACTTGATTTATAAAAACACTTACTGAACATTTACTACGTACCAGGCACATGCCGGGCCCTGGTGACCTTGCGAACAAGACAGTCAAACTCCCTGGCTGTTTTAGTTCCTTACTACATTGCTAACAGAAATACCTCAGAAAGGGTGATTTTATACAGAAATACGGGTTTATTCAGCTCATGGCTTGGAGATCCAGGGTCCAGCTTCTGGTAAAGTTATGACATGGTGGAAGGCAGGATTTTGAGCAGAGCAACTATTCATAAGTTTGTGTGTCTCATTCTGGTCTTATTTTTTCTACCTACATATCTCACCAGAACTCAAATCATAGACACTCTGCTGTAAAGACATTATTATGCTTGAAGGCCCCACCCTAGTACACAATGAAGTAATTAAGTTTTCACATAATGCCCTTATAATACAATCAAGTCCCAAACCATGAAATTTTAGGGGACATCTAAATTAAAAACAAACAAACGAACAACAATAACAACAACAACAAAAAACAATATGAACCTTTGGCGGACAAAGCATTATCCAAACTCAAACACCTGCCTTTAAAGGGGGAATAATGCGTCTAAGGTATGGGATATTAGTGATGGGGGCTTTGAAGGGAACAAGGAGAAGGTGATCTAAGATAATAATGTATACAATTCAACATTTGGCCTCTCTGAATAGTGACGATTGATCTGAGCCTGAAGAATGGAAAAAGGCCACCCTTAAGAAGATCTGTGGAGGGATCAGCAGGTGCCATGGTGATAAGGGCACTGGTCATTCACACATGGCTGGCCATAGTTCAAGCCCTGGACCTGGGGGTTTGCTTTCTCACTTTCTCTGTGTATCTCTCTCTGTCAAATTAAAAATGAATGAATGAATAAATACAATTAATTCTTTTTTAAAAATGCAAACCTTTAAAAAAAAAAAAGATGATCTGTGGATAAAGCATTCCAAGAAGAGGGAAAGATTATACAGAAATGGCCCAACTGTGCTGTATGTATGGTAGAAGGTTATGTGATGTATGGTAGAAGGGTAAGTGATGGGGAAGAGGTGGAGTATATCGTCAGAGGCAGGCAAGCACCAGATCAGGAAGAGAGAGCATTGCTAAGCCTGCAGGGATAATGGGTGGACTGGTAAAACACAGGGATGTTGACTGAAATGCCAAGGTAAAGTGTAATCACAACACAAGGGCCTTGACATGTACCATCTCTGGGGGGATGTTCTCAAACACTAGCTCTCCAGGGGGCAGGAAATAATGTAGTCTAGTTAATTGCCCTTTGGGACTGCTCTGTGTATGAATGTAAAACTAGGGATTATCCAACCCCAGATGCAAATGAAAGGGCACAGTGGGTCACTGGTTTTCCCGAGGACTCTTCTCACTTGAGGTAGAAGTGAAAATGCCAATTATTCTCATTTCAGTGGAAGAGAACTAGGAGAGGAGAAACACCAGAGAATTGCGCTTCCGATTGGCTTGAAAATTGTAACTACCACCCCAAAATTAAGAGAACAGGGGGAAAAAAAGCCCTTTGCTCTTGGGACCCTAAGTGATTAGAAAGATTGTTATTTGGCTGATTTTCACACTTCATTAGCATATGCATGATTTAACTAGGGAACATGCTGAGGGGCTGGCACGGGTGAGGGCAGCTCTCTCTACCCACAAACTAGAAACTGGGGCAGTAGCATTGGGACTGCTTAATTACGCCAGCATGGCAACCGGGATGAGTGCACAAGGCGGGACCAGTGCATGAGGGAGCCGTGGAACACACAGAAAGGCACCCAAACGTCCACCTTTACTCATGACCACATGGGCACTGAGAGCCCTAAGGCAGCACGTCCTGCATGTTGCTCCCAGGTACAAAGTTCTGAGTGTTAAACCGCACAGCCCTCACTTCTCTTGCCTCAGACACCCGCATTTTCTTTCTCAAACATCCAGCGATACCAAGAAGAGTAAAAATACATTAGTATTACAACTGTGTTCCACTTAGCACTGATGATAGAAAGGAACAAGTGGTGGAGCCCTGAGGAATGAGATGGCGCTTCTCTGCAGGCTGTGTCCTCCGCAATGCCCAAGGAGGCTGAGTCCTATTCTTGTGAATCCCAGTGATGGGACCAACTTGGGTCTCCTCATTTCTCCAGGACCAGCCTACCCCAGGATAGTGTAGAGCACACAGAGTCCAGCACATTCACCTGTCACCAAACTACCACTCTGGTTCCAAGGCTGCCATCTCTCCACTGGACTAGTGAGAGGCTTGTCAGTGTTTTGCTCCTAGGCCTGCTTCCAGTTGCTTATCTGAATTCTTGTTCTGTGAGGACTACTCCCTGGCTGCAGCCCTCACTCTCCATAGTCACTGGGGCCTTAGACAAGTTGTTACTGACTATGTTCATGGCGATGCATCACAGAAAGCTGCCAAGGCAGCCAAAGGCAGGCCTTTTGGCACTCTCAGCTCTAACCTCTGCCGGGCTTTGTTATTTCAACTACCATGACGTGGGCATCTGCAAAGCTGTTGCCATGCTGTGGAAGCTCTGACCTTTTTGATGTAATACCTTAAGAATCGATCGTGTACCTCTTTGCCTTGCTCTGTCATGCTATTCGGGTCACAAGAAGGAGGAACTAACAGATAAGTTCATTGGTAGACAGGGCTCTTCTCCTAATCATATGGTTATTTTCAGAATTGAATTATTGACGAGAAGGTTTGAAAGGTATCCAGAAATTCTGAGACCAAGTTTTGTATCTGGTGAGTTAATGGGGTTGCCTCCACACTTCTCATAAGACTCACAGTATAATTAAACCTTATATAAGAGCTTTGCTATTTAATTGATCAGTCTCTTGAAGAAAATTCAGCTTTATTACTATCAATACATGATCAAAGTTCTACATTTGTCCTGGGAATAGTGGAAAAGGTAGGAAAGTGGGAATAGTAGACCAAGGGAAAGACTATTCAGTCATGAGGAAAGACGGCTAGAAATTACACAAATGTTTAATTTTTGACAACTTCCCCTTCTCCTCTGGTTGTATCTGCTACTGATGGTTACATATCCTAGGGAAACTTTAAAATGAGGGAATGTTAATACTACATGTGAAGAATTTTTCCATACTAGGAAGAAAATCTTAGCTTCTGAATAAAGAGAAGTTCATTTAGGGAAGAGGTCCACTCTGTAGATGTGTCAAAGTTTTACTAATTCTGAACCCAAATGTAATGCTTAAATACATTATACTTGTCCTAAAATAATCTGCCCACAAATGTAAAATTATAAGAAATACGTTATTTTTCCCACTATGGGAATCTCTAATGTGAAAGTGTATTCTAGAAAAGAAACTTTTTTTTTTCAAATAAAATATTGTATAAAATAGATGTATTTCACTTTTTAAAAAATAAAAATAAAAAAGAAAGAAACAAGTGGAGTAACCAGCAGATGGCGTAATGGTTCCATGGCTGGACTCCCATGTAGTCAACTGTGGTTCAAATCCTGGATCCAGTGGCTTAAATTTACTCCAGGTGCATGTGCGTAGGTGCCCAAGATCCCAAGAGGAGGATGAAGGAGAAGAGATTGTCGTGTGACCATCATCACCCCTGGGGGGTGATTTCTGTGTCTGTATTTTTGGCCAATGCATGAGTTCTACAGCAAAAACTCCTCTTTAAAAGAAGAAAAAAGAAAAAAAAGAAACAAGTGGGGTCATGTTTTGAGGACAGAATAAAATGAATTCTTGAGAAAGGGTCAGGCCTTCAAATTTTAATTGTGAAACACTAGATTAGATTCACAAAGTAGGACTAAGTTACAACCCATGTTTCAAATTAATTAATATTTAGTCTTGTTTTCCTCCCTCAACTCAAAAAAACAAAGCAAAACAAAACAAAACAAAAAACCTCAAAGGAAGATATAAAAGAAGAAAAGGAAAAATAGACTACCTGCAATGTGAAGATTCAGCCATGCCCAGTCACCTGCCTTTCTAAACTTGCTTCTTTGCCGTGTCCTCTGGAGAGACACAAACATACCTCAAACAGTGATAAGGAGAATGGTGTAGGTCTTTCTGAAAAGTAGTAGCAGGGAATTTTACAAGTCTCATACTGTATGTTGACATCACCGTGTCCAATGTCATAGACCTTTAAAATTGTGTCAACATAATGTTATCTTTCTCGGTCCATTGGTCAATTCTGAGATGATTTGCTGAACTTTTTCTCTTTCTGATAACCTCTTTGGTATCAATTTTCCCTTCTTTCATTAAGAAAATCCCAGTTTTCCTTTTTCTCAGTATAACGTACATTCTCCTTCCTCTTCTTTCTCCCTCTTCCCTTTCTCTCTTTCTCTTTCTGTTTGTCTTAAAGGCCTAAGCTAATCAGCATACTTCATGCCCCAGGCACCAGCGACTGGTTCAGGCATTAAAAACAATCTAATTTGGATCAATGAGGGTTAGGTCCAGACTTTACTGCTATATTGAGAATATTCTAACATATTATTTTCACTGCCTTCACACCTACTCCTCAAAGCTCTCCAAACATGTCAAACATTTTCATACCTCTGTGCTTTTGCAGATGCTATTCCACTTCTTGAATGAATGAAGAAATCCATCAGTTCTTCCATATGTTATTTTGGCTTGACTCTCCAAACCTTATGCTACCATATATAACTTAATAATCACTCACTACTAGTCTACCAGACCATTAGTTGTCTCTCCAGCAACAATTCTTCTACTCTTCTGCCAAAAGTTCCTGTCTTTCCCCTTTCTCATCCTCACACAAAATGCTGAGTGTTCCTTAACATCAGAGTTTGGCCCTGATTGGCCTAAGTCCATTGAGTTTTCTTCTAAGAACTAGATTTTGGAATGGGCACAGAAGCCAAATTGAGCTAATGAGGTGTTAGAAAATATTTTCTAAGGATTTAAGCAGATGTGAAGCCTTGCACTATGGCAGTCAATTTTCTATCACAACCAGTGTGGAAGAGTTGTTAGATTTATAGAGATAGCCTAGAAGTAACTTTTTTTTTTTTGAGAGTTTTTGCTATAGGCTGTGTGCGCTCACCAGAAAGACAGAAAGTGAGAAATCACCCCCCAGGGAGGATGGCCACGCCGCAATCCCTTCTCCTGCATTCTTGTCTCGGGATCTTGGGCACACACACACACGCGCCCAGCGTGAGTTTAAGCCACCGGGTCCGGGACTCGAACTGCGGTCGACTACATGGGAGTCCAGCGACATAGCCATTATGCTAACTGCTGGTCCCCAGAGAAGTAACAAAGAATGACATAGTTAAGCACTGGATCAAATTTTACCTGAAACTAGAATGCTTTTAAACTTTCATGCTGTGTCAAATTTTTGATTAAACAAAATTCTAGTAAGTTTTTTTTTCAGCCCTTTCGACTTAAAGAGCCCTGGTTAATACAGAGACAAAACATGTTAAACAGTTCAAGAGCCAAGCCAGAAACCTGTTTGAAATTATAACCTCTGTTCTAAGTCGACTCCAAATTGTTCATGCATTCAGCTGTTCAACATATATTTAACCACTTACTAAATGTCAGGTACTATTCTAGGATATTGGGAGTACAGCAATAAATAAGACAAATATCCTTTCAACATAAAAATTCTAGTGGAGGGAGATATGTAATCTATGATAAGTAAGTAGAGTATATCTTATGTTAGTTAGAAGGTTACTACTATGAGAAAGCAGTAGAATAGGTTAAGGCAGATGAGAAAGGCCAAAGGTAGAAGGTTATTGCAACTTCAAATAGGCAGCCAACATAGGCTCCATTGAAAAGAAAACATTTGAACGAAGACTTAAGGCAATTAGAAATATCTACTAGGCAGATGTCTGGGAGAAGAGCCATACAGGTAGAAGAAATGGCAAGTGCTAAGCTTTGGTGAGTTTGCACAGCAGCAAGAAGACTTTTGAATGGCAGAAAAAGCAGGAGCTGAGGTCAGAGAGCAGATTGAAGGACTGATGATGTAGGGCTTTGCAGGCCACTATAAGGGCTCTTTTATCCTGAATGAGATGAGGAGTTGTTGAAAGATTCTGAAGAGAAGAGAGACATAATCCATTCCACCCTTTTTTTTTTTTTTAAGACCATGTCATGATCTTCCCCACTCAGCCTCCCAGCTGGGATTATAGGCATGCTCCTCTATCTTTTTTTGAAATTTGCTAGAGGGCATGTATGCTTATGAAAGAGAGACAGACAGAGAATGAGAAAGGGAGAAAGTGCAAAAGCACCCCCTCCCCCCCGCCATGGGAGATAGTCATATTGCAATAAGTTTCCCTCCATTTCTCCTTTGGGTACATTGGACATGCATGCTTACATGCATGCCCAGTATATTTTTCAAGCTGCTAGATCTGGGATTTGAATCGAGTAATCAGCCATGTGGAATTCAGCCACCTTCAACACCAAACCACTGGCTGCTTCCTCCTCTTTTTTAGATGGACTGAGACAGAAACAAAGTAATCCCATTTATAATAGCCCCCCCAACACACACACAAATAGAAATAAGTTAAATCGTTAAAGTAAAAGATCTCTACTATGAAAATTATTTTTAAAACTGAATAAAGGAATTGAAAAAGATAAAAGATACCTCTTATTTGTGGATTAGAATAATCAATATACTAATAGTTAAAATGCCAATACTTTTAAAATGATGAACAAATTCAATGCAATTCCTACCCAAATAACAGCAAATTTTTTCACAGACATTGGGAAAAAAAAATTGGAATCTCCAAAGACATGAATATTGTACAAAGCAATATTGTACAAAAAGAATAAAGTTGGGGCCCAGCAGGTGGCATAGTGGTAAAGGTGCTGGACTCCCATATAGCTAATTTTGGTTTGTATCCTGGACCTGGCAGCTTGAAAATCACATTGGGTGTGTGTGATGTGTACCCAAAGGCCCTAGAGGAGAATGGAGGAGAAGGGGTTGTGGTATGGTCATCCCCTCCTGGGTGTGTGTATGTGGGAGAGAGTGATTTCTCACTTTTCCTCTTTCTTTCTCTGTCTCCAGAGAATAAACACACCCTATCACAAAAACCTAAAAAATAAATAAAATTAAAGGCATTTCAAAATGTATTATAATACAAAGCCTTAATAACCAGAACAGCATACTACTAGCATAAGAACAGACATATAGACCAATGGAACAGAACAGAGAATCCAGAAATAAATGCAACATGTGGCCAATTTATTTTTGAAAAAGGTCATGAGACTATTCAATCATGAAAGGACAGTCTTTTTTTTTTTGTTTTTTTTTTTTGCTATAGGGCATGTGTGCTCGACAAAGAGAGAGAGAAAGAGACAGACCAACAGACAGAAAGCAAGAAGTCACCCCACAGGGAGGATAGCCATGCCATAATCCCTTCTCCTTTCTTTTCCTATCAAGATCTTAGGCATACACACATACACACACACACATGCCCAACACGAGTTTCAACCCTCTGGGTCTGGGATTTGAACTGCAGTCAGCCATGCTGGTTCCAGAGAAAACAATCTTTCCAACAAATGGAGCCAGGAAACTAGATATCTGACAGCAGAGAAAGAAAATGTACCTCCGTCTCTTGCCATTTACAAAAATTAGCTAACTAAAAACGTATTGCAGATTTAAATGGTTATAAAAATTAACTAATTAAAAATGTTTTGCAGAGCTAAACATGAAATCCAAAACTATAAGATTACTTGAAGAAAATGCAGGAGAAACACTTGAAGATGCTGGAGTAGGCAAAGATTTCTTAAATAAGGCCCCTAAAGCACAGGCACTAGAAACAGACAACTGGGATTATATCAAACTAAAAAGCTTCTGCACAATGAAGGAAACAATAAATAAAAAGTCCATAAATGGGAGAAAATATTTGTAAACTATACTTCAGAGAAGAAATTGATAACCAGAATATATAAAGAACTCAAATAGCTCTTCTACAAAAAAACTAGTAAGCTAGTTTAAGAAATGGACAATTGATCTGAACAGGCAACTCTCAAAGGAAGACATACAAATGGCTAAAGGCATATGAAAAACTGTTCAACATCTCTTGTTATAAAGGAAAGACAAAACAAAACCACAATGACGTAGTGCTTAGTCCAATCAGAATGACAATGTTCAAATGAAAAAGGACAACTGCTAAGAAGGTTGCAAGAAAAGAACTGTGGTGGGAATGTTAATTAGAAGAGCCACTGTGGAAAATAATATGGAGGTTCCTCAAAAATCGAAAACTAGATCTACCATGTGACTCAGTATTCCCACTCTAGGGTATTCACACAAAGGATAGGGAATCACACTATCAGAGAGATATTTGCATATTCATGTTTATTGCAACATTATGCAATAGCAAGACATGAAATCAATGTACATGTCCAACAACTGATGAATGGATTAAGAAAATTGTGGCACATATACACAATGGAATATTACTTAATCATTAACAAAATTATCTTGTCATTTTACACAATGTTATGTCCCCACTTAACATATACTAAATGTTCACATTCTGTGGTGGAAACCAAAGGATCTGATGGGATACAAGTAGAGAGAATAAATACTAGAAGCTGCACAGGGGTGGGTGGATGAGAGGTTAGGGAGAAAATGATTAACAGACACAAGAATACATGTAAACAAATGGTTTAGGTTATAGAACAGTGTACCACATCAGAGTGAAAAATGTCATTGACAATTCAATATATACTAGTCCCTCCAAGACTAGAACTATTATTGAATGTGCATTATATAATATTCAATGTTGAGTACAAGAACTATGCTTATATCCTTGATTTGATTATTATTATATGGTTTTGAAAGACCGTACTATACCTCAAAAAGATGTGCAAGGATTATATGTAAACCAGAAATCACAATTAAATGTTGTAAAGAAGGAAGATGATGTCTCACCATATCATGATCCTTCTGCCTTAACCTCCCAGGTAAGCCTACAGTCACACACCACCACCCTTTGACTTTTTCCCTGTAAGACAAGATCTTGCTTCATTCCCTAGGCTAGCCCTGAACTTGTGATGTTCTGCCTCAATCTCCCAAATTTTTGGTATTATAGGCACATACTATATCACCTGGCCTTTAGGTTGAACCAGGAATCAAATTTGGTCCTCTCCTGTGATCTCAAGCTGTGGGGTACAGTGTTTTAGCAATGTGTACTACCATAGCTAGGCCATGACCTAAATTTTTAGAGGAATCATTATGGCTACTCTGTGGAAAACAGATTTTGGGGTCAGGCAAAAGTGGAAGCAGGAGATTGCTCAATAATGCTTGTTAGATAGGGGCTTACATCAGCAGGGTAGCAGCAGGAGTAATAAAAAGATACTGGATTCTGGATTTTAAAAGTAGGGCCAATAGGATTTCCTGATGCACTGTTCGAAGAGTATGAATCAAGAAAGACTCCAAGGTTTCTGGTTTGAGAAGCTATAAAGATGAGAGCTGATATCCATTGAGAAAGCAACAGTTGCAGGTGGAAAAGGTTTATTTAGGAGACAATTAAGAGTTCTATTTGGAAATGATAAGTCTGAGATGTTTTACTGGAAATCCACGTAGAGATTCTAAAAAAACAGTGAATATATGTCGAATCAGAAGAATGGCTAGGACTTAAAGAATTTGGGAGTTGTTGACATACACAGAGTATTTCAAGTCACAAATGTGGATGGCATAATGAGAGAGTAATTATAGATGAAAAGAGAGGATCCAAGTACTAAATCATTTAATTAACTCATTTAATCCCTACAATAACCTTTTGAAATTAGTTATTATTTTCATTCTACGTTTACAATGGAATAAATGAAGGCTAGAAATATTAAGATGACACAGCTACTTGTCCAAGAGCATATGTGCTTAACTGGGTATAAACATATAACTAACCAAGCTGGGACTGAAACTGAGGTAGTCTGACTTCACAGCCTGTGTTCCTAACTATTAACATTTAATGTTTCCTAACTGAATATGACTGTCTATTCCCAAGTAGGATTGTTTAATCAGTGATAGATTACGTGCAGGACCTAAGAGTGACTGACTGAAATAATTCATCTCTCCGTCTCTAGTGCTGGACAATGCCAAGACAAAGGTAAGGGTTGAGGTCATGACATCCAAACACAAGGAGATCAGTGTGCTCAGTGATTCTCAAACTTACTCAGATCCACTTGGGACAGATTCCTAGGGGGCTACTTACTGTCAGAAACTGTGCCAGCAGACACTGAGTAGAGCTTGGGAATTTCATTTTGACATGTTTCAGGAAATTCTGAACACCTTTTTGAGAAGTGCTACTATAGGAAATCTATTTTGGTTTGCCTCTGTCCAATAACTCTCCACCCCATAGGACTAGTAAAATTGGATATAATTAATTTTAGTTTCTAAGATGGAGTTGTGACAGAAAGACTGTGCATGGCTAAGGACTACAGTTTACCCAGAAAAAATAGTTGGATATTATAAAGATCTTTAGTCTTCTTTTGTTACCCATACCAACTTCCTTCCTGAACTAAAATTGATCTTATTCTTTTGTTTATTTGTATTAGTAAATAAAATGGTCTTGAAGTATACACAACAAATGGTAGGTCTGCACTAAAAACTCATTGAAAAGAAGGTGTGTGAGGAATTTGTCTTGCAATTGTCTGGAGACCCAAGCTTAGTCAGAGCATTACTTAATGACAGCTGCAAAGTGTAATAGCAAATTAAACTTAAGCTAGCAAGCTTTATAATCAACTGCCAAAGCAGAACTATAAATAAAGTGGGTTAGTGTGAATGCCCACTTCCTTTTTCGCTCTGATCAAATAGACAAGTACCGAGCTTCTCAGAATTGCACATATTATAATTCCAATAATTTGACAGTTGAGTAAGCCCAGAAAAACATGAGAAAAATAGCTAATGTTTATTTCCAATTTGGTTAAAATCTAAAAGTAATTGCACAAATAATTTCCTCCAATACCAAATGCCATTACCAAATGTTTGCACATCCTATTGCTTTCTGTTTCTACTTAGGATTTTGAAAACAATCCTACAAATTGTCTCTATTTTAGTGATATGACTAATTACCATATTAATATGGTGTAATTTTATTTTAAGAAATTTTCTAGAACTACTGATTCATCCAATTTACTGGTTTCATCAGGGGGCAATCAAACGAGATTGAACTAATTTCTAAAGCAGAAAATACCAAGACCATAGCAGTTTCTGAATCTTTCTTCTCTCTCTGTTCTTTTTTGTGCAAAAGAAAACATGGGGGCAAAAATAATTTCTTATCCAACCAACTGTCTTTTGACAATCCATTCTTTTAATTACATTGCAATAAACATCTAAATAGCAATATAATTTAGTGATTAAGACCATGGCCTACTTAGTGGCATAATCACTGGCAAGTTATGTTTCTTCATCTGCAAAATGGGGTTAATAAAAGTATCCACTTCTTAAGGACTGTGAATATTAGATGGGATTTCCATTTCTGGGTATTTGTTGAGTGGAAATAAAATTAATATCTCAAAGAGATAGGTGCATGACCATCTTTCTTATAGAATTCTTCTTAATAGTTAGGATATGGAAACAATCTAAATATCTGCCAGTGGATGAATCTGCTAAGAAAATGTCACACACATACACTCAGTTGACCCTTATAACAGCAGCAATGGGATTGCATGACTCCACTTATATGTAAACATTTTTTAATAAATTTATTGCAAATTATAGTACAGTACTATAAATGTATTTTCTCTTATGATTTTCTTAATATTTTCTTTCTTTTTTTTTTTTTAAGAGAGATCTTTGCTATAGGGCATGTGTGCTCTCCAGAGAGAGAGAGACAGAAAGTAAGAAATCACCCCCTGGGGGGATGGCCACGCTGCAATCCTTTCTCCTCCATTTTCCTCTTGGGGTCTTGGGCATGCATGCACACACACCTGGCTTGAGTTTTTAAGCTACTGGATCTGGGTCTCGAATGGTGATAGACTATGTGGGAATCCAGCAACGTAAGCCATCTGCTGGTCCCAATGTTTTCTTTTCTCTAGCTTACTTTATTGTAATTCAGTATGTAATACATACAACATATGAAGTATGTGTTAACTGATTGCTTCTGCTACTGGTAAGCCTTCTAGTCAACAATAAAATACTAGTAAAGATTTTGGGAAGTCAAAAGTTACACTCAGGTTTTATCTGCACAAGGGGTTGGCACCCCTAGTTCCTATGGTATTGGAGGGTCAGCTGTACATACAAACACATACACACAAACACTGGAATGTTATTCAGCCTTCTTGAACCTAGAAGACATAGCCGTAAGTGAAATAAGAAAAATACTACATGATCTTACTTACAGGTGGTGCATGAAAAAGTCAAACTCATAGAAACAGACAGTAGAGAGGTAGTTACCAGGGCTGTTGAGGGCTGGGGAACAAGGAGATGTTGCCCTAAGGGTACAAAATCTTGGTTATTGGATGAATAAATTCTGAAGGCCTACTGTACAGTATCATGACTACAGCTAACACTGTCTTGTATACTTGACATTTGCTAAGAGTACATATAAATATTCTCACCACAAAAAAATAACCAACCAAAAGAAACATAAACAACCCAGAAAGTATAGAACATAACCATGTGAGGGACAGATGTATTAATTAGCTTAACTGTGATAATCATTTTACAATATGTAGGACTTGAAAACATCAGGTAGGGGTCAGCAGGTGGTGTGGTGGTTAAGGTGCTGGATTCCCCCCAGTGAATTAAATAATAACAAAAATTAAATAATTATTAAAAACATCAGAATATGTAGTTGTTGTTCATCAGCTCTACCTCAATAAAGCTGATTTGCACTAGAGAAAAAGATTGGATAGGATAATGCACACAAAATACTAGCCCTGTACCTGGTACATAATGAATGCTCTGCCATTCTTAGTGATCGTCACTTTTACCTATGCACATGCTCAACTGGGTATCAACATGCATGGACACAGGTTATCCTACTTTTTGCTGCTTTGCATTTTGTTATTGCACTCTGCTGCCCAGTTACTGCTTAATAAGCATCTCTGTCTCACCTCGCCCACTGTAGCCATTCATTCAGTGTTTCGCTGCTGACTCAAATGATGGTACACCAGGGATGATAACACCCACATAAAAACAGCATTGCAATGATCTGACATCTGAGGAGGATTTCAAAAATGCAGTGACATCATCATCTTATTCAAATAGAGGATGAAAAAAGCCAAGAGCTTCTTCACAAGTGCTGAGGTGAGGGCACTCAAGTGATTTGCTCTCACCCTTCCAAGTCGAGACATATCTGTCCCTCAGATGAGTCATCCTCAAAGACAGAGCCATCATAAAGAGTGGAACGAGCAGAACTTGAGAGTGCCCAGCTGACTTCACTGCGTGCACTGCAATATTTATTAAGGATAGGTTTAGATTATTAGGAGCTAGAATGCCACTTCCTTGGTAGCTGGCTGCTCTGGTAGCTCCAAGTGGTAAAACTCTCTTT
>NW_006159703.1:2664528-2686632 GCF_000334495.1 Tupaia belangeri chinensis
AGCAGAGGACTGGCCCATAACTGACAATTAATAAATGAATAAACAAATGTACAATTTTGGCAGTCTCATCTTTAAGTCAAGGGTAGAAAAGCTAATTGGTCCAAATTTAGGAAACCTCTCTCCCCAGTTACCATTGCCAAAAGGCCTTCTTTGTTTTGCAGCAGCTCAACCTGACCAAGAAACACAAGTGTTTACTTAGGTAGGCTATTGACTCCTAGTGAATGAAATCACCCTATCATTACTGTTATTAACTAAGGTCCACTCTGATCTTTTGCAACAAAGAGTGACTTGATAAGGCAAAAATGGCAATGGGAAACATCAGCATAACTCTACTAGTTCCCTTGTTCCCGCCCCTAGGATCTCCATAGTTCAAGGGGGAGGTAGGAAATCAGCTAAACTTTTCCAAAATATTGGGACTTAACTCTTTGTTGGCTCTCAACATCCCTCACCATGAGAAATACAATAGCAGGCTCTGTTTCATTGCAACCAATAGACTAAAAAGCTCAAGACCATCCTATCAGCTACTTTTTCCAATGACTGCAATTGTGCTGTAGCTTTCAAGATACTCAAGAACCTGAAGATGAGGGCTGGCAGGTGGTCTGGTGGTTGAGGCATTGGACTCCTACATGGCCAGCCACAGTTGGAGTCCTGGATCTAGTGGCTTGCTTTCACACTTTCCCCCTCTCTCTCTTTGTCTCTCTCCAGTCACATTAACATATAGAAATAAAATTAAATTAATTCTTAAAAAAAAAAAAAACGAGGAAGCACCATCTGTGGATTCCTGTCATCACATAGAACAAATAATTGCTTTTTAAAATATCTGTGCCACTATTGCTAATTTTTTCATTTCCACAAGCTAACCCCCTACCAACCTCTGGGTATTTACACAGTTTATTTGCTTATGCAATGGTTTTGTGTGTACTGAGCATTACAAAGCAAGTCTGTGTATACTGAATTCACCATCTGATTTTCCAAGCCAACTCTCTTGCTTTGTTTCGTTTCTCTATTTTTAGCCTGAGGACAATAACACCCGTCTTTCTGGCCTCTGGAGGGATTAATGTTCATAAGAACTATAAAGCTGAAAGATGCTGCTTGCATCCATACCGAATATGATACAAGATATATTTGTAACCTCATGCATAAAGAGATCTATCGACAGGCATCTCTGGCTACCAGCAGCTAAGCACGTTACTGTCATCAAATGGTATTTATTGAACATGCAGTAACTGTCTTGTGAGCTCTAAATTAATGGGGGACTCCCAAGAACCTAATTTTAAAACATTATCCCCCTCTTTGTTATCTGTATTTGTTTGTTTCAAAGCCTGACACTTTAATTGGAGCTCAGGACTCCAACGCACAACTGCAATTTTCCTTTTGAAAGCTTTAGAAAGCTGCTGCTTAAAGATGCCTGGCTTAGCTCCGGGAGTTCAGAGGTTGGCCCGGAGCTGTGTAGCCACAAGTGCCAGTAAATGCCATGAATGTGGAAGGAAGCAGGAGCCCGTCTCAGGTGCAGGCTGGGAAATGGACAAACAAGCCATTAATCTTCTTCCAGCGGCATCCTTCCTGTAGCTACTCTATCCTAGACAGGCATTTGTCTTATTTTTAGTCTCCTTCTCAAGAGCTTTCTATTTTCATCCCCTAGTTTCTTCAGGGGCTTGGTGAGGCTGATTTTGATCCTCTAATTGGCTTTTACCCTTGAATTCTTTTTGATTCCCCCAGAAGGCAAATTGGCCCTTTCCTTGCCTACTTTATCTTAACTTTTATAACTCTGTAGCCTCATTCTGTTTTTGATCTTGTAATGAGCTTTACCCTCCTCTTCCCCCTCAGGTATCACTGGAGGAATCTGTCAAGCCTGCAGTAACCAAGCCTTCCCCAGCAACAACTGATTTCTTCATTTCTTTTTAAATTTGACTAGAGAGAGACAGAGAGAGAGAGAGAGAGAGAGAGAGAGAAAGAGAAAGTGAGAAAGTGAGAAGTCACCAGGTCCGGAACTTGAACTGTGGTTGGCCACGTGGAAGTGTCTAGCGCCTTAATCACTATGCCACCTGCTGGTCCTGGCAACTGATTTCTTTTATCCACAGCTTCCACAGCCCTAGGTTTGGAGCTTCTCTATAGTACATTCCATGAGGATTCATACCCGTGAACTCCCTATAGATAGGAGGAGCCAGAGCATAAGTTTTCATATGCTATACAACATTCCTCAGAATATTGAGCCTAGGGCTGGTGTTTAGGCAATATTCTTGGACAAATTAATGCTCTATTTTAAATGATATAAGTGTTTTAATTACAATGTTCCACTGATGTTAAAATCAGCACCTAATATAACCTAACCATGTCTTGGTAATGAAAAAAATAATAAAGAAATAACAGTGGCAACTAATATTTAGTCAGCACTTAAAAAAATGTTGGGCAGGGGCTGGACAGTGGTGCAGTGGCAAAGCGTGGCACCTGTGACCTCCCTGAGTACACTGGGCACATGGATGCCCATGATCTGAGCAGGCTGAAGCTTGGAGGGGGTCTGCATCAAGATCCTATAGGGGCATTGATGTCTTTGTTTCTGTGTTCTTCTTTGCTTTGTTTTGTTTTTGAGAGAAAGTTTTGCTATAAGGCATGTGCTGTGCTCACCTGAGAGACATAGAGAGAAATCAGCCCCTGGGGGGATGGCCATGTTGTGATCCCTTCTCCTCTCCTCTCCCCTCCCCTCCCCTCCCCTCAGGACTTTGGGCATGTATACATTCTTGCCAGGAATGAGTTTTAAGCCACAGGGTCTGGGCTTGAACCACGGTCAACTACGTGGGAGTCCAGTGACATAACCATTACGCCATCTGCTGGTTCCTCTTTGTTTCTGTGTTCTATCAGTCGTGAAATGAACAGCAACAAAAACAATGCTTTAGACACATGGCTAGGTGCTTTGCTTGGATTCTTTCTCTCCTTTTTTTTTTTTTTTTTGCTAGAGGGTGCACACTCTTACCAAAGAGAGATAGAAGGAATGGTCTGTCTCAATGGGGAATGGTCACACCACAGTCCCTTTTCCAATTCTCCCTCATTTCAGGAT
This sequence comes from Tupaia belangeri chinensis, assembly GCF_000334495.1. Lineage (NCBI taxonomy): Eukaryota > Metazoa > Chordata > Mammalia > Scandentia > Tupaiidae > Tupaia > Tupaia belangeri. The sequence continues at coordinate 2,667,584 of NW_006159703.1, forward strand.
TTTGGGCATGCGTACTTAGGCACCCAGTGTGTTTCTCAAGCTGCCAGGTCCAGGACTCGTGATCCAGCGTCGGACATGTGGAATCTGCTGCCTTCACCACCAAGCCATGGAGCTAGCCCTGGCATATCTCTTTAAACCCTAGCAAGAATTTTATGAGGCAGGAACTAGAACTATAAATGAGAAACTACAGCTTTCTGTGTTAGTTTTCTCTAGAGTATACACCTCACGAGTGGCAGATCAGGATGCAGGTCTGCATCCGATCTGAGAGTTTGTTCTCTCGGCCACTTTATGGCAACATCCACTTCTTCCTAGAGGGCCTTTTAGCAGAATCTATTAGGCTGGCTCGGAGACTTTATAAAACCTTATATACAAGGATTGGTTATGGGTGCACTGAGCACTCAGAAGTGACTTTCCAATTCCCGCAGGGAATGTCTGCTGATTCCTATTCCAGGGAAGGCAGAACAAAGCCATAGTCAAAATCTACCCACTCCCTAATTCTTAGGTGGAATACTGGTCTTTATTACACAGTGAGAGGAATGATTCACATTCTTATACCAAATCCTATGTTCTGGCAATGACCACCTTTCTCTTGGTCTTTGTTTTAGAGGTGAATTGCACCAGACTAATTTAAATAGGAGCACAGGCACACTAAAACTGTTAACAGAGGGTGAGGGAAAGAAATAAGAGATATTTGGGCTAGTGGTGGTATTAGTGGGGGACTCTATTTAGTCTTAGTTCAATGTCAATACTGTAAGAGACCAAGGTCAGTACAAAGGGTGTGAAACCAATGAGGGTTTCTCAGCTCTGGCTGCTGGAGGTTACATAGGTTGCACACCCACAAGATATGGTCTTGCAAAGAAGCATTGGTAAGCTGTAGTTCCTCTGCCATGCAGCACGGGGGGTGGGGGGCAACCTAGCCTGGGAAAGCACACATCCACTTTTCAGTCTCGAGTTAAAAGTGTTGCCACCCAAAGGAACTGAAGTGAACAAAAGAGATTCAGCAAGAGTGGGAAGGAGGCACCATCAAAGATAGAGGAGATTACCATCAAAATCTTAAGGAAAAAAATCTGCCGAGGCTATTTAGCTTTCTGCTAATGACTGTGACTGTAATTTCTGCATATTTTAACAGATGTTCTGTTTATAAAACTGCAAACAGATTCAGGGGTTATGAATAAAGCCAGGAGGCCCTGGAGATGTTTCTTTGTATGATTAACTGACCACAGGCCATTTGTTTTACAACAAAGATGCTCAATGATCCATAGTCCATGATTTATACCAGCCCATGTATACTAATGGCTGATGTCTCCATGGTACTTCTCATTTGCATCAGAAGGGGGATTGGAGGAAAACAGATGATGGGAATAGCTCCCCCATTGCTCGACATGATAGTTCATTAGTGGGTGTGGAATCAATTCAAAAGAAAACTAAGATAATCATAAGCTAACGTTTGAATTATTGCAACAATTAAGGGAACCAATTCAATGATAAAAGAAAGAATATGGCTTTTCATAACCCTAGATGTATGCACCTTGATAAAGTGGGAATGAGAAGATGTTCTGTATTTTCTAAACAAAAGGCAAATTGCATTAAACTATTCAAAAAATAAACATAATAACAGCGTTGACTTGTATTGATCACATGACAGTGCACTGGCTATTCTGCTGGGGGATTTATATACATCACCTCGCTTCATCCTCACAACTGTATAGGGTAAGACTCTCCGTGGACTAGAACCACAACGGCAAGCTTAGGGCATCTCAGGCTGCTGGCTATGTGTTTGTCATGACCCTTTCACTTCTCAGTGTGCAGTCCCTAACGTTCTCTCTACAAACGAATGTCTGTATACTCATATTCACTGCTGCCGCATTACTTCACGGCCCCAAGTTGACCTCACAATTTCATTTGATCTTAAGTTTTCAAAACTAAGTACCTTAGTGGTGTTATGTTCTAAATTCCCCAAAGAAAGACTCCGATATAGGCTCAGCCTAACTAGTTAGTTAGTTGTTTGTTTGCTCATTTATTTCAGTAGGTACTAGACCACAGAAGTGGTCCAAGTCAGCCTATTGCTTGGATGCCTTTCTGTAGTCTTTCTCTTCCAGCCCAATCAGTTATAATTGGAGGGGGTGGGGATGACACAGAGTATAATGGAGAGGCCCTCTCCAAGGAGATGAAACCAGGATTTCCAAGAGATACTTGCACTCCTGTGTACACTAGAGCACTACACACAGTAGTCAGGTATGGGAACAACCTCAATGTCTGCTATGAGATGAATGGATAAAGAAAATGTGTATGTACACAATTAATTATTACTCAGACTTTTTAAAAAGGAAGGAATTGGATGGTAGTTGTATGGGAAAAACCTTGCTCTGCAAGGCTGACCCATATGGGAAGGTTCTTAGTTTGGGCCAGGGACCTCTCTGAGGACACTGGGCGCACGTGCAGTTGTGATCTGGAAATGGCTGAGGCTAGGGTTGGATTACGGTAGCTGCAGAGACCTCATTGGGAATGCTGTCTCTGTCTGTCTGTCTCTCACTCACTCATAGTAGAAATGAGTAAATTAACTTTAAAAAAAGGAAATTGCAACACCATGGATGAATCTTAAGTGAAATAAGCCAGATGCCAAAAGACAAATGCTGCATGATTTCACTAATATGTGAAATCTATGAATAGAAACAGAGTAGAAGGGTAGTTACCAGGGACTTGGGGCAGGGGACAGGGAATAGGGAGATGTTGATCAAGAGGTATAAAGTTCAGTTATGCAGGAGTAGCAGATGGTATAATGGTTATGTCACTGGACTCCCACATAGTTGACCATGGTTTGAGTCCCGGAACCAGTGGTTTAAAACTCACGCTTGTGTGTGCCCAAAATTCCAAGAAGAGACTGGAAAAGGGATTGCTGTGTGGCCATCTCTCCTGGGGGTTGATTTCTCTGTTTCTGTCCTCTTTCTCTCCAGTGAGTGCATGTGCCCTATAGCAAAAATCTCTTTAAAAAAAAAAAAGTTCAGTTATGCAAGTTAAATACATTCTGGAGATTTAATGTACAGTAATGTGATATAGTAACACTATCATAATGCGTATTTGAAATTTTCTGAGAGTAGCTGTTAAGTGTTCTTACATATATAAAATAAAAATGATAACTCTTTGAGTTGATAGATATGTTCATTAGCTTGACTAATCCCCAGGCAAATTATAATACAAGCTTTTTTACATTGTATTTCACACTGTATACACATGTCAAATCATGAAATGGTATATTTTAAGTATACGAATTTTTAGTTGTCAACTATGTGACCCAGCCGGACAAAAAATAGGGCCCCTCTATAATCCTTGGAGTGGAGACCTGAGCAAAGCAGATTCCCTAGATGAGGACTTCACCAGAGGTCTAGTTCACCTTAAGTGTGGTAGGGAAGGGCACAGGCCACATCAGTAGGGTCAGGACATCGCCTTTGCCGTTTTAAAAAATTTTTTAACTTTGTATTTTTTGGAGAGGTATTTGCGATAGGGCACGTGCGCTTGCCAGAAAAACAGAGAGACAGAAAGTGAAAAATCACCCTCCAGGGGAGATGGCCACACCACAATCCCTTCTCCTCTCAGGATCTTGGGCACGCATGCACACACGCCCGACATGAGTTTAAGCCACCAGTCTGGGACTCAAACTGCAGTCGACTACATGGGAGTCCAACAACATAGCTACTATGCCAACTGCTGGTCCCCAATTTTTTTTTTTAACTTTTTAAAGTTTATTTATTGACAAAGAGGGTCCTCATCCTGAGATCGATTCCAATCACAGCTGGCCAGGATCACGAGCCCTTGTGTACCCAGTGTGCACAGGAGACCTTGGGAAGTGAACCCAGGCCCTTTCCATGTGTCTTCAGCACCACAGAGCATTGCATTACTACTGTGCCACCACAGCTGGCCAGCCTTTGCATTTTATTAACTAAAGGACCTTGGGCAGTTGTGCTGAAAGACTGTGTTTATTCTCTCATCCATAAAGTGGGATTATTATCATTAACAATTCCATGATGGTCTTATGATGTACAAGTGCTTAGCCCAGTGCCTGGCACAGAATTCACACTTAATAAATGCTAGCTATTATAATCTTATTATTACTTTTTGTTAATAACAAAGTCTACATGCAATAGTCTCTCCATAGATAATCCCAGTTTTGAAGATAAATTAGTGCTCCAAGTGGCCCCACTGAAACATGGCAGAACAAGAGGAAGGGGAAGCTACAGAGGCCAGTCAACTGGGCGATTCTCTTTTTATTCTGAACAAACAAAAGCTGGGTCCTCAACTGGTTCCACACAATAAGATTTTTTGTGTCTAATAAGAGTAGAGGTGGGGTGAGGTGGGAAATGCTCCTAGACCTTCTAAAGTGACCCTCATAAACGCCTACTGTTTCTCAGAGCTTCAGGAGTAACATTTGACTGAGGGACTCATCACAGATGTCAAGCCTTGGGCAGAGTTTCATACCTCCTTTTCTCTCATCCCAGAATCCCATTTCCCAAAATTGCTTCCCCTGCTCTCTCTGGAATGCATCAGTTCCTTCCATTGGAAATGTCTGGGTCAGTACCCAACATCTGGCATAGCTACCCCCAAATTTGTTGGATAATTAAATTTTACCCAAGAGCTCAACAGGGGGTGGCAAATGAATACCTGAGGGCACTGCCTGGCTCTGGAAGTTTCATTTGAGTGCAAATTATCACTATTTGTGTGTGTGTGTGAGCACAAACGAATCAGTAAATGCTCCTGAAACATCATCTCATTCCATCTGTTGCCAAAGTTCACTGTAAGTACCAAATCCAACGAAGTATAATGAGTTATGTGAAAATGAACTTGTGCTTGGAATTGCAAAATCCCCAGGTGATGCAAATAGGCACATTTGAACTCATTCTTAAAAATCCCAAGTGCTGGGACCTGAACAGATGGTCCGAGTTACTTAATCAGGTAAGACATGAGATTTCCTACAAGTAGGGCTTTTCAGCAGGCTGGTAAACAGTTTTCCTTGTTTGGACACTCCAAATCACAGAGGGGGTGAGGCAAGGATTTAGGGAGTTCTTAACCCAAATGACACACTACAAAAAGAGATTTAACCTTCCTGGTATGTGTCAAGGCTCAGACACCTGAACCAGTTAATGTAAGTGGTTTGAACCCAAAGGACTTCTGGGGAATTGGAAGGAGTCCAACCTAGCTATTAGAATTAAGCTTCAGATAAATTTTATCCCTTTCTTCACTACCAACATTAATAAGATGCTCAAGGAGCTGCAACCAGAGCCATAAGGAATGTTCATGTCATTGCAGGCGGGATACATGGGGAGAGGAGGAGTGAATTTAGCTTATGGATTGCTCCCTTCATTTGCTCCAAATGCTACTTCTCTCAGAAACATGTTTACTCCAAAGAGCACATGCCTAACACTGTCAGTTCTTCTAAAGGCTTTATAGCTACTATTATTTATCCTGAATTAGAGCACTTGGAAGGTATTTATCAGAAAACCAAATCCCCAGGCAAATCATGACGCAAAATTTTCTTACATTGTGTAGTTCTCAATGCTGTATAAAACCCACCATTAGAACTATGTAAGCCTAAGCAAATGCCTTGTGTGGGAGAATGTTCCAGATAATGCTGGGTATTATCAGCCTCATGTGTTCACTTTAGTACAATTGAGACACTTTTAAAGATATAGGTCATTAATATTTCAACACATCGTTAAATTTAAATTCAGAACTCAGAACTGTTATAAGTGAGAATCCAACCAGTTTTAATTAGACATTAAATAAAAATTCTCTACAGGAAGAAATAATACTCACTGGATGTCGGGAGGAGAAAAGCCACACTGAAATGGATGTTTGAAAAATACTGTATTCCAGCCAAATCATGTGGCCTAATCTGAATTATTAGAAGAGCTAGTAAATCAAGTTCCTCAAAACCCTATGGCATTTTAGGACCAGCAGTTAGCGTAATGGCTATGTCGCTGGACTCCCACGTAGTCGACCGCGGTTTGCGTCCCTGACCCGGTGACTTAAAACTCACGCTGGGCATGTGTGCGTGTGTGCCCCAGATCCCGAGAGGAGAATGAAGGAGAAAGGGTTGCGGTGTGGCCATCCCCGCTAGGGGTTGATTTCTCGCTTTCTGTCTCTCTGCCTCTGTCTGGTGAGCGCACGCGCCCTACAGCAAAAACCTCTAAAAAAAAAAAACAAAAAAACCCTATGGCATTTTCATCTCCTGAAAATACAAGAAAAGCTTCGCTCAGCCAGCCTGTGGTCATGATAGAGAATAGGAACACCTAAGTTAGGTACCTGTGGGACTGAGGGTACCACTTACTAAGTATGTGATTTTGGCAAATTATTTTGCCTCTCTAGGCTTCAGTTTTTCATCTGCAAAATGAAGGACAATTAATAGTGCATTCTTCATACAGTTGTAAGGGATAAATCATGGTCTATTTAAAGCCCACATTTACTGAACACTAACTCCGTACTAGGCACTGGTGTGGGCATGTTAAGATATTGGATCGTCGGAAAAATTGTGACACATTTTTTCATAGAAAAACAGAAAAATACATCATGACTTTTCCAATGACTGATGGAGGCTCGAGTACCAAACCCACTGACTTGAAAAATCACACCAGGCACGTCTGTGTGTGTGCTTCCAAGATCCCAGGAGGAGAAGAAATTGTAGCATGGCCATTTCCCCCTGGGGGGATGATTTCTCATTCTCTCTGTCTCTGCTTCTCTCTGGCGAGTGCATGCACCCTATGGCAAAATCCTAAATTAAAATTAAAATGAGGAAACAGGCTTGGAGATCAGTGACGTGTTCCAGGCGTTACACTTGCACTTGGTCAGCCTGGGAATGGAACCCAAGTCCATCTGTGTACAAAGCTGACTGTTCTGAGTTGGACTCACGGTACAGCAGTTGAGTGCTGTGCTTAAGCACTCAGCAATGGGAGCCCAATCCAGAGGGCCAATCATGGTTTGAATCTTAGCCTTGATGGCTTGAAAAATATGCCTGGCACTTATGCATGTGTCCCCAAAATCCTGACAAGATGGAGAAAGAGAGGGAAAAGAATTTCAGAATGACCATGCTCCCTCGTCAGGTAGCCGCCTCCTTTTGCATGCACACACGCCCTCCAGCAAAAACAAACAAAACAAAGTTGACTGGGGATCAGCAATTGGTGTGTTGGTTAAGGGTGCTGGACTCCCACATGGCCAACCATGGTTTGAGTCCTGGACCTGGTGGCTCGCTTTCTCCCCTCTCTCTCTCTCATTCTGTCTCTCGCTGGTCAAATGAAAATAAATAAAATAATTCTTTAAAAAAAAAAAAAGTTGACCATTCTGTGCCTGCTCTCTCCCCTCCAGCTCCTGTTCAGACAGTGTTCTCTAGCCCTCTCCTCATCAGCGCCTTTTACATTAATGCTTTCCTCAGTTATACTATAAATACTCTGAGAGCGAGGCTGTGACTTTCTGTTTTTTTTTTTTTTTTTTTTGGAGGTTTTTGGTTTTGCTACAGAGTACATGCGCTTGCCAGAAAGACAGAGAGAGACAGAGAGCGGGAAATCACCCCCCTGGGGAGATGGCCACTCCACAATCCCTTCTCCTCTCGGGATCTTGGGCACGTATGCACACGCGCCCGGCGTAGGTTCAAGCCACCGGGTCCAGGGTTCGAACTGCAGTCGGCTACATGGGAGTTCAGCGACATAGCCATTTTGCTAACTGCAGGTCCCAAGGCTGTGACTTTCCATTTGCCACTTAATACATAGTTGGTCTTCTATCTGGTCCCACATATGCAGATACAACCAACTATGGGCCAAAAACTTAAAAAAACAAACAAACAAACAAAAAACCAAAACCACACACACACACATATATATATAAAAATACAAATAAAAATACAGTATAACTACTTTCATAGCATTTATACTGTATCAGGTATTATAAGTAATCTAGAGCTGATTTAAACTATATGGGAGGATGTATTTAGGTTATACACAAACTGCTATGGTTTAGATGATGGTTTATCCCCTCAAGGGTTTGTGTTCTAGATTTTAGTCCCTTATGTGATGTAATGGCTTTGGGAGGTGATGAGACCTTTAAGAAGTGGGACCCAATAGGAGTGTACCATCTAAGTTAGTTGGGAGTGTGAGAGGGACAAATAGAGGAAGTGGAAAAGTTTGTTCCCTCTACCTCCTCTTTTGCTCCCTCCTTTCCTCTCTCTCATGTATCTACTGACCTGCCTGTTTCTCTTAATCCTTTTGTGATAGATTACCAGAAGCCTGTCAGAGACCATCCTCAAACTCTTAGACTTTTCAGTCACCAGAATCATGAATCAAATAAACCTCTACTTGTTATAAATCAACCAGTCTCAGGTATTTATGATTATCAACATATTACCAGGCTAATACACAAACACTGTGCTACTTTATATAAGGGACTCAAGCATTTGAGTATTTTGGTATCTGTAGGGGTCCTAGACCAGATCCCCTGTAAATATTGAGGATAACTGTATTTGCCAAATGAATGAATGCATCATTTGATGTTTAGAAAGACAAGATCAAGTTCTGTTTAGAAGCAATAAGAAGCTCCTTAGAAAGTTCAACCTGAAAGCAGGATAGAGATTGTGGCTTTTTCTGATATTATTTATGTATGCACTGAACACTAATCTTTTTAAACTAGAACAAAAAACTAGTTAATTTTAAAAAATTATAATGAACACTAGTAAACAGAAGTGCAAAATGCATACAAATGGCCTTGCATTTTTTTTTTTTAAAGGTGGATTGTTTAAGAAAAAGTTCAAAGGACTTTATGATGGATGCTAGAGAAGAAACAAAGCTGAGGAAGAACAAGGCATCCAAGGTCAGGGCTTCACATGAAATAAAGAAAAGCATTCTAACATGTTAATTTGAAGGAGGTGCAACTTCTCAGGGCACAGAGTTGTCTCAGCCTTCAGAATAAAGCTGCCGGGTCCCAAGATAGCAGCAAAAACACAACAGCAATTCTCTTCCTTAAGCTGTGGGGTCAGATTTTATGTGCTGGGAGGAGATTAACTTTATTACAAGGAGAAGGTTTAATGGCAGAGAGTGATTAGCCAAATGCTTAGATCAATAGAATGCAGGTCAAACTGTACTCTGAAATATCCACAGTTCTTATTACATGGCAAGTTGAGGACAGGGAGACCATTGGGAGGACCCTGCATCATTTGCACGGGAAGTGATTTGCAAACTCTTCCCTAGATGGCAGATGTGCTCTTTCCTTTACCCTATGATAATAGCCTGCTGACTCAAGGAACATTCATCCCCTACCCTTGGAATTAGACAAAGCCAATAGAACATCCAGGATGGTTGAAAGTTGTTTTTTAAAGTGGGGGAAAGAATCCAGCATGGTCTAGCTCTTCATTTTCTAATTGCAACAAAAATCAATGAATTTGAAAATGGAATGCAGATAGATCATTTCCCATTTATCTAAGAAGACATTTGAGCAGAAGATGGAGTGATGTCATCTAATGTGCTTCGGTTTTTGCATTAGCCTCCTCAATCCGTGCTGTATTGGTGTTTGCCTTGTGAAGGAATTCGTTGATAACAATGCAACGTGGCAAATCAGATATGCCTAGACTATAAAGCACACCTCGGGAAAAAAATGGATTAGTTTGAAAGTGGTATTTTACTTAAGCGATACCTTATACCGGCTCACCAAGTATGCCAATGAGCTGAAACTATGTACAGGGAACACAGCTCAAGGGGAAAGCTCTTGGTCAGCTCACCCAGGCCAGGACCTCTACCTGTGGCCTAGGTCTAACCTGCAGAAGCCATGAATTCATTTAATTAGCAGCTTGGTTGACTGAGTCCTTAGATTTCAACAGACATTTTCTGGAATCCAAATCATACAATGAAGAAAACCTAGAAAACTGTTTAACCTTCTCATGGCCACTACAGCAGATGAAGAGAGAAAATTGAGAGAAAGGTCAAATCTCACAAAATTTTCTAGAATCTTGCATGTGGCAATTCGCACAGCTTGACCACCCATGTGTGAAGTCAGATGGATTCATGCACACATAGGTATTCATCAACAGATATCTTTTTTTTTGGAGAGGTTTTTTTCACTATAGGGCGCATGTGTTTGCCAGACAGACAGAGAGAGACATAGAGACAGAAAGCAAGAAATCACCCCCCAAGGGGGATGGTCATGCGGCAATCCCTTCTTCTCCATTCTCCTCTTGGGATCTTGGGCATGCACGCACACGTGCCCAGCGTGTTTTAAGCCACCGGGTCCGGGACACAAACGGCGGTTGACTATATGGGAGTCCAGCGACACAGCCATTACGCTAACTGCTGGTTCCCAACAGACATCTTTCTGAGGTCACCTGGGGTTGGTGACAGAGCTCAGGATTGTTCTATGTTTCAACTTCTCACCAACTTATTTTTTAAAAAGATGGTGCAGCTCATACCTAACAAGGGAACATTTTCTTTTCCCTGACATTTTGGTGCCTCATTTCCACCTTTCCCACTTGGAGCTGCCATTCACTTTAGGCTCTCGGGGAACAAAACATGTGACTCTAGGAAAGGTTGTGCCTAAGCTTTAAGCATATTGCTACCACTCGGCTTATAATTGGCTCTAGAATTTGATGCTTGTGAAAAACAAAACAAAACAAACAAACAAACCAGAAAGAGGAGACATCTGATTCTTTTCACTCTTTCATTTTTTGCTGGGTGGTGTCTTAAGCAGAGTCTGACCCCCAAGTCCCTACAATGACTTAGGTTGTTGGCCATCAGCATCATACCCAGACTGGAGCTTTCCTGAAATAGAAAATGGAGCCACACACAGGGGCTGTGGACTGGCAGGTGTAGTAGCAGTAACCCTGGGACAGGAGCCAGCACATCTGAGTTTTCGCTGCAGCATAACCAGCAGTCACTAGCTAAAACAGTGTGGGCAAGTGGAGTAATCGCTACTACTCATCCTTGTTTTTCAAATAGAAAAGAGAGTATGTGACTGAAGGACATTCTGCAACTGCAGAGTGTCATGTAAGAGACTGCAGCCCTCTGAGAAGTCCACAAGTGCCCAGGACAGTGGACTGGCCATAAGGGGCGTTAATTTTAGCCTTGACTCAATTTCTTATCATTTCATGACCTCAGGCCTCTCCCTCTGGATCTCCCATTTCCTCCATTTGAAAAACAGAATGTTGGTCTTATGTCCCAGATTTCAGGAGCCCTGCAACTTTGGTACTCTATGTGTAGACTTCGGAACACGTGTGGACCCTGGGCCACTAGCATCTGCAGAACCTGCGAGCCTGGTAGAAATGCAGACTCAGCCTCTACCTAGAGCCCTGGAAGCAGAACTTGCATTATCACAAGATCCTTTCCCGTTTTATATTCTATGATTCTACTGTAAGTGGCCAGAGCATTATGCTTACAGTCATCCATCTCATGAGACACTGGCATAACTTGCTACCTGGTGTTAAGGGGGCATGGTAGTATTTTATTGTTTACAAGTATCATTTTGCATAGTCGAAAGAGGTAAGTCAATTCTTTTTTTTTTTTTGGAGAGGTTTTTGCTATAGGGCACATGTGCTCGCCAGAAAGACAGAGAGAGACAGAGAGACAGAAAGTGAGAAATCTTCTCCTAGAAGATGGCCACACCACAATCCCTTCTCCTCCTGGGATCTTAGGCACACACATGCATGCACACACACACACTCACGGGCATCTGGTGTGAGTTTAAGCCACCGGGTCTGGGACTCGAACCACAGCTGACTATGTGAGAGTCCAGCGACATAGCCATTGCACCAACTGCTGGTCCCAGTAAGTCAGTTCTTTGAGAGGGAAAGTGTCTCTGTTGTTCCTCCCCTCTTTTTCTCTGATCGCAAAACCGCTGTTCAGTCGTAGATTTGGATATACTGAGGATCCTATTTCATATTAAAAGACAGTGTGCCGAACTTGCTAAGGCAGAACTTGTGCCCCGCACAATGTTACGTGCTTTAATATAGTATCATACTTAATACAGCCCTGGGGAGTAAGTTTCATTGTTGTCTTCATTTTACAGATGAGAAATGTGACTCTTAGAGAAGTTAAGTAACCTGTACTAGTTCCAAGTTGGAACTTAACAGAGCGGGGACTGAACCCAAATATGTCTCACAGTAGAGTGTTTATGTTTAACCATCAAGGACACTCCATCTCCAGCATCTTGGTTAAAATTTCTGGGCTCTCTTGACCTAGGTATTCCCACTCATCCCTTTTATCCTCACATCATCCTTGTTAGTCTAGACTTGTACTGCCTCATGGGGTAATCAGTAGCAATGTGCAGCTATTTACTGAAGCTAAATTAAGTAAAAATTCAGCTTCTTCTTTGCACTAAAAACATTTCAAGCACTCAGTAGACACATGTGCCTCAACAGCACAGATACATTGGGTTGTTGGAAAAGTCATGATACGTTTTTCTATGCAAAAATGTGTTATGACTTTTCCAACAACTCAATAGAATATTTCCATCAGCAGAGCAAGTTCAATTGAATAGTGGTTTAGAGAATCAAATTGCTAAAAGTGACCACTCCATCACTGGTCTTGTTCCCTATTTTACTAATTCTCAGTATTGACAATTCTCCTTTCCAATACATACACTTAAAAAAATCCACCTCAGCACTTCCACTAAGGGGAAAAATCTGCCTGGGGAGGAAAAACTGAATGATCCTGAATGTCCAAGATGGGCGTCCTAAAACTTAGCCCTGACTTTAAGTTCAAAGGCTCCATCTGCAGAGGAGAAGTGAGGGCTTTGGTGTGTGTTGCCAGCTTTGCCAGCCTTGGCCCTTATGATTCACTCTGACACTGCTCATTTCTGTCAGGGGAAAGAAAGTCCAATCCAGCAGAGTTTTATTTCTTTCCTGAAATGAAATAGAACTGACTGGCCAAGGTATCTCCAGGGACGTTTGCTATGGGGCCTTAAATTATCTAGTAACCCTTCTAGTCAAGCCCACTTCCATGTTGGGGCTTGCAATCAACATTTATCTCTATCGGACAGACCAGCTGCAGGTTTCTAATACCACTTTTATTATTACCTTGTAAATGTAAAATCCTCGAGGCAGAAATGCCAGCTGCTAACGCCAGAGTGTGTATAAGCACTCACTTCCCCAGTGATGAATGTCCTTGGGTCCCTGAGTCTCCACGAACAACAAAAACATACCAAGGACTTGCCCAGAAATAATGTATCATATGGAGTCAGTGCTCTGGCCAGCACTCTCTAGTGGACCCACGTGACACAAAATGACCTTCCCCTTCCATCAGTGTAGAGTCTTCTTCAGCTGACAGCCTTTCTGCTTCGGAAATTATGGCAAATAATGGGGATGGAAAGACACTGTTACCAAATGCTTGTAACCAAAGGTAACAGTCTCTCTGACACGTTTGACAAACAGTAATAGCTATCATTTATTGAGGGCACAGTTATCATTTCCTACTAATTTGGCAATCCGCTGTTACCCCAACAGAATAGTTCTAGGTCTCCTAGAGCAAACAGCCTGTGAGGAAGGTAGACACTTAACCTAGTAAGCCCCCCCAAAATTCAATGGACTAGTTATAATAGTGGCTGTGAATGAAAAACAGTAAGGCATTGGGGTAACATTAATTGAGGCAGCATTTTATTTAGAGGCAGGGCTTAGAGAAGAGCCTCTGAGAGAATGTGGCCTATCAGCTGAAACCTGAAGGATGAACCAGCTAGCTAACATAGCTAGCGCTTAGTGAGTGGAGTGGGCCACGAGGCTAGCAGGTGCAATAGAGACCAGCTCTTTCAAGGACAGCCTTAGCAGGACTTTGGGTTTTCTACTTAGAACAATGCGAGGTGATTGGAGGGCTTGAAGCAGCAGGATAGCATGTGCTTTATGGTTTCAAAAGATCACTCTGGCTGATGTATGAAGAATGGATTAGAGCTTCGAGGGGCAGAGAATAGAAGGGAGCATGGATAGGTGCTCTGTTGATAGTCCCGGCAGGAGATGGTAGTGGCTTGGACTCACACTACAGTACTGTGATAGAGATAAATGAAGAAATGTGTAAGATAGTTTGGAGTACAGAAAAGACTTGCTTGCCAACCTGCCGTGTGGAAGAGTATGGACACTCAAGACTAAGGGTGACTTCTAAGTTTCAGGCTTAAAAAGCTGGTGGCTAGTTGTGCCTGCTGTGTGCCAGGACTGGGTAGGGTGTTTTGATGCATTATTTGTAAGTCCTAACCTTGGCAAAGCAGAGACTGTCATTAACATCTTCCTTTATAGAGGGGGAAACTCAGCAAGTTCAAATAGCTCGCCCCAAATCACACAGCTTGTAGATGGGCAAGCCAGAATTTGAACCCTTGTCTATCTGTAAAGCTTCTGTGCTCTTTTTCATGGCTTTACTGCCTCACAAATGCATTTTCTCAGTCATGGGCTTCATGTCTCTATGATGCCTGTTCTTTATTGGTCCATATTAAGAGTTTTTCTTGGCTTATCACTCTGCTCAAAGTGTTCTTAGTCTTGAAAACTCTGTCCCCCATTCTCTGCCTCTACCTGGCTTTTCCTTTTCATTCTTTAGAATCTTAGACTTGGTTTCCATCTTCTTGCCATTTGCTACCTTAATGTACAAACCTTAAAGCAATTTCTTGTCTGATCATTTGATTTCACCAATGGACATTCAGCTCCAAGATCCCAAGGTCATATATACATTATCCATCACTGCTCCCTGAGGCCTTGCACAATTCTGGACAGTAATTCAGTGAACATTTGTTAAGTGTATTCCTAGTCACTGATGAAGTTGGGCTAGAACTTGTTCAACCCAAGAGATCAGGAACCTGGCTTAGTGGTCTCATTGGTAGGTTGCAGGGAACAGGGACTCAGGAGCTTTAGGTTAAGTGTGGGTTTTTTTTTTTTTTTGAGAGATTTTTTTTCACTGTAGGGCGCGTGCGCTCGCCAGACAGACAGAGAGAGACATAGAGACAGAAAGAGAGAAATCACCCCCCAGGGGGGATGGTCATGCCGCAATCCCTTCTCCTCCACTCTCCTCTCGGGATCTTGGGCACGCACGCACACGCGCCCAGCGTGAGTTTTAAGCCACCGGGTCCGGGACACGAACTGTGGCCGACTACGTGGGAGTCCAGCGACATAGCCATTACGCTAACTGCTGGTTCCTGAGTGTGGGTTTTTGTTACTAACTAGTTCTGTGATATTTGGAAGTTCTTTGTCTTCACAGGATGACAGTTTCCTCTTAGCTCAAAACAGAGGAAAATCAGACTTGGCTCTCTGATCTCATGGGGGTGAGACTAAAATCCAAATTAGTATATGTGAAATAGTTTGAAAGAGAATAAGAATTCTATAGATGGATAGTGTCTCACTTGTTAGAGCATCAGAACAACATAATCTCCCTTCAGTATGGCCCAGAGATGAAGATCTGGAGCCTAGCAGATCTACGAGGTCCTGGTTGTACTACTTCACTGGATATGTTTGCCCAAGTCATCTTCTCTGAACTGAACTGAGGATAATTGCTCTAATTTCATAGGATTTAAGTGAGCTCTAGCTATAGCAACACACACACACACACACACACACACACTCATATCCATAAAGATATATAGATATATACATAGATAAAGATACATTGAGTTGTCATAAAAGTCATGACATATTTTTCTGTTTTTCAATGCAAAAACTCATCACGACTTTTCTGAAAACCCAATAGCAATAGTTTATAGTGCAGAGCGGTACCTAGTATACAGGAAGCATCTAATAAATCTTAGTATTTCATCATTATTTTAAAAAACTTTCCCTTTACACACACACACACACACCTCCCACATACCAGTTCAACTTCTGTACCAACTCTGGGAGCTAAACTATATATATTTTTGAAAATGCCACCAAAGATGACTATTATGTCACATCCAACTGCAAGAGCAACTTCTTCAAGCACTCTCCTATAAACTTTATACCAAATAATATGTCACTGGGAAAACAAGATACCTGTCTTTGTAGAAGTCAAGTGAAGGCAGGGAGAGGCCAGAATCGGTGTGTCACTGTGCAATGGGGGACAATACAACTGAGCACTGGCAGCTGCCCCAGTCCTCAGTGAGCTGAAACAGGCCATATGGAAGATAATTTCTTAAACTTCCTAGCATCAATAAAGCACTTCCTTTAAAAAAAAAACTCCATCCCCTAATTCTAAATCAAAACCTCCCATTTTCCACCGCTCTGCTCTGCTGCTACTTGGGTTATTAGAAAACCTGCCGCCTGAATGAGTTTGGCTCCCAAATAGCCGAATAATCAAAAGATGAGGAGACTTGCTTAAGCAGCAGGAAGGAAAACTGGCAGGACAAAGGCAGAGTTACAGTAGCAAGAGGAGCAGAATCCAGGAATAAATAGGAGTAGAAATGGCGAAAGCCAGAAAGAGAGGTCTCCTAAGATCACAAGAGTTTAGATGGGGACAGGGGTTCTTTGGACAGAGAAGAGACACCACCACAGGCAGGAGAAGAAAAGGGGAGTGAAATTCCTACCTTGTGTCTTCTGCAGATATTCATAAAGCACTATAGGTTGTGCTAGTTAAAACCCTTGCCCAGGGCACGTGACACAGTGAGTGAAACTGAGCTCTATTACCAGAATCTCAGTTTCCTCATCCAGAGAGTGGGAGTGTCCAGAGTAACATGAGGATGAAATAAGCCACTGTACACAGACCACTTAGCACAGTCAGTACACAGTAAGTATTGAATAAATGCTTCAAGGTAGAGTATGGACAATAGGATAGGGTAAAACAGCCTTCTCCCCAAATAATTACAAAAGGAAATAGTTACGAAAATTTTACATCTTTGTTCTCCTCCCCCCCTTTTGTGGACAATGTTAGTTTTCTCATGTACCAATTTTTTTAAATGCTGTGTTCTTCTTTTTCTTTCTTTCTTTCTATTTTTTTTTAAAGCTGCTCTAGGATATAATGGAATATAGGGATGATAATTTCTTATAGTAGGAAGAGTGTACGGAAGTCATTTATACCACTTCTACACAGCTGAATCTCCTCCACAGAACCTCCCTGCCCCCCAGATGTGCAGCCTACACCAGTCTGCTCAGGGGAGCCCAGCTTCTCCTGCAAGGTCCATTTCTTCCTTGAGAACTTGACAAGTTCTCCTCTTGCACCCAAAACACTCTGGGCTGTTAGAGTAATCCCTCTTCCAAGCCATATTGATGCAGCACTCCCACATGAATTCTCACTGCATGTTTCTAGAGGGCAGAGAGGCTTTGTCAGGTTCATTGCTATCTCTAGCGAATTTTGCAACACCTGGCACACAGTAGGTGCTCAACAAGCATGTGAATGAATGTGTGAATGATCTTCACACAGTCAAAGGACTTAAACCTGCTAGGGGTAGTAATGTAAGTGTCTTCAGGAGCCCAGGAAGGTAAAAGAAGTATAAAAGGAGAGGAGTGGCTTATGGCTAATTGAAGAAGAAATGTTTTTGCCTAAAGGTATTTTATTTCCAATTGTTTTAGAAGAGTCCATTAGTTAGACAAACCTTTTTAGTGCTGGGTTGTAACTTGTGGGTCACTGGAGTCTGGAACTCCATTTTAACCCACCCTCCCGTTAGGAATTTGAATCTTCTCAATTACATCATTTACAAATGCTAACTCACCTCCAGACCATGCCTAAGATAGATAAGGAAAGCAAGACCTTCAATACTTGTAATTACTTAAAAATTTATTACCTTGAGCCGAAAGTTCCTTTCTGGCTATTTGTACCCCACTGGTCCTAGTTGTCCCCTCAGAGGCTGGCAAAACAAATTGAATTCTTTTCTGTTTGATTTCTCTGCAAATATTTGAAGACATTTACCACCCTTCTAGCCCTGCTAAATCCTCCCTCGATTAAAGTTCTTTTGCGGTTCCTTATGTCAAGATTATGAAATGTCCACCATCCTGGCTACTCCACTGTGTCAATATGCCTCTTTAAAGTGCAGTAGCACACAGGTCTGTACAGGGCAATGAATAATAATACAACATTTTAGAAAAGATCCAAATGCACAAAAATTTCGTAGAATTTTGATATCTCTCTTCTAGTGGAGAGCTTATGCAGGTTACGGAACACCGCAAAATGTTTATATTGTATATTAAATGAAGAAATCCCATTTCACAATGATACATACAACATTCTTATTTAATAATCTGAGTAAGAGAAAAAATGACACTGAACAGTACTTTGTCCCCAAATTACATACATAATCAGAAATGAAAACACAGGTTATGATTTTATTCAACAGTTTCAGAAATTAAAAATTTAAGGTTGTAGATCCTCCAACATTACCGAGTTTTTACATGACCCTCCCTTGATCCAGGCGAATTTTTATAATAAAATCAGAGGCCCACATGCAGGCCGCCTTTCCAAAACCCACATGCTTAGTCCTAACCCCACTTCTTAACAGACTTGAATTCAGTCAGCTTGGGTGGAGCACCAGCATATATAAAAAAAAAAAAAATTCTCAGGTGATTTCGACGCATACCACTGGGTTCAGACTCAAACTAAATAGTAGATTTCTCTTAATGCTGCCAAAAACTTATTCTTTTTCTTGGCAGCTGTATTATTATTTTGACTCACTCCTGGAGTTAACTAGGACCCTGGAGGCTTGTTGTGATGAGCACTGCTCCTAAGGGCTACTCCCCTCCCTGAGTGCATGCAGGTGGCCTGGTAAGACCTCAGGGAGGATATTGGCATTGATCCCCGCACAATTCATGTTATTAGATTTGGCCCATCCATCTAGCTTGTCAAGCTCTTTCTGGTTGGACCCCTCCTCCCAGCTGTGAGTCATCCTAAAACTCAATCTGAATGACATAGGTAGTTATGCAAACCTCTGCTTTCTCAAGGTAAACATTTTCCCAGTGTCACCAACCAGAAGCTTAAAATGTTTTTGTTTTTTTTTTCCTTCTCTGTTGACCTGCACATCTGGCCCAGGTGCTGCTGACAACAGAGCAGAGGGGAGCTATATTTCCTTTCTTTCTTTCTTTCTTTTTTTTTTTTTTGCTATAGGTACATGTACATGCCAGAGAGAGACAGGGAGGGGAAGGGAAATCACTCCCCAGGGGG
>NW_006159703.1:2686711-2701713 GCF_000334495.1 Tupaia belangeri chinensis
CAGAAGAGGGGGGAGGTATTTTTCCTTTTTTTCTTTCTTTTTTTTTTTTTTTTTTTTTAAAGACTTTAATGACATTTACTTTTAAGGTAGAACTGAAAAAGGGGCATTATTTATGGAGTACAACAAGATGTTTTGATGTATATATACATTGTAAAATTGTTAAATCAAGCTAATTAATGTATCATGCCATATAGTTATTTTCTGTGAGACTTTACCTCTTCATTTAGATAGAATCATGGATTAAATTTTATTTTATTTTATATTTTGCCAGAGGTACTTGTGCTTGCCAGAGAGAAACCACATTTCCTTGACCACAGCTAAATGTTTCTGCTGCCTACTTCATAATAGGAATTTATTTTGGTACCAATTTTAAATGATCGATTCACCTTATGACTCTTCCTTCCAGAAAACATCATTTAAAAAGATTCCCTTCATAACCATGAGAGAAAAAGCAAGTTACGACTTAGCTGGATGGTTTGCGGTAAGCTCTGTGTGGAATGGAAGACGTGAGTGGTTCCCAGATGTTGGGCTTCCTGAGGATCATCTGGGGAGCTCTTCTCAAAAGACAGCTTCTGGGGATATGCTCCTCACTGATTCTTGCATACCAGGATTGAGGGAGAATTCCTACAAGTTCTTAGCAAATTGTCTAGGCTGTACTAATACCACAAGATCTGGGCCCAGTGGATTCAGACATATGACCAAAGTGGCTGATTCCATCGGCCTGATGGTCTGGCACCATCTATCTTGCACCTAGTCATTAAGCCCCAGCTGGTCTCAGCCACATTCCAGTTGAAAAACTCCCATAGCTCCCCACCGTCATAAACCCCTGCTCTCTTTAGCTTGGTCTTTGCAGCTTCTCACACCTGATCCTCTCCATCTTCTAAGTATTTCCCTTCCCACAGTTTAAAATTCTGACAGACTTTGTCTTTCCATGCATTCGATATTTGCCTTCACTCTCATTGTTCACTTTCCCCATTTCCATTAGTACCTTTTCTGGTCTGCAGTCCCTAAACCTATTTATTTCTGTATCCTTCAAGGCTCACATCAAATGCCACCTCCTCCATGAAACCTTTCCTGAATACTATCTCCCACCTCCTCTTAACAACTTAGAAGTGATCTCTTCCTCTGAAATCTCTATTCCATTTAAAAAAAAACACTTCATGGTACTCATTTCCATCTTGCACTGTAACTTATTAATTATGTTGTATCTCTGACCAAATTATAAGTTAATTCATGAATGCATGTTAGATGAATGAATACCAAATCCTCAAATAAGCATACAAAAAGAGGGCAAATATGGGAATTAGCAGGATCCCAAGAAAATATTGGAAGTGAATGAATGTAGCAGTGACCAACCTACAGTGTGCATAGCCTGGTTTGTTACCAGAGTGATGGGTCCAAAGTGATGGGTCCTGGACCAGCAGGTGGCATGGTGATTAAGGGTGCTGGACTTCCACATGGCTGACTATGGTTCAAATCTGGGACCTGATAGCTTGTTCTCTTACTTTCCCTCTCTCCTTCTCTGGTCAAATTAAAAAGTAATAATGAGGGACCAGCAGTTAGCATAATGGCTATGTCACTGGACTCCCACGTAGTCAATTGTAGTTTGAGTCCCGGACCCAGTGGCTTAAAACTCACGCTGGGCACGTGTGCGTGCATGCCCAAGATCCCGAGAGGAGAATGGAGGAGAAGGGATTGCGGCGTGGCCATCCCCCCTGGGGGGTGATTTCTCGCTTTCTGTCTCTCTGTCTGTCTGGCAAGCGCACACGCCCTATAGCAAAAATCTCTCCAAAAAAATAAGTAAATAAATAATAATGAATAAAGTTGAATAAAATAACTCTATTAAAAAAAAGTGATGGCTCCCTTTCCACCTATCACCTTTGTCTATGTTATTCCTTCTGGATGCCACGGGGGCTCTACTCCCATGTCGTAGCTTAAATGTCACTTCCTCAAGGCAGCCTTCCATGATCCCGCAGCTTATGATGACTCTTTTATAAAGAGGACATCATACTTGGAGTTCACAACTTTATTTTATGATTATTTTATCAACATTTGTCTTTCCCATTCACTACAGTTTAGACTTCATGAGGCAAGAAACAAAGCTATCGTGCTAACTGTTAAGCCTCTATCTAGTATGTAGCTTCAAGATGGTATGTAGCAATATTTGTTTAATGAATGAATGACATGCAACTGGGCTAAACAAAAAAATAGATGTAGAAAAATCATGGGGAATTTTGCAATATCTCCAACTCAGTTTCTGCTCCCACTACTTACTTAGTAGTCACTTCCTTCCCATTCTCATTACACAGTGAGACCTTGGAGATTCATGAACTACTAAGCTTTTCTTGAAAATGCATGGGATGAGCACTGCCAGTGTCCGCCCCATTGTTCAAAGGAAACTCATTTTGAGGACCTCACTATGTGCAGGTGCTATCCCATGTATTTTAGGTTACTTCATTTTCTCAGTGACCCATGAAGTTGCTTCATTATTTCTAGCTACAGAGGAGAAATCAGGCACAGAGAGAATAAGTGACTTAGCCAAGATCATAGAGCAAGTAATAGCAGGAATTTAACATTGCTTAACAGGGAGTCAATGGAAAGGATTCTGGCTCTGAAATCTTCCAGCAGCTTGACTGGATGGTTGTTTCTGTGAGGCCTCCATGTGAAATGGAACAGGAGAAATTCTCAAACCCTGGGCTTCATTAGGATTGAGATGTAAGTTTCAGTCCATCTTTTGCCACTGCTTCCTTGAGTAACCTTGATTCATTTTTTTATTTTCTGAGTTTGACTCCTTGTATATTGGGATGATATAATGAAGATGAATTGAGACCAGGCCCTCAAAAGTTTCTCAACAGGAATAAAGTATAGCATTCTGTAGAGATGATTATCCTGTTTCGTTCCCACTACTTTCAAGAACCAACAGATGGCCTCCTCTCCATCTGAAAATCAAACACTCCTACCAAGGTCAGTGATGCCTACAAATCAGAGCAGGCTTTCTTCTCCTGCACAAAATCTCCAGCTGGAAATCAGTTCTAATTCTTTTTCTTGCTCAGGCCTTGCTCTGAATAATATATTTTGCAAATGAACTATTTTTGGGCCAAGAAATCTGTAAATTGGAGCTGATTCATCACTTTCGCCATCAAGCTGTTGCTCTTCTGTTTCTTCTGCTTTGTCGAATACAGACATTTTATCTCCACCAATAATTTCTCAGTAGGCTATGTAGAGAGTTCTCCTGTCATGACACAATTCTTTGCAAATGATTAAAAATCTAAGGGTAGGCTGAGTCCTATGAAATAAATTGGAAGTAAATAAAATGCTGTGGTGGGATGACATTTGCAGAGAGAGACACAATCACAGGACAGTAAGACTGAAATGAAATGCAACATGGCACCTCTGTTTAATGGGATTCCAAAACCATCAACTCCTGATTGTCCCAACTAAGAAGAGAACAGGGAAGCAAAAAAACGATCATTACAGAAAAATGTAATATTTGAAGACTAGCTAACTAACTCTGGAATGCTTGTAACTTTGCCCCATATGAATTTAATTTTCAAATTGTTAGGTCGTTGGGAGAGACATGACATCTTTTTCTGTTAGTCTATGCCAAAATGCATCATGACTTTCCCCACGACCCAATATTTTCCTTAGAAAGTGTATATTGAAATCAGTTTGCTTTCTTAGAGGAAATAATAGAGACATTCCTAAAAACATGCTAGATAGAATGGAAGAGCCAGAGAAAGAACAAAAGCAATTGGCATGGATGCCCATTTGAGGATGAGAATTGGCCAAAGCTTTCATAGGGGCAAAAAACATTCCTTCAAGAAATCTCCTGTGTTCACAGGGATTTTTAAATACAAGAGAGCAGTGTGATCACAGACGCATACTACCACAATATTAGATGAGAAAAGTCATGCTTCTTGGGGACAGTTCCCTTCCGCAACTCTTCCTCTAGGCTATTCCTTTTCTGAGTTCCAGACTACTTTTCCAAGTCTACCCCACACTGGCATCTTCATGTGAAGTCAGGCTGTTTGACTGAGTCCCAGTTGACCTTTGCTACCTCCTTTTTCCAACTGTGCCTCTGCTTCTCCTTTTCTAATTTCTTAGGACTTCACCTACCCAATTACCAACATAGAAGTCCAGCATTCATTCTGAACACATTTCTCACCTACACCATCAGCCTAAATAGAAGTCCTACTGATTCTGTAATATCCTTCTTACAGATCCCCTCGCTCCATACCCTCTGCACTGCCTCAGTTCTAGCCCACGAGTGGATTGCTACACTTGCCTAACAGGCCCCTCTCTTCTGTCATTCCATCTCTTTAACAGTGACATATACCAGCCACATCCTGACTTCTCACCATGTCCCATACCATGCGACCTCCCCACATGCCAAAAAATGTCTACAAACATATACACACATACATAAACACACACAACAGCAAACATGTTCAAGTCACACCAACTGCCTGCCATTCCCCCACTCAATACCCTTCACTCTTATTTCTAGATCTCTGTTTAGGCTACTTTTCTCCTGAGACATTCTTCTTTTACCATCAAACACTCATTAGTGCCCTTTGAAGCTCTTACTTGTCCTTCCAGATCAAGCTCAAAGCTCCCCTCCTCTACGAAATCAGCTGAGCTTGTCTCTCCCTTCTCAGCTGTCACAGCACTTTGTGCATGCATATCCCAAAGTGCCAAGAAGGTCAGTTGGCCCAGACTCACCATCTGACCTTGGGGTCAAACAGATTGTGGTTAAATCCTATACTAGCTTGGGAAAATAAATTCTCTAATTTCAAAACTTTGAGAACAGAAATAGACCCAGCCATGGTGATGTGCATTGCTAAGATGCTGCTGTTCCACAGGGCTGAGGCCACATGAGAAGCCTGGGTTTGATTCTTGACCAGCCCCAAAAGGTAGGCATGGTGTGTGCACCCACGGTCTCATATACTCAAGTGGCCAGGCTAAAGGATTGTAATAAGGCAAGACTTTGTCTAAAAAAACAAAACAAAACAAAACAAAACAAAACAAAAACCACCAAATAAAAAGCAAAACAAAAACAAACAAAAAAAACAGAGATAGTACCAGAACTTGAGTTGAAATTAAAAAAAAAAATGGAAAAATGTATGATACCTAATACCTAGTTTAAACTCAATAAAATGACAACCATTATTATTTAAACTATTTAGACTCCTTATTCCTAGTGCTCAACAAATATTTAACTATTACATAAATGGATTTTACTTTTAACCCCTTCAATGTCATAAAAACCCTTGTCTTCAGGACCAGCAGTTAGTGTAATGGCTATGTCACTGGACTCCCATGTAGTCAGCCGCAGTTCGTGTCCCAGACCTGGTGGCTTAAAATTCATGCTGGGCGCGGGTGCGTGAGTGCCCAAGATCCCAAAAGAAGAATGGAGGGGAAGGGATTGCGGCTTGGCCATCTCCCCTGGGTGGTGATTTCTCATTTTTTTGTCTCTCTGTCTCTCTCTGTCTAGAGAGCTCACACACCCTATAGCAAAAACCTCTTCAAAAAAATTTAAAAATAAATAAAAATAAAATGCCTCATCTTTTTATGACTAGGTATATAATATCCAAATTTCCCAATATTTATGCAAAGCAAGCAAAGGAATTCTGATATTCCCATTTCTGCCAATGGCCAAACACAGATTGAAAACAGAAATAACTTTGCCCATGATGCACAGGGACCAACTAGACCAGATAAGATTAGAGCTCAGCCTGAGAAAGTTATTTATACGTAAAATACTGTTGCACCATGAAGGACATAGGCAGACTTAGAAAATGAGTCCACCTAAAGATGATATAGCCATTCAATCATTTGTACTGTGCTGAGTAACGTACCTTCAATAAATATGCTTATTTAAAAGAAAGAAAATTTGTAATGTAAAAAACCAGTAAGATGGCAGAACATGGACTGCCTCCTCAATTTAGAGCAGAGTCTTACAATGAGAACACAAATTTGAGAGCAATCTTTAGGAAAGCATAAATCACATTACATCATTCTCTTGTTCTAAGCCCTCCAGTAACTCTCCTGCTCTCAGAATAAAGTCACTCAGGCCTCTAAGCATCTACATTGTATCAATCCTGCCTAACTCTCCTACACTGTATCTCCTTTTTTTAGAATTATTTTTTAAAAATTTAGTATTTTAAAATTTGACCAAAGAGGGAGACAAAAATTGATAAAGCAAGTCACCAGGTCTAGGACTCAAACTGTGGTTGGCCATGTAGGAGTCCAACACCCCAACCACTATGCCATCTTCCAGCCTATACTTTGTCTCTTTTTCACTTGTTATACTCAATTCTCACTGGCCTTTTGTTTTTTCATCTTTTCTAAGCTCATTACTGTCTCAGAGCCTTTGCATTTACTGTTGCTTTCCCGTGGGGGGGGGCGTCCTCATTCCAGATTTTTTCTGTCTTGGTTCATTTTATTACTTAGGTCTTGGTGTCAAGATATCCCTATCTACTTTAAGCAATGTTGGCTCCCTGTATAACCTGCACTTTGCATCATAACCTTTACTTGTCCTAATCTCTTCATACCATTTATCACCATATAAAATTCTTATTCGCTTTTGGGATTCTTCTGCCTGTAGAATATCATGAGAGCAGAGAGAAATCTTGTTGACCCAGCTCATAGATCTATGCTTAGCTCCTAGAACAGGATGAATAAAGAGGCTCCTTTTATTACTACTGAGATACAAGATAAGTCCTTCTATGCCTCTACAATCTAGATGACATAATATCTTTAAAATGCAAATCTTGCCATCTCCAAAATTAGAACTCGTAGGAAGAAGTGAGCCAACTCTAAACATCATTCTTACATCTCCAAGAACAAAAGATCCTTGTTTTTATTTATATCTAAGGAAAGCTGAGTCTTTTTTGGCAAAAGGGACAGTTGGGAGACACTCCCACCATTTGAATCAAGAGGTCACACATGCTCCTCCAACTTGGAGCTCAGTCCCCTGTTCTGCTTTCAATCTGGAGCCTTTATCTGACAATCTGACAGCCTGTGTGTCACTGCCTATGGTGGACTTGCTCTGCTGCCAGAAGTAACTTAGACAACACGCCACGTAACAAGCAAAATATGCACCAAGACAAGAAGATCTTCAAAGTAATTTAATTAACTCCAAAATAATCTGGAAAGTTCATTTCTGATGTCATAGTGCCTAGTCTACTTTAAAGTTAAAAATCTTGGAAATGAACTCAATTATCCACAACAAATACATGTTCTTTGTTTGTTTGTTTAGAGAGGGATTTTCCCTATAGAGCATGTGCGCTTATTGAAGAGACAGAGACAAAGAGATAGGAAGCAAGAAATCACCTCCTAGGGGGATGGGCATGCTGCAACCCCCTCCTTATTCTTCCTCAGGATCTTAGGCATGCACACACAATGCACCCTGCATGAGTTCCAAGCCACCAGGTCTGGGGCTCAAACCACGTTCAGTCATGTGGGAGTTCAGTGACATAACCATTATGCCATCTGCTGGTCCCAATACATGTTCTTCTTATGGAGAAGTCTGAGATAGTTCTCTATGCCTTCCTAAAATTTCCTTTTAATGTCACAGGAACAAAAAAATAAAACCTAAATGCAGCATCCAACAGCCTACTTGTAATCTAACAAAGTGATTTTACAAAACCCAACAAAACAGAAGTCTCTTTTGCTTCATTTCAGGTTAATTTTAAAAAGGAGGTTGGAAAAGACTAAACCAAGCTTATGCTGTAATGGTCCTTCCTTACAAGTCAGCAAGTACCATCTGAAAGAGTAGGATTGGGAAAAAAAAAAAAAGAAGGACCAGCAGTTGGCATAATGGTTACATTGCTGGACTCCCATGTAGTCAATAGCCAATTCGAGTCCCAGACCCAGCAGCTTAAAACTCATGCTGAGCATGTTTGTATGTGTGGCCAAAATCCCCAGAGGAGAATGGAGGAGATGGGATTGTGGTGTGGCCATTCCCCCTGGTGTGGGGGTGATTTTTCACTTTCTATCTCTCCATCTCTCTGGTGAGTACACACGCCCTATAGCAAAAATCTCTCAAAACAACAACAACAACAACAAAACCCTTCCTGGATGTCTCGTGGCTCAGGTGTCAATATATGGCAAGAAAACTCTGGCACCAACACCAAGTTCTCTCCCAACAACTTCCCATTTTCCTCTTTCTCATTTTAAAACAGCTGAGCCACAGACTCCCTTTTATCAGATGCCACAGGAAGTTACACAAAGCAGGGTTTGAACTGAGTATATGTAATTATGTCAAATCTGATAACAGCATAATTTTCTGCAGATCACAAAGCTTACAGGATATGAGGCTATTTCTGTTACAAAAGCTTAGAACATGGAGTCAGACTCATCCTCTCAACCCAATCTTAAAAATCATATGGGGATTCCACCTTCTCCCCCGCTTCCACACACACACATACACACACAATAGAGAAGGGGTCCAAATTAGTGTTCAGGTTGCCTGAGTTTATGATTCCTGTGACTGTTTCTCTAGTTTTCAGGCTAATGAGGGCTGATACTGCTAGTAGAGTAGCCATGTTCTACTCTTTCTAATTTATGAGCTAGCTCTGATTCCCCAGGGCCCCTCTTCAATAGATACAGGATTAGCAACTATGGATTTCCATTTGGTCTCCTGCATCACAGAAGAGGGTTAGCATACATAGAATAGTTGAGTTTGAGAGGAAAAGCACTGGGCAAAAGGGGGCGTTAGTGGTGGTGGTGATTGTGCACTAAAAAAATAGATTTATGAAACTCAACTGTGGTAGACTGGCAATTATTGAAATGGTCTTTAACAGAGATAGAAAGCTGTATGAAGGCACTTCACAGTAATTAATTGAGCCTCTCCTGGTTTTAAATTGAGAAAAATACAAAAATCAATAATTTTAAATGTGTCGTGCTTATTGACACTAATGAAACCTCCTGAATAAGCATTTAATGCAACTCCACTGTTATTTTAAATTTACGTTTCTCACTGAGTGAACATTACAAGGTCAGGTCAGTTCCCCCAGGGCTTCACAGAGCTGATGCTATCAAATAGACAGGACTTCTTTCATGCTGTAGAGGGAACGCCCTTCAGAGGGGTGCTGAGCTGTCCATGGTGCTGGGAAGGCTGCCGTCTGACTCCTTTGGTTCACCAGAAAACACACGTTCAGAAATGGTATTTTATCTCACAATGTAGTGACCTGTACTTCCATATTTTTTTTTTTGGTGGGGGGGAACCCACATAGAAACTTCTAGCACTATTCTTCCTAGCAAGCTTTGTTTTGATTTTGTTGTCTTGATAAAGTCTCCTTTTACTCTTTTATCCTCAGATTTAGTCTCCATAGTGAAGTACTTGTATTTGTTTCTATTTTTCTTTGTAATACCAGTGCTCTATCTTTGCAAATAGACTGTAAATCTAAGGATTGTGGAAATACTCATGGCCTTATTGGAATAACTGAGTCAAGTTACTCAGTGCCTTTGCTTCTTTAATGGTAAAAAGAAGTGATTAACACCCACTTACTTTTTGGTAGCATTAAATGCAAAGGTATTTACCAACTTATTTTGCAAACTGTGACAGGCTATAAAATTGCAAGCATTTATTACATTGTAGTCACTTTTTGCTGTTAGTACCAGATTCAGTAAGATACTCTCGACAGAGTATTCACCATTAAAAGCTTTGGGATGCACAGTTTAGTACAGACCTATAGGAATTATAGACCCCTCTCATGCCAGGAGAGTCTTAGGAATTATGGACAAAAAAAGAGGTTTTCTCAGAAAAAGGTAGAAAAATTTGGAAACTGTAAAATTTATGTCGAACTAAACCATCCAGAGCTTAGCACCCAAGCTTGGTCTTCTTCAAGCTCATCATCTTTGCTAGTTTTCTAGCACTTTGTATTTTAAAAAAAAAATGCCCCAATCAGCATGTAAGGATGTGAGATCATATAATTTAATCTGAACACTCCTACTTTAAATATAGAATAACTGATCTGGAAATGATTAAACAACTTATTCAAGATAACAAAAGTGGCAGAGTTAAAATCTTAAGTCAGATCAAAATTCATATTTTAAAATTTATTTATTATTATTTTAAGTTTGATATAAGGCACATGTGCTCGCCAGGGAGAGAGAGAGAGAGAGATAGAGAGAGAGAGAGAAGGTGGGAGGGAGGGTGGAAAAGTGAGAAAGTAAGCTACCAGGTCTGGGACTTGAACTGCAGTCAGTCATGTGGGAGTCCAGTACCTTAATCACCATGCCACCTACTGGCCCCAAAGCTCATACTCTTAACCATTATGTCCACAACCCCCTATATCTGAATGTGTCCTTAACACAAGAATTAATTTCTTGGGTCATTAATTCTAAAAAAGAACTTCTGGGACCCCAAATCTAGTATATTAAAGGTCATCTCAAAAATTAGTTCTTTTAAGAGCAGAGAGAGAAAGAGAAAGAGAGAGAGAGAGAGATTTGTTTTGTGAAAGCTAACCCAGGGTAACCCCCCAGATGCCATGCAGCAACTAATCAGAAGTGGAACAAGTCCTTAGAATCACAAGTACATTGACTGACTAATTACTCATTTGGTATTCCTAAACCAAGTAAAAGTGAGTTCCTTGCAGCTCAAATGGATTCAAATAAGAAGTATTTTGGTGGAGTTTTTGTTTTCTATTAGAACTCAAAATTCAGCAACTTCAACAATGATGTCATTTTAAAATTGCATTTATTGTGCAATTCCTTCACCATCTATTTAAATCCTTCCTATTAAGATCCACTTGATGCTCTCCTTCCTCCATGAATATGCACAGATGGCTCCAACTCATACTAATTTAATCTTTCTCTGTATTCGTATCACTTCTGCCTACACCATACAGTTGGCAACAAATCACCTATTGCTCTGGGATATCTGTTTTCTCACATTGCTATTTAACATATATTAATTTCCTATTTATACCTTATTTCTTCAACCTACTGGAAAACTGGCTCCTAGTAGGTGCTTAATAAATATTAAGGTGAAATTGGTGTTGATTGCCGTCTACTGAAATTACTTGCTAAATTTCTGCTTCCTCCCCTTTCTGTTCTCCCATCAAGTCCATGAGGGCATGGCTATTTTTTTCTTTTATACTCACTATTGTATCCTTAGTGCCAGGTAGAGAGATATAACTTATACAACTGGAATAACTACAGAATAAAGTTGAATTGAAAGAGATTATTGACCTACATTGTAAACCTGCACTCCCAATCCCCACCCAGTAGCTACTGGCAGAAAATATAAAATGTCTAGTTCAAGAGAATAAACTACCACCTGTTCCTAAATAAATTTATTAGATATGAGAATCACTTTCAAGTACCTGAGGGAGATCTGGGATTGGAAATTCTGTCCAAGGTATAACAAAACATATAGCATGGATCATAGATGAAAGCTTAAAACAAAGGAAGCTGAAGTGTGAATAAAATGAAAAGTGCACCAAGATTATATCTTTTAATTATGTTCAAAATGTCTCATATCAAGAAGACTGAGACAGTGTTCTTCTACATAGAACAGCAAAGAAATGTGTAGAAATCCTCTCACGAACTCACAAGTTACCTTCATGCCATACACTTATATTCATTCAATAAGACTTTTGGGGGGTCAGCTCTGTGGCACTGAGCTGGTAATGAGCTACTCAAGGGAAGCTAGATCCTACTTGGTGATGATGGATGGAATCCTCAGTCCAGTGAGCCCGAAAAGCACTGAGCATGTGTGTAAGTGCCCACATATGATTGGCTAGAGGACTGAAAGAAGGATGCAGCATGACTAAATCTTTTTTTTTTTTTGAGAGAGATTTTCGCTATAGGGCGCATGCCCTTGCCAGATAGACAGAGGGAGACAGAGAGACAGAAAGTGAGAAATCACCCCCCAGGGGGGATGGCCATGCCGCAATCCCTTCTCCTCCATTCTCTTCTCGGGATCTTGGGCATGTCCACACACGCGCCCGGCGTGAGTTTTAAGCCACCGGTTCCGGGACACGGACAGCGGTCGACTATGTGGGAGTCCAGCGACATAACCATTACACTAACTGCTGGTTCCCAAGTATGACTAAATCTTGTAAAGGGTGTGCATGCACACACACATTCTCTTTCTCTCTGACGTGCACACATATGCTATCATAAAGAAAGAAAATAATTAAAATAATAATTTCTGTTGTAGATGCTGATGATAGAGATGTGAATAAAAACAATATGGTCCCGCTCTCATAGAACCCCAGTTATAACAAAACTTTTTTTAAAAAGGGATATTTCTTTCATTTATCTACACAGTAAGTATTGCTATCAAATCTCCATGCGCAGTATTGGGTTTTCACTTTCCTGGCTTTGTGGCATCTTTGTTATTACTGAGTATACAACAGATGACACAAGTAGTTAATCTGATTTAATAAATCCTTTAATTCTCTTGGTAAATACTGGGAAAGAAAAGGGATCATGGAGAAAGAGAGCCCAGAAATAGACTTTAAGCCCTTTTTCCATCTTGTTTCTATATCCTTAAATAGAAGCACTAAGACACTCCCTTGAGAGGGAGCAATCTCTGTCTTGGTAAAAGGAAAAAGAACTGAGACTCTCCATAGCCTATTTAGGGTGTATGCATATGTATGTATTTGTGTGTGTGTGTACGTGTGCATGTGTTCATAACACTTAAGATGCTTTTTCTGTTAGCCCTTGGTGGGTATTCTGTTTCCCACAACAGTCATGGCTCAAGGAGATTAAGGAGCACCCTGCTCCTGAATGGACATAGCCCTGTGGATTCTATGATCCATGATCCATATTTCTGGTTCGAAGGCTTTTCTCCCTTTGTCTTTGCTATAAAGGTATTTTCTATTATACCATCAAGTTAATGATTACTTTTATCTTTTTTTATTTAAAGTCATTTTCTTGCAATCTTACCTATAGTCCTTAGATTAACCCTCAGAGTCACTCCTCATGACAAAGGAGAAACTTACATATCGATGACCAAGTCATTGGTAACATCTACAAACCAGAATTAAGGATGGGCCTAGTGCTTTAAAAATGTTTTGTATTTATAGATAGCTTAATTGCTTTAAGTACCAAGGAATGCACTGCTTTCTTTGTAATGAGTTTTTATGGTCTTAGTCTTCAGAAGCTCAGATTCCATCTGTGACAGCAGACTGTTGTAGAATTCGGCTATTAATAGCTGCTGGTACACACTTACTCAGAGCTAAGGGGCCCAGGGCTGCAGAGACAGCCAGATGGAGATAATACCACAGGGTGACTGTACAGATGAAAAGGATGATCTATTTTTTTTTTTTTAACCAACAAAAAACAGATAACACTAAAAACATGACAATCCTGTTTTATTGCAAGCCAAACTCTCTGAAGAGGTTTCCCTCCCCTTTGGAATTCTCAGGTCTGGTTCTAAACTATATGTGATTCATCACTGTTTCTGATGTTCAAATAACTCCTTAAACAGGTTACAAAGACGAAAACATCCAGATGAGTTAACAACCCTGATTTCGGAAAGTGATACCAAGTATTCACACAGAAAAGCAGGAAGAAAACAATTTGGTCTTTATTCAACGAAAAAAAAATAAACTTTGATATGAGACATTTTTCTGAATCAAAAATATTTTCCTTAACATGGAGAAAAGGTAGAATAAAAATATGCTGAATAATATAGACATTTCTTTACAGAAAAGAAAAAGACCATAAGAAGCCTGTGTAATATGACGTTAAGTGATTAGTCTTAGTTCATCTTTATTGTAATGAGAGTAAGACAAATACACTGCAAGACAAGAATGACATAGTTACCATCCTTAATGCTATTATTCTATTAATTAATGACTGGAGGGGCAAAGTTTTCTAAACACCAACCCTTATTCTACTTTTAGACACGTTTGTAACACCCTACTAAATGGGGAAGGAGAAAAACTACTTTTTAATTTGTGATTCACCACTGACTCGAATGACCAAATGCTATCTCGGTGGCAGTGGATCTGTAAGTTGCAAAATATGTGGCTTTTATATTTTCTAGGCTTGGAAATATTAACAAGCATGCTTGTACACCATGGAAAATAGAACTAGGTGAGGGTCAGCAAAGCTTCTTATCTGGTCTGAACACAAGTACAATTGCATTGTTCTCTTGAAGGCAGGCACAGCTTAAAGCACAAGGTATGGCTCAGGATGTGGGGCTGGAATGGAACCCTCTTCGTTTACATTTTAAGGAAATTTCCAGCCAGTCAAGGGATGATGTGTTAAAGCCTTGTGACCTCTTTCGTAAGGACACCATGTAAAAAATACTGACCATGAAGTAAAACTGACCTATACGAAAGAAGCAAAGGCAACATGCTCATATGGATGGGTAAGGAATCCAGAATGTTTCAAACTATCCAAAGAATCCAGACTCTACTCTCTGAACTCTCATTTGTGTAGCTACTCTTTGTAGGGGGGGGTCTTCTTTTTAGTCAAACATATTCCTAAAATTAGGCCCAGCCACTGTGGTATAGCCAGTAGCATACAGGATTGAGGAGTTGGAAGCCACATGCAGGCTGGAGTTTCAGTCCCCAGTCCATTTAGCCTGAACATATACTGGGATCATGAGTGTGTGCCCAGGATCCTGGCAGCCTAGAGAACTGACTAAAGGAAATTGCAGCAGGCCTGAGCCCTGTGGAGGTTGCCCCTCCCCCTCCCCTTTTAAGACAGATTTTTGCTATAGTGTGCATGCACTCACCAGAGAAACAGAGATGGAAAGCAAGAAATCCCCCCCCCGGGGGGGCTGTCCATGGCACAATCCCTTCTTCATTTTCCTCTCAGGATCACTGACATGCACACACATGCGAGAGGTGTGAGTTTAAGCCACTGGGTCTGGGACTCGAACCACAGTCGGCTACACTGGAGTCCAGCAATGTAATCATTACACTGTCTGCTGGTCTCGCAGAGGGTGCTTCTCTCTCTCTCTCTTATCCATGTGCACATACTCTACCACAAATTTAAAAATACATTCCTGAATATGAAAAACTATGTTTATT
>NW_006159703.1:2701731-2714554 GCF_000334495.1 Tupaia belangeri chinensis
TGGTTAATCATTTAGGTTCTAGAGTTGTACTGTATTGAGTTAAATCTTTGCTTCTTACTAGAGGCATAAACCTGGGCAAGTTTCTAACTCAAGTCTTAATTTTCTCAAAGATAAAAGGTCGAGTAGACAGCACAGGATTGTGAAGGTTTTACATCTACTCTGTGCTACATATATGACAGGGTCTGGCACATGGTCAATACTTTATGGTTATTTCCTCTTCCTTCTTATTATTTATATTTTGTTTTTATCATTATTACATACAAAGTAGTAGTTTATCACCTCAGACAGAACACCTTATGCATGTGTGCAGGGCTCTGAACACACAAGGACCGTCTACAAAGGGATTTTTTAATCTACCTCTCTAAGTACAGGGAGATTTGGCTGTGCTATTTTCTCCTCTCATGGAAGGTTTACTAACAAACTACTGATTCATGTCAACTTTAAATTTCTTACTAGTCACAGCAAGAGTACCTACAAGGACTTGAGTAAACAAAGTACTTAGGCTATCTTG
This sequence comes from Tupaia belangeri chinensis, assembly GCF_000334495.1. Taxonomy (NCBI): domain Eukaryota; kingdom Metazoa; phylum Chordata; class Mammalia; order Scandentia; family Tupaiidae; genus Tupaia; species Tupaia belangeri. The sequence goes on from NW_006159703.1 coordinate 2,702,243, forward strand.
AAACAAAACCCACCTGCACCATCATACCAAATTCCCCCAACCAGTTTGAACGCTGGCAATGGAAACATGGCATTTCCCACCTAGATTCTGCCTTCAATGTGACAAGGCAGTGTCTAACTTCAGGGCATTCAACAGTTATGAAATCTTGACACCTCACCTACTGTGGGAATGACATGTTGAAACAGTGTCTCCATTCACTGAGGCATTTTAATATTAAGATCTGGTGAGTGGAAAGTAAGGAGATGGACCACAGAGTGCTCTGTCAGGTGAACCATGTCTTTCTTCATCCCCCCCTCCCTTCCCATCATCCTCCTACCACCCCCAGCCACACAGCTGACAACTTCAAACATTTATTAATATTGATCCCCTTGTCCCCTAACGATCAATAGTCGGCATCCAAAGAACCAGGTAATAGTCAACGTGCAGAACTCTATTTGTTTTCACCTGATGCTGCAGGGAAATTAGAGATGATTCATCACATGAATCAGTTGATCTCATTACAATTAAGAAATGACTACCACTTTCACACACATCCTAGGGTTTTAGCTAATGTGGCTCAGAAGTGTTCTTGATAAGATGCTGTTACTACTTCTCTAGTTACATTAATCTATAGTTTAATGATTTCCTTAGAAAAGTAGCATTTTATGAAATGCTTGAATTCTAAAATGGATACTTGTTATCCATGATAAATGACTTGTCTTCTAATAATAGAAATAGCTGACATTTACCCAGGGTATGCAATGCACTGGGCCAGGTCCTAGGTGCTTACCGGATATCATCCATTTCACTATCCTAGAAGCTCCATGAAGTGAAGTCTAGTTATTATTATTCATGTTTTATGCAGATGAGGACACTGACATTTTGACAGAATCAGTGATTTGACTGAGGTTACAACTAGTTTGGCAGAGCTAAATTTTCGAAATGTTCTATCTGAATCAAGAGTCAGAAGTCTTAACTATTTCTTTACATTGCCCTTTTGATAAGTTATCCAAACCATTTTTGTTTAGGTTTGGCTACAAATATTTCACTCATCTCAACCCATCTTTACTATGTAGGTTCGATGATCAAGGATGAGAATTCTACTTCGTGCTTGGAGTAATGCTGACTGCATTTGCCATAAGACAATTCATAGACCTTTATTATTTTCAGAAAGGTTGAAGTCTTTGGACTGTGCTTCCAAACTGAATTTTGAAATTATGAATAAAAGATGAGCTCAAAGATTTTGTAAGGATCTGCTTTCCCACTTGTAGTTATACCATAGCAAAAAAATGTTGATCACTAAAAATAACTCTACTTAGTTTTATATGATTTTTTTCACTCATTATATTTAGAGAGAAAATAATATTCAAGTGCTCCTCCAGGGACCAGCAGTTAGTGTAATGGCTATGTCACTGGACTCCCACGTAGTCGACCACGGTTCGCATCCTGGACCCGGTGGCTTAAACTCATGCCGGGTGCGTGTGCGTGCGTGCGTGCCCAAGATCCCGGGAGGAGAATGGAGGAGAAGGGATTGCCGCGTGGCCATCTCCCCCTGGGGAGTGATTTCTCATTTTCTATCTGTCTCTCTCTGTCTGTCTGGTGAGCGCACACACCCTATAGCAAAACCTCTCCAAAAAGAAAAAAAAATGCTCCTCCAAAAATGTATCAAGAAATATAATGCAGGCCCAACCTCTGTGGTACAGTAAGTAGCATACCAAACTACAGAGCTAGAGGTCACATGTGGTCTGTGGTTTGAATACCCATCCTGGTGGGCTTGGAAGCAATCCAGGTGGGTACACAAGTGCCTAGGACCCTCGCTGGTGGGAGACCTGGAGAAAGGGGATCATGACAAACCTGAGTGACATGGAAAGTATTTCTTTCTTACATGTGTGCACACACATGCTCTATTATGATTTTAAAAAAAAATTAAACTCACCAAAAGTTGCAAACTATGGTTAAATCAGAACTTTAAGGAGTGTACTGATTTCAATCTACCACTTCCAAAGGTCAGGAGGCTTGGGCCCCACCTTCATGAGCTGCATTGAGTTCTAGGAATCATTTCATCTTTGGTAGTCAACTGAATATGGGGTAGAATGACCACTGCTTCATACCCCTCCTTCTCAAGTTTCCAAGGCTTAGAGAATTAGAACACTGCACCAAATCTTAGAACCCAGTGTATTCCAGATCTCGTAACCTACTAGGAAGAAACGCAAGTTTGAAAGGTGGCAACCTTTATCTATACAGCTATCATTGGTAAAGGAGCAATCATTTATGAACAAAGCCATCAATGTCCTTCCCTCTTAAAGCTGTTAACCAGAAACATTTCTATAAAGAAAACACGCTAATTCTGCAAAGGTGTCCTGCACATTATCAGAGCCTAATGATCTGGGTTGGATTCCCAGCTCCACCAGTTACAAGCTGGGGTGTATTTTACTCTTACCACATATCTCAAATGAAACAACAACAGCTCAAGTGCACAGTAGCCACATGGAAGTCTTCCTTACTGGATAGAACAATTCTAGTAAGTTCAGAAGAGGAAATGATTGCTTCTAAATTTAAGAAAGGTGGAGGGGAATGATATCAGAGAAGTTAGTTTATGAGGGTTCTGGGTACCTGAGCTGATTTCCAGTGGATGTGTGCTCTCTGGTACCATAATCCCCCCTCAGTATTTTATGAGCCCATGGTAAGTGGGCTCTGTGCTCGTATTTCTAGTAATGAGTCTAATATACACCTATCCTATGATCCTATGTTCAAATAATGAAGTCGTTATTTGTTCAATGAAGACACAGGGAAGAAAATAGTTACTTACCACTTGTCGGCCCCTATGTTGGTATTTTTGTATCTGTTCTAATACTTAGAATGGATTTGCAAGGAGCCACTAACATCTCCATTTTATAGGAGAGGAAAGGAAAGCATAGAGTGGCTAGTTAATTTCTCATGGTCACATCACAGAAAGAAGGAAGGCGAGAGGATAACAGACAAGCATGCATAACGGCAGAGAATGTACAGAGAGAGGGATGTGCGTAGACTTGACACAAGAGTGAGCCACAGCAGAGAGTTAAGAAAGCCATATACTAAAATATTTATGACTATTACATACTAACTTGTTTAATGAATCTTTTTTTTTTTAAAGAGGTTTTTGCCATAGGGCATATGTGCTTACTGGTGAGAGAGAGATAGTGAGAGGGAAAACGAGAAATGACTTCCGAGGAGGGATGGCCACATCACAATTCCTTCTCCTCCATTCTTCTCCTGGGATCTTGGGCACATCTGCACATGCACTTGGTGTGATTTTCAAGCTACTGGGTCTGGGACTCAAACCATGGTCAGCCATGTGGGAGTCCAGCAATGTAACCCCTATGTCATCTACCGGCCCCTTATATAGTTCCTTATGTATCATCCCTTGGACTTTATCCTGTCTCCTGACAAGATGACCTTGAAATAAGAAACAAAAATGAATTACTAGCTTCACAAGTCAAGGGCAATTGGGCAAATGAGAAGCAGAGAAACTCTAGTCTGAGGGGCGTTAAAGGTTTAGTCCCATTTTCCCACTACAGCTACTTTAACGTTTCTGAAGAGTAAATGTCCATCGTCCCTGTGAGAAAAATATCTCCCAGGGCACTCTGATAGGCTGAACACCAGAAGATTCTTCCACATACTGGTCTCCAGTCTCTCTCCCTATAACTTCCAATTAGTTACCAGCTGGTTCTAATTGTTCCCTACAGAATACTCTTCATATAGCTGTCACATGCCTACTCTATTTAATCTGGTGGGGGTGGCAGAAAAGCAAACATTTCTTATGCAGAACTCAAGTAAAAAGAAAAAGTTACATATTTAGACTGAGTCTTAAAATGTATTGATAGAAGCAATTTCTAAAAAAATTTAAAGTCATGGAGTTGTGATAACTTGGAGAAAAAAAGAATCAGAACTTGTCCTTCTAAAATCTAATATTTTGTTTGTACTTAAGAAAAAAGATTTATTAAATCTGCTGACCATGCTAAATAGTCATTAGCAACTTGGAGAGCCAAGATTACACTAAAAACAAGTTGCTAACTAAAATAAAAATATGATGAAACTCTCACTTTCTGACTTGGCCATATTTGGAAAACGGCAACTAACCAACTATGACCCCTGCAGAGGGAAAGCAGAGAACAGAATGCAAATAGTGTCATTATTTCTGCAACTTTATTCATCCTTCTTTCCAAACATTTATTTTTGCTTCCTTAGGGTACCAGGAAGAGCATGTTCTAACACAATTGTTCTGAGTTGTTGCCAGGAAGTCAAGTTTATCTTTAGCATCATCCCTGGGCAAATAGTACAGACGGGAAAATGATGTTTGGGGCCAAATGTTGAAAACTTGAATCTTACCTAGCCTGAGCTGCAAGAGCAAATAGCTAAAATGAAAAGTTAATAACATCAGCTCTGTTTTTCTCTACAAGAGTTTCTATTTAGAAGAGAGAGGAAAGGAGATGGGTTTCAAGTACCAAGAGCTTTGGGCACAAACTCAGGCTTGGTCAGTTGCTGTAGATTAAATATCCTTGGATAAACTTGACAAATATCTAATAGAATGACTCCTTTATGCAGGCATTTTGCCCTCACAGAGCTTACAGTCCAAGTTAGTTATTTCTCAGAATCTATTTTACATCTGAAGGAAGAAAATATATTACTATTTTTAGGGCTTTTAGAGCAAGTGAGAGAATATATGTAAAATTACAAAGCCTGGTGCCTAGCATATAGTAACTGCTTAACAAATCTTACTTTCTTTTCCTTGTATTCATAATAACCAAAATAATCTCCCCTCTGAGTCAACTTGTGCTTTAAAAACACAATTCTAAGTATGTAACTAAAAATAAGACTAACATAAATCTATGTTTTTTGGAGGTCCATCAGTCACAACAGCCAGACTTCAAAAATCAGTTTCAGATACTATCCCTTTTAAATACTCCTTTATCTTCAGTTTGTTTTCATGCAAACAAAAATAAACTGCTTTTCTTTTTGATTACTAGCCAGCAAATATTGGAATCATAGTACAGAAATCAGAGATATAAATGATGCTGAAATATCAGAATTGCTCATTCAAAATAATCTATTCATTGCCTGTAATGTGTGAGACATTGTGATAAGATCGGAGTACTAAAAGCTTCATCTGATGGAGTTTACTCTGGAGTGGGGGAAATATTTTTCCTCAGGGAGGCTAACCTAGAAGAACCAAGATAAGGGGACCAGCAGTTAGCGTAATGGCTATGTCTCTTAACTCCCAGGTAGTCAATCGCAGTTCAAGTGCTGGACCTGGTGGCTTAAACTCATGCCAGGCGCATGTGCGTGTGTGCCCAAGATTCCGAGAGGAGAATGGAGGAGAAGGGATTGCGGCGTGGCCATCTTCCCTGGGGGATGATTTCTTGCTTTCTGTCTGTCTCTCTCTGTCTCTTTCCAATAAATAAATAAATAAAAGAACCAAGATAAGCATGTATTAAACAATAGTGGTCAATATACTGTATTTTAAGCATTCAATTATGAACTCAGAATGCTAATGTAAGGATTCAAAAGAGAATACAGTGAAGAAAGCTTTTCGGGGGAGAAGTGGGGATTTGAGGTAAGACTTCTGAAAGAGAGAGAACTATAAAATGTCTTATATTCTCCCATACAGAAACATCAAATGCACCAAAATTCAAAGTAGAAGCCAGCTGTAAAAAGTGCCTTGTCTTTCTAAATGTATATACTTCTCTCTGACCTCCTTTGTTATTCAATAGTCCAACTTTACCTATGCCTATCTTAACCAAAAGGCGGCATTACACCTACTCTTGGCTAAAAGATACTGTTTTATATCACTGTATTGTTTTTAAAAGAGCTCTATTGTCCTGCAGGCTCTATTTCCCCCTGCCCCATACCAACCACTACCATCACTTGAAAGAAAAGAAAAGGGGAAAAGTGAGGAAGGGAGGGAGAAAGGGAAAAGCTCAGAGGAAAAGCACTCTTTGCATTCCTACCTCCTAAACTTCCCTATGGGCAAGAGGCAATCACAACAGAGACAGCTGGTGTGGCCCCTCCTACTACCAGAAATGGGATCAGATCAGGCTAGTAATAAAGAGGCTTAATGTCAGAAAGCTTTGAAAACTCTAAATCCTATTTGGACTGGGCAAGCTTCAGATGCGAGTTCTCTGAGACAGGGTTCTATCTATATTCCCTAATTGGGAAATCATAACCACCACACTCCATTCTTGACCTGAAATATGACATCCTTGCCTTACTGTACAGCATATTTATTTTTAGTTAAATCCTGCACATCTGTGCACACCAACCTTCTTTGGTCTTTTAGAATAGAGGTGTTTGGGGGCCAGCAGGTGACATGGTGGTTAAGGGCGCACTGGATTCCTACATGATCAACTGCAATTCGAGCCCCAGACCTGGTGGCTTGCTCGCTTGCTCTCTTGTCAAATTAAAATAAATAAATAAAGTTAAATATGTTTTTCCTTTTTTTTTTTTTTTTTTTTTGTCGAGAGAGGTTTTTGCTACAGGGCGCATACACTCACCAGACAGAGAGAGACAGAGAGACAGAAAGCAAGAAATCACCTCCCCCCAGTGGGGGATGACCACACCGCAAACCCTTCTCCTCCATTCTCCTCTTGGGATCTTGGGCACGCATGCACACGCACCTGGCGTGAGTTTAAGCCACTGGTCTGGGTCTCGAACCACGGTCGACTATGTGGGAGTCCAGTGACATAGCCATTACGCTAACTGCTGGTCACAATAATTTTTTTTAAAAAGGGATAGAGGTGTTTGATCAGTCACTGGGACTAATTTTATGGAAATTTATCTTTTCAAAATTATATGACTATTGTCTGTAAATTTCTTTGCATATTTTCTCAGTGGAGAGGAGCCATAGCTTTCATCAAATTCTTAGAGGGTTTCGTGACATCTCCCCAGCTCTACCATCCCCCCAAAGTTAAAGAATCTATATCTTAAATCTACCAGGATCAATTTTCTATTTATACCATTTCCAAATTACAACACTCCAACCACAATTCAAAGGAAAGAAAAAAAAAATCGCACACTTGAAAAATATTTTAACACTTCTTATTTGCTAATGACAACCAAGTACTAACGGTTAGAAGGTTTGGGTCTTACATTCTCAATTAATAAATATAAAAATAATCTTAAATGCAGATCTTCTGTCCTGATGTTTAAAGTCATCTAGGTGTCAGGATTGGTGAATAATGATTGACTTGGATCCTGATTCCACTATTTATTCACTATCTAATGACACTTTTCAGTCTACTATGTGATATATATATGTGTGTGTGTGTGTTTGTATATATATATGTATATATATATGTGTGTGTGTGTATATATATGTATATGTGTGTGTGTGTGTGTGTGTGTGTGTGTGTGTGTATATATATATATACCTGGTTACTCTGGAGCCTGCAATCAAATTATTTTACCAATAAGGGACATTACAAAACCACCTTGTCTTTTCTTTCTCCTTTAGTGATAGAGTACAGGAGACTAGGTTTCAACACTCCCAAGACAAATGCATTCCCAATAAGCTCAGATCCTATTTTATATGTTCTTAGAAGGGGCGACTTGCAACAGACTGTGTAAGATTGGAATAGTCACTGGTGTTTTCTCACACAAGAGGAAAAAAATACAAGATAGAAGGTACGACCTCACTGTATGTTTTAGACACAAACTAGCCCTCTACTTCTCCAAGTGTCGGTTTATTCTTCTGTAATCAGGGGATGGTTCTGCTTGCTTCAGCTCTCTTACAGAGAACTCATGATCACCAGATAATGATTTCAAAAATATACTGAAATGTCCTCAAACACCAAACATATAAAATGTTGTCTTTTGTCCTGGCCTTCTTGAGTTCTTGTTCTTTCTCCATACACATACACTGTTGGCAAAACCCCAACAAGATATCACTACGCATCTGCAAGCATTCATTTCACGATCAGCCAGATGATTAACTGGAAAGTCAAAACCACGGATAGGACAAAAGACCTTCAGGCCTAGTTCCATTCTGTGCAGCTTCATTTTTGGAAGCAGATTTGAGAGGACATTCTTAAAGTACCCTGGACACCAAAATCATTCTGTTCCCTTACAAAGAGGAACTCAATAAGGCCAGCTGTGCTTAGCACCTACCCTGCTTTCTTTTCAGCCCTTTGCAACCTAGGTTATATTGTTTTCTAGAACTTTCACTTTTATTTCATCTTTAATTTTCATTAATAACTTTGTGAAGTATGGCAGAACCTTGCTTGCTGTATAGAAAGTTCTTTCAACTTGCACTTGACTGAATTTTTACCATTAGCCTACATAGTGATTTGAGGTTAAGGCAGTTTTCTTAATCTACATGTCCCTTCTCCTAGAGCCCTTGGGTAGATTTCAGGGCACTTATAATACTATTTCAATTCTTTACCATGGCTTACAAAGTTTCATGAGATCTGGCTTCTACCCACCTCTATGGACTTAACTTATCGTAGTTTTCTCCTTTCTTCATCAACTTTCAGTCATATCCACTTTTTGATTTTTTCAATATGCCATGTACTTCAAGGCTCTAAGATATGCTATTTCCTATACTTGATCTCTTTTCCAATTCTTTGTGTTTCTGGCTTGGTTGCATCTTTTGTCTCTCATCTTATGTCATCTCTACTAAAATTATCTAAAGTCATCTCACCATGGTTATCTAGTATTTCAACTCATTTTTTTGCATCACAGTATAATTTGTAATTATTTCATTTTTGGGGTTTTCTTTTTGCCAAAAAGAACTTGCAAGTGAGAGCACCCCCAATAGGGTGTGGTTACACTGCCACTACAATCCTCTTCATTGCTTCAGAATTTCGGGCATGCATACACAGGTGAACATTGTGTTTTTCAAACTGCAGGGCTGGAATTTAGACTATGGTCAGCCATGTGGAATCCAGCTCGCTATGCATGATGTTTAACCAGAGCCAGCCCCATTTTGTTTTTTTGTTTGTTTGTTTTGCATATCTACTTCACAAACTTATGAGCTCCAAGAAGGACACTATGTTTGTTAAGCTCACAACTATGAGGTTGTTGGAAAAGTCATGATACATTTTTACATAGAAAAAGGAAAAACATGTCATGATTTATCTGACAACCCAACAGTAATCCCAGTGTACAGCAAGTAATATAGCAAGTGCTCCATTACATAGCGAGTGCTCAATATTTATTTCCTATGTATACGAAATTGTTTTCCACGTGCATGGAGCTAAAGTAGAAATCTTGATTAACTTATTTTAAAAAGATTTCTCCAGCAAGTATAGGTCTATACATTTCTGACTGAAATACGGGAGCTCTGGACCTGCACTTCTCAATACAGTAGCTACTAATTGCGTATTGACGTTATGCACTTGAAAAGAAGCTGGTTTGAACCAAATGTGCCATAAGTCTAAAATATGCATCAGGTTTTGAAGACTCAATGTGAGAAAATAATTAGGAAATAAAGAGGATGGACAGTAGTGTGGTGGTAAAATGTGATGCTGTGAATGGCTTATTCAAGTTGGCTTCCTCTTCTAATGTCCTATTTCTGTTCCAGGATCCCAGCTAGGGTGCCCGTTACACTTAGTTGTCATGTCTCCTTAGGCTCACCTTGGCTGGGGCAGTTTCCTACTTTCTTTGCCTTTGTTGATCTTGACAAGTTTGAGGAAAACCAGTCAGGTACACTGTAGGATGCCCCTCTATTGAAACCTATCTATTGTTTCTCTCAAGATTGAATTCCACAGAGATAAAATGCCATTTTCATTGCATCCTATCATTTAAGGTGCCTGCTATCAACCTGACTTCCGTTCATGTTGACTCTGATCACCTGGCTGAAGTAGTGTTTGTCAGGTTTCTATACTGAAAATTACTCCCTCCTCAGTACTGTACTCTTTAGAAAGCGGTTAGTATGGGAACCGGGAGATGCGTATTGGTTATGTCACTGGGCTCCCATGGAGTCAACTTTGGTTCAAGTCTTGGACCTGGAGACTTAAAACTCATACCGGGCACATGTGCATGTGTGCCCAAGATCCTGAGAGGAGAATAAAGGAGAAGGAATTGCAGTGTGGCCATCCCCCCAGGGGTGATTTCTCACTTTCTGTCTCTCTGTCTATCTCTGGAGAGTGAATGCACCTTATAGCAAAAAATCTCTCTTAAAAAAAAATAAAGGAGAACCAGCAGTTAGCATAATGGCTATGTCACTGGATTCCCGCGTAGTCGACTGTGGTTCGCGTCCTGGACCTGGTGGCTTAAAACTCACGCCGGGCGCGTGTGCGTGCGTGCCCAAGATCCCAAGAGGAGAATGGAGGAGAAGGAATTGCGGCATGACCATCCCTGCTGGGGGGTGATTTTTCGCTTTCTGTCTCTATGTCTCTCTCTGTCTGTCTGGCGAGCGCACGTGCCCTATAGCGAAAAACCTCTCCAAAAAAAAAAAAATTTTTTTAAAAAGAAAAAAGCAGTCAGTATGCACAGCCCACACTTAAGTCAGGAGCTATGCCCTCCTGCTATGATTCTTGAGAGTGTATCATCTACATAATTTATTTGGAGTTCTTCTGTATGGAGTTATTTTTTCCCTTTTTCTCTTCCAATCATTTATTTATATCAGTATGAACTCTTAGATATTTTATACTTTGAGATATAATCTAGCACTACCATAATATTTACCTTATTGCTCAAATTGTCCCACTTCAGTTATTTGGAGCTCTTTCAGCTGGCTTCTGACACATCCCCATCAATATAAGGTTTTCCTTTTTGTAACACTTCTTTGTTTTCTGGTTCTATAAAAGGTCTCAGGTTCATCTTCTATATTTTCTTTTCTAGTAGTAGCATCAAATATTTCTCCAAGGATTTCTGGTTCCTTTTATTGGAGAAAGGCTTTAGAAATCTAGATCTGAATGCTCCTTGTCGCTACTAGAATGTAATTTCTCTTATGCCCTCTCAGCTGACACACAAAGAAATATATGTGTATATATAAATCCACATATATATACATATATATATATATACACGCACAATTTTTACAACACATAATTATTTTTTCTTTCATGAGAGAAAAACAAGCACTCTCAATAAGATCTCACAATGCAATCCTCCTCCAGCCTTCTCAGCCAGACAGAATCATGAGTGATTGTGAATATGCCAGGCACATACAGGTCAACCTAGGAATTGAACTCCATCTTCTATAAGGTTCCAGCATCATGGAGCAGCATGCTTCCCCTGTACTATCATGGGTGGGTCTATGTACAAATATTTATGTAAGGATATATATCTATAGAAAGCTAAACATGAGTTCTTAGTTATGTCTCTAACTCTAATTCATTATCACATAGATCATTGTAACTTTCTCTCTTTGCTTATCTGTAAATTTCCACCCCAATGGTGAGAAATAACCAAGTTGTTTTGTTATTTGTTTGTTTTGTTTTTTAATTCATGATTGTGGGCATGTGAAACTCTCACTCAATCACTCTCACTCTCTCCACAGGCCCTAAGGCTTGGTCACATTGCAGTCCCCTTCTTTCAGATCTCTATTACACCAGAACTCTGGGCCTGGAATGTTTTCTTCAGGCTTACTGTTTGGGAAACTCAAACCACAATTGGCCTGTGGCTTCCAGCTTTGCAATGTGGTATGCTAGCAGCCACACCACAGAGGTTGAACCAACCATAAGCTTCTTCGAGACAGAACCAGTGCCTTATTCACTCTCTACCCCAGGTATAGTGCTTGGCATATATAACATACATGTAGGCTTGCTGTTATCAATAATCTCCATTCTGGAATGGACTACAAACACATTTGCAAATATTATGAAATATGGATTTCAAGAACTAAAATCACAACAATTTATTAGGGCAACAGTACAAGAGGGTGCACTAACAAAGGTCTGATTTAAGTGTTTTTATTCAACTCAGTGAAGGGAAAATGACAGTAATACATCTAAGCCACGCATAAAGGATTCAGGCTTCCCTGAAAAGGATTCAAGTGGCATAAAATGGTTTGTTTCTCCACAGCAATTTACATTTATTAAAATAGATAATAGGCATAATCATTGTCAAAATAGAGCTTCTACCCTGTATAATGTCTTAATACATTCTTGAAGTTCCTGACAAACAGGCACAAAGCCATGGCAGATTAGACTCTAAGTGGAGGATCACACTAATAGCACAGCAGAAAAACCAATCTCACACTTCTAAGAAGGAAAATAAGACCTGAGAACAGCCTTTGAAGGTGGAGGGTAAAGTACAAAGGGAAAGGTGCTGAAATGATGCATCAGTTGGAAGGGGACTGGGGCTCTATCGTGACACTTTGCATTAATGATGCTAATTTATGTCTGAGGAAGA
>NW_006159703.1:2714585-2734601 GCF_000334495.1 Tupaia belangeri chinensis
GTGTGCGTGACATAGAGGAGACTTGAAGAGGTCTGCATTGTACCTTGGAGAAGCTCATCTTGAATCTCTTACAAGGGTGGATGTTTCATATGGGGACTGCCTCACGGGGGTATGGATCATGTCCATTCTACACCCGTTTCACATGAACGGATCATTTCCCTCCTTAAATCTATTTGGATCTCTGTGTAATCTATTCTTTGCACTGCAACCAGAATAATCTTTTAGAAAAAGAAATTTGATCACCTATCTTCCTCACATTTTAACTTTTTCTTTACTTTAAAAAAAAAAAAGAGGTGAAAAGACTCTATATCCCTTCAAGACTTTGCAAGATGTGGTTTCTGTCTAACACCTACTCTGTGAAAACCCAAGCCATACTAGCTACCTTTCACTTCTCTGAACACTCTCTCTACTACCACAGGCCCTTCTACTTATGGTTCTTTGCCTGCATCATCATCTCATGTGCTCCTCAATACACAGCTCACTCCTGTTGTGTCCTCAGGATCTTTATTCCTTCACCAGGGAAGCCTTCCCTGTTTGAGCTCAACAATTCTCTTACTATATACTCTCATAACACCACAGACTCTTCTTTGAAAGTATCTGCCACAGCTGCAATTATACATTTTGTAATTCTTCGATTAACTTAGTGTCTTTTCCTAGAATTTCCTTGCCACTCCATATTCCTGCCACCTAATCCCACGCCTGGCACACAAGTTCCTAATCAATATTTACCAAATGAATAAAAAAATGACCACCCCATAATCCATCTGTACCTATTGCCAAGACTTTCCTAGGCATTAAGGTTTCCCTTTGGATTATAAATATATTATTTCATACAAGGAATTTAACTGTTCATCCTAGGGATGAGGATCAAAAATATCACTCTTGGGACCAGCAGTTAGCGTAATGGCTATGCTGCTAGACTCCCACGTAGTCGACCGTGGTTCACGTCCCGGACCCGGTGGCTTAAAACTCACGCCGGGCGCGTGTGTGTGCATGCCCAAGATACCAAGAGGAGAATGGAGGAGAAGGGACTGTGGCGTGGCCACCCCCCTGGGGGGTGATTTCTCACTTTGTGTTTCTTGTCTCTCTGTTTGTCTGGCGAGCACAAGCGCCCTATAGCAAAAAAACCTCTAAAAAAAAAAAAATCACTCTCCTAGGCTTTGGTAGTTTCCAAATAAAAAGAAGATCCTTTTTATTATATGGGTCAATAACACACTGAAATAAATGTCACATGGAACTCTAGGGTACATAGAAAAACAATCTCATCCAGAAGAGGTCAGCTGTGATGTGGGCCATCTACCAGTCCTATCCCTTAAGATCACTGTTATGAAGTAACTTTATTTATTTTGCCATATCCCAAATGCTACTATTAAGTTTTTAAGCTCTAGTCACTGAGCCAGGATCTCATTCAACATTCAAGGAACACTTACTGAGCATATTTATTATACTGCAGGCACTGTGTCAGAGACCAAGATCTACACTGAGCAGGCACTTACTTTCAAGCAGATAACCGACACATTAACACATAAATAAAACCACTGCACACTCTTACAGTACAAACAAGGGGAGAAATCCCATTCTGTGTGAGGCTGCTCATTCACATTGCTTCAGCATGATCTTAAGTGATCCTAAGCCTCACTGGGCAACCTGTCCCATATTGCTACATAGTGCCAAGTAGACCACAGTGTTTTCTTTCTACTTGATGAAATATTAAAGAATTTTATATTTTAGGGTCATGGTTTCCCATAGGAATTTCAGTATATTCACTTTCTCCAGTAAATGACTGGGTAAAACACAAGGTATACCTTTTTAAAGAATCATCATAGCCCTTCTTAGACCTATTGCCAATTTTGATACACCCCCAAAAAGTCAGAGTGTCTTATTCTCTCAGATGAATATCTCAACAGAACATCTATTTCATGCCAAGAGATCTAGCATTTTATTTTAGTGATAAGTAACACGAGGGGTAGTTAATGGTACAAAAACTCAGAGAGTCTCCCATGGAGTAACTAAATTTTGCAAAGACAGAGTCAGGACTCTTTGAATAACCAGTATAAACTTGAGGCCTCAGATAATGTTTCAAACATATGTGCCCTCAGTGATTACATGTTAAATGTTTGTTCAATGAATGGCAATGCTTTGAGAAAATTAACCAGTTGAAGCATGAGACCAAAATGGAGCTGAAAGAGAAAAAATAAAATTGAAGTAGCTTGTTTATCAGGGGAAAAACCAGAGAGAAAAGACCAAGAGCAGTATCCTCTTCATGCCCTTTTGTTTCAGGTTACAGGCTGATGAGGGTCAGGATGCTGGAAGAATTTCAAGGACTGACAATGGCGGCCCCCACATGCCACATCTCAAGACCAATGCTTCAGTCTCCATCTCCAACAGAGAACACTCAGCAGACTGATAAATTCTTCGGTTTACACTCCTGAACAAATAAACTAATTATGTCTTTGTTTAAATCTAACAAATCAGAGCTTGATTACAGGCCATTAGTGACCATTAATAACGAAACTGTTTGCATTTCACTAGTATATCTGAATTACAGTCTTGCCTTACACACTAACTCAGTCAAGCTTCCAAAGGGAAAGCCTCCTTATCAGGCCTCAAGTGAGACTAAAACAAACTAATAATTAGCCTCTGGAATTGATGCAGAAGAATTCATTATTTTGGTTCATTGTTCTTCAGACTATTATAGAGCCAATCTTTTGCCTTGTAATGGGAACAGGCTCTTCCTGCCAAAAGTTTATGTGACCACCTCTCTCCAAACATTCTCAATAATCCCCAATGATGTCTCACGTGCTGGCCAGAAACTCCGGCCTGCCTAGGTGACACTAGTACAGTCTTCACTTCACAATACAATGACCAATTAGAGTCCAAACAAATGCAGGAAGTGCGGTGAGGATTATCAGAAACATAGAAGTAACAGGAAAAAAAGTGTTCGGCAAAAAAAAAAAAAAAAGTAGAAGTAGAGTAATACACACACATACGGGTCAAATGGGTAATCCAGAATTTTAAAAAGTTTAATTGGAGCTTTGGATTATCCGTATTAGGAGCCAAGATTCTCAAAAAGAACTGGATAATTGCCAAGCCTCCATTTCATTTTGTGCTGAGTACTCACAGAGGAGCATGGGTTGATTAACAAAGAATAACAATTTCAGAAATGTTTGAGGACTTTCTAACAGCAATTGACATTTGGGAGCAAACCCATGGTCCATCTCATCTAATGTTCTGTTGCTTCAAGAAAATATCCCCCGGGGAATTCCATTTTTGACTACTAATGTGATCAAGCCATAGAATTAGAGGAGTTGTTAATAAGGCAAGTAACGGCAGCCTATCTGTTGCTACAACCATTTTTTCTTTTCATTCTGAGTTAGATACTAAGCACATGACTCTTGCCTCAGCCTGGCATCCACAATGACAGTATGAAGTTCCATGCACTTTAAAAAAGCCCTTTCAGATTATAGTGTTCATCTTTGTATCAGCCATATGGAAAAGTTAGATTACGAGCAATATAGTAATGGTGAAAGATACAGACGACAAGTTAACTTGTTTGTTTTCAAACGCTTCCTCTTCGTTATAGCAACCTTGAGTTACTTAACCTATCTAAGCTTCAGTTTTCTCATCTGTAAAACAGATGATAATGGTACTATCTCATAAAGTAATTACAAAACACTGATAGGTAATTAATGCATGTCAAGTGCTTAGTATACACGTCAAGGCACGTAATAAGTGCTCAGGAACTATCAACTGCTTTTGCTTTTTCTGCCACTAGCAGCACCCAGCACCAGCAGCCTTAGCAGAAGCTGCAGCCTCACTCGAGGAACACCCACCATCTCTGCTACCATGACTGTCACCACCATCATCGCCATCTCCCCCAGAAAGATAAGGAAAGGAAATGCCTAAGACAGACTTTTTTCTGAAGTCACCCAACTGCTAAATAACTTACAGAGGATTGTTCTATTATCAGGCTGCACAATTCTCCCTGCTTGGAACACTTTCCATTCCTCTTTCCTGTGCCTGAGTCCCCCTACCTCAACCTTTAGGTCTCAGCTTAGCCATCTCCTACTTCATAAGCCCTTTTCTAAGTCCTCCTACATCATTTCACAGTCTCCTGGACTTCTCCCATCACAGAACTTCTCATCCTGCTTTATAATTACCTGTTAAGCTGTTTGGGCCTTCACAAGGCCACGAGGTCCTTAACAGAAGTGACTTAATCTATGTACTACACCTTCACATCCTCAGTGCAAAATCCAGCACCAGACACAAAGCAAGTACACAACAAACACTGACTAAGGGAAAGGATGGATACCAGACTGTCTTCATACTCATCTGCTGCCATATATTAAAGCACTATTACTTATTGGAACACATTATGGGAAGTCAGAGATATCCACGCATGGCTTGGTCCTCGTACTGTTATTAAGTCATCGTAATCTCATGTTGAAAAGCCAAGGCAATCTTAACTAAATTCGAATGGCTTCTGTTTCTGAAGAAAGTAGCTAAACTAGTGAAAATGACACCTTGACATGATTCTTACATTCAACACACAAGTTCATTTTATATTGCACTTATTTACTAAGCTTTGTGCAATACTTACATAGTAAACAACTCCTCAGCATTCTGTAAAGGGCACTATATCTTTATACTTTGAAAGGATTTTTTAGAAGCATTTGGACTGGGGGCCAGCAGGTAGCATGGTGGTTAAGGTGCTGGATTCCCACATGGCTGACCATGGTTTGAGTTCTAGACTCTGTGGCTTAAAAATTATGCCAGGCATGCACATGCCCCCAAAATCCCAGGAGAAGAATGGAAGAGAAGGAACTGTGGAGTGACTATCCCCACCCCCCCAGGTGTAATTCTTACTTACTTTCCCTCTCACAGTCTCTCTATCTCTGTCGAGCACACATACCCTATGGCAAAGCCTTAAAAAAAAAAAAAGGCAGCAGCAGCAGCAGCAGCAGCAGCAGCATTTTGTCTTGATGAGGCAGAGTGAAAAGCAGGTATTGGTCTTTGCTGTACTTCCTCACAATAAGCTCTTAAAATTCTGACTCTGAACTGTCTCTTACTTGGGAGGGTTTTTTTTTTTTGTCCCCACCCCCAGAAATTTTGAATCTTACATGACATAGATCAAAAAAATATGCTCAAATAACAAAGTATTTGAATCCTTTTTCTTTCTCTCCTTGTTAGAGGAATAGGACCATTAAATCAGAAGCTTTAGAGAAATCTACCAAAGTGTATCCAGTTTCATCTCATTAGAACTACCTAGTCGAGGGAAAATCAAACAAAACACAACCCCAATCAATATTATTTCAGAATCACTGAAAATGTTACTTGGTTGGTAGGAATGAAAAAAGATACAGTGAAATGACAACAGTTACGGACCTTTTATTAAAATAAGTCAGACAGAAAAACGTCAATTTTCTATAGCAAGGAAACAGCTGAACTTCATCTCACACCACAAACACTCAAGGCAGTATTTTAAAACAAACTCTACTCACTTATCACCTTATGTAAATATATAGAAGAAAAAATAAAATCATCTGAATTGTTTATCTAAATACATAAGGTGGCATAGTTTCCTTGAGACACCAGTACTTGACACTGTTTATCCTTAGGCTGACAGAATATACACACACACACACATAAACGCATTATAGAATATATACATAGAAATGCATATACACAGATGCACACACACACACACACATTCCAACACATAGACATTTATAGCTACATATACACACAGATCAGACATATCTGTACATATATGCATACATACACAGCAGACTCACACATACATCTGCTCTATTTCCCTCCTTTTTTCTTTAACTATCTTTCAAATTTCTTTTTTCCTATGATAACTATTTGGAATGTTTGCTTTCTTCATACCTTTTCTTAAAGGGAACTCTTCTCTTTGAAATGCTTTACTCCTGGGACCAGCAGTGAGCGTAATGGCTATGTCGCTGAACTCCCATGTAGTCAACCATGGTTCAAGTCAGGTACTTTTCACTCTGCCTCATCAAGTCCAATTGCTGCCCTTCTTTTTTTTTTAAGGTTTTGCCATAGGGTATGTGTGCTCGACAGAGATAGACTGTGAGAGGGAAAGTAAGAGTTACACCTCATGGGGGGATAGTCACTCCACAGTTCCTTCTCTTCCATTCTTCTCCTGAGATTTTGGGGGCATGTGCATGCCTGGTGTAACCAGGACCTGGCTTAAACTTACGCCAGGCGCATGTGCGTGAATGCCCAAGAAATGCTTTACTCTTTGATCTATCTTGGAGTTCACATCTACCTTGGTTACTAACTTCACCTCAAAAGATAACCTCTGAATCTTCTTTTTTCTTAAATCAAAATCCAGTTCTGCATTTTTTTCGAGGACCCAAAAATACAGCCAAATGTAGAAGCTGTAAATTGCCTCAGCACATGTGATTTCATGAAGGGAATTAAAAAGGCTGATAGAGGGAACCAGCAGTTAGCGTAATGGCTATGTCGCTGGACTCCCACGTAGTCAACCGCGGTTCACGTCCCAGACCTGGTGGCTTAAACTCACGCCGGGCGCATGTGCGTGCGTGCCCAAGATCCCGAGAGGAGAATGGAGGAGAAGGGATTGCGGAGTAACCATCCCCCCCCTGGGGTGGTGATTTCTCGCTTTCTGTCTCTGTGTCTCTTTCTGTCTGTCTGGTGAGCGCACGCGCCCTCTAGGGAAAATCTCCCCCCCCCCAAAAAAAAAGGCTGATAGAGGTCTTCATGCTCTCTACTCTAAACCAAGTGCAACTATTAGAGGTTATAATAAGGGAGCGACCGGCTAGTTAGTTCAGGTGACAATTAACTGCACAGTAATTTCTAGATCTGCTTTCTTATTCAAAATTACTCATTTAGCGAAACCCTCCATCCTTCATGACATACAAAGTAAGATGCCCATATTTTCCCTTTCTTTCCTCATGATCCCAAGCCCTTTCCTTTGTTCAGGCAGTTACTGTATCTGTCCTGTTCACTATTCTATTCGACATACCCCTGTAGCGTCAATAAAGCAGGCTCTACTCCTATTTAACCCAACTTTTCTGGTAATTTTATAATCAATCATAATTTATCATTCCCATGTATACTTGGTCAAAATGGGATCTTAAAACTGTCAATCAAACAGTGTTTTATATCTATGATACCATTTTCATGTGAGTTTATTTAGTTGCCATGGACCAACTTTTAAGCAGTTGCAAATATTCAACACTTCCACAGTGCTATTTTTATCAAGAAAAGGTGTAAATAACATTAATACCTTTATTTCCATAGGTGCTTTCATCTGGATAATTCATGCTTCATTATTGTGCCACTAGTCTCTGTCTTGGGCTCTCCCTTGGCTCCTATGACAAACATGGGGTTCAGATCCAGACTCCAGAAGGAAGCGATGCTTCAACTTTTGGTAACATGTAGGTGCATTATACGCACCCCTCGTTTATTCCCTAAAGTCTCTGGATGAGATAGCTCCTAGCCTGTGAAAATCCAGACAAAACTCTGTGCTTCAGCCCCCTCAACTGGAAGCAGACTGCCTCCTGACTCCAGAGACACAGAGCAGAGTTTCTTAAAGCATTGTGCTGGAGGAGGAGAGGAAGGAGAAGCAGCAGCAGCAGCAGCAGGATTTTCTGGGAGGCTTTGGGACGTGAAACTCTCAGGCCCCATCGCAGACCTATTATATTAGAGACACTAGGGGTGGAGCACAGCATGTTGTATTTAACAAACAAGTCAGGTGTTTCTAATGCACAATAAGTTTGAAAACAACTGCTGTATGGCATCTAACAATTTTTGAGGTGGTTATAATGTATAGAAAAGCTATTTTCATATAACTGAAGAAGGGCCATGTGGACAGGATACTAAGCTTTTGGGATAAGACTGTGTCATAGGGCTAGGAGTGATGAGTGAAAACCATAGAAGGGGTTCTGGTGCAGAGCACCTTTATGCCATTGGAACTAATCAGAATCAGGAGCAGGTCATCTCCTTGGTAGAAAAGGCTGCCTTTTTCGAGAAACATTCAGAGGTATGAAGTTGTGCTCTATGAGAAGCTAGGAATAAAGCAACCCAAGAAGAAATACTAAAAATAAATGAAGATTCAAGACTTAAACAAAAACTAAGCCCAATGTGAAGCTTCAACAAACCACTAATATAGAAATAGAGGTTTATAATTAACCTATTATCATTCAAATTTTTAGTGTCTTAAACGTAATATCTTTACAAATGATCTATGAATGGTGCATAGATAATGGATTTTAGTTTTTCAAGTATTGTATCTCATACTCAAAAAAGGGCAGCAGTTAACTGAGATTTTCACAAGATTTCAACTGTAGAGATTATTGTTGTTGTTATTATTATTATTATTATTATTTAAAAGGTATCGCTTCACCGTCAGCCAGAACTGTGACTAGATCAAAGATTATTACAGCTGGGGTGTTGATGTATTTCTCCTGTGTTTTATAATCAAAACAACTGCCTTTCGAACAGTAATGTTATACTTTAGGACCTATGATAATGTACTAAAGTTACTTAAAACACAGTCTAATATTTAGCAGTTAGTACATACTATGTTCCTGGGACTGTCCTGAGTTTGTTAGCTACAGGCACTATCTTATTTAATACCCTCAATAACCTTGTGAAATTAAGCATTGTTATCCTCATTTTATAGACGAGGCACCTGGGCTTAGAGAATGTGAATAGTTTGCCTAAGAGCATAGAACTAGCAAGTGGGGGAGCCAGGATACAAACCTAGAATCTTCAGAGTCTATGTTCTTACCATGTAAGTATTTTTAGCATAATTCTGAACCCTCAGGGTTGAGAAGACAGAAAGTATGGAGTAGCAGTCCCAGCAGCAGAAAGAGCAGTATTTCCTGGGAGGCTATGTGAAGTAAACTCTCAGGCCCCACCACAGACCTATTATATCAGAGACTCTAGGTGTGAAGCACAGCAATTTGTATTAGCACACACTTGGTTCAGTAAAAGTAATACCTATGGCCACTTATATCTTCTAGAAATACTGAAAACAAGGGACAAGCAGTTAGTGTAATGGCTATGTCGCTGAACTCCCATGTAGCCAATTGCGGTTGGAGTCCCAGACCCGGTGGCTTAAACTCATGCCAGGCGTGTGTGCGTGCGTGCCCAAGATCCAGAGAGGAGAATGGAGGAGAAGGGATTGAGGCATGGCCATGCCACCAGGGGGGGAGTTCTTGCTCTCTGTCTCTCTGTCTCTGTCTTTCTGGCAAGTGCATGTGCCCTACAGCAAAAACTTCTAAAAAAAAAATAGGAGAATGCTCAGTTGGAAAAGAGGTTATACATCTATGTTTATTGCAGCATTCCAAACCAAATGTCCACGAACAAATGAATGCATTGAAAAAGTGTGGCACATATACTCTATGGACTACTACTCAGCCATACAAAACAAGACCCTGGCATTTGATAGAAAGCAGTTGAGCATGGTAGATTTATTGCTGAGTGAAATAAGTCAGGCTATGAAAGGATATTTTATGTCTCCACTTAATATATACTAACTCTCCGCACTCGATGGTAGAGACTGAAAGATTGGAGCACAAAAAAGCATTGAAAATAGTTATGACCACTGGAGACAGTGTGGAAGGGGTGGAGAGGGGATGAGTATAGGGAAGGAATTTAGGGAGGAAAAATAGAGAGGCAAGACATGTGTAGGACACAGTAGTGGTTTATCATCTGCTGATGATAATGTGTATAGTATTCTCAACTGGACTGGTCTGAGGTGTATTTCATGTTGGGTAAATTCTCTTTGTAAGCCCAATGATGTACAGCAATACAGTGTATTAAAAAATAATAATAATACAAAATTTAAAAACCCTGTAGGTCAACACAAACAGGTAAAACTAAAGTGAAGATTGTGCTAGTCTATGTATACATTTTCTTTGAATCTTTATTTGGAAAAGCATATTCATTCTTTCCAGTCACTAGTTGTGGTGCTAACAAACCAATTATTTGATTAATCACTCAAACTCTGGCTTCAGATCATCCTACTAAGTCTACTTTTCAGTAAACTTTTAATATAAAACAAAGGCCATGGAGGCTGTATAGATCATAAAGCCAAGGAAAAGAAGCAAGGTTTCTCAGACATAGAATACTCCATACTTTCTAAACCCAAGATCATCTCCTTAGTAGGTGGTGGTATTTTCTCATCTATGTTTCTCTGCTAAAACGTATCCATACTCTGTCATTAACAGCCATGTTGCAATGCTCTACACTTGACCAGCTGCCCCCATGTGCAACCTCTCTAGTCACTCTGGTTGTCACTAATCCATTGATTAAACATTTTAAGACTGGCTTTGGCAAAACATGCCAGAAATTCCTTCAGGCTAATTAAAACCACCTTCTGTGTCAATAAACACAGACTGTGAGATCTTTCATGTGCAGAGGGGCTAGCTCTGACCTGCTGACATTTTTTTCTAAGATGGGTTTTCCATCATTGCAATTGATTTGCACTGACTCATCCAGTCCCTTGGCCAGTCTCCTTATGGAAAAGATTGGCTGAGGTCAGAGATATCATCTTATATCTCTTGTTTCAGTCAAGGTACAAGGACAGTGGGACTCTGAACCTAAGGGCCACACTCATTGCCAGGCCCTTTCACCCAATTCTTCAGGTAAAAGACCTTGAAAGGAATTCTTGTAGAATTTGACAGTCACTGGTGTCCACAGTACATTTCCAGGGTTCAGCCTGATTTTCATTTGAAGAGTTATTAATGTGTCTTCAAAGTAAAAAGAAGAACTTGAGTGAACGATACATTGATATACAGAAACTGGGTCTTTGTACATGTGAGGGGTCTCTAAAAAGTTCATTGAGAATGCATATGATGGGGACCAGCAGATGACCTAATAGTTATGTTGCTGGACTCCTATATAGTTGACTGCAGTTCGAATCCCAGACCTGGCAGCTTAAACTCACTCCAGGCACATGTGTGCTTGTATCTAAGATCCTGAGAGAACCGAGGAGAAAAGATTGTGGCACAGCCATCCACCCGGGGAGTGATTTCTCGCTTTCTGTCTCTCTGTCACTCTGTCTTTCCAGTGAGCGTATGCACTCTATAGCAAAAATCACTCTTAAAAAAAGAGAATGCATATGATGAAGAAACTACACATGGACTGACATTTTTTTTGCTCCATAATAAACTTATACTTGAATTCCATTTTCTCCCCAAACTTTTTGAAATCCCCAATTGGCACTCCATAAATTGTTTTTCACCATGACAGCTATATTGTTTTTATTCTGTAAATAATGTATTTACTTACTTAAAACTGTCATATGTTTTAGAAAGAGCAGAAGTTACTTAAAATGTCATTCGACCTGAGACAACCATCATTAATATTTGGTAGCCGTTCTTTTCATGGAATTCTTTTTTTCCCCTTTTTTTGGAGAAGTTTTTGCTATCAGGTGCGTGCGCTCGTCAGAAAGACAGAGACAGAGATAGAAAGCGAGAAATCACCCCCCCGGGGGAAATGGCCACGCCACAATCCCTTTTCCTCCGTTCTCCTCTCGGGATCTTGGGCACACATGCATACATGCCTGGCGTGAGTTTAAGCCACCGGGTCCAGGACTCGAACCGCAGTCGACTACATGGGAGTCCAGCGACATAGCCATTACACTAACTGCTGGCCCCCTTTTCATGGAATTCTTTAATGTACATGCCCAGTTTATCTAAGGGGAACTATACTATCGATATACCATTTTATATTATGGATATGGCTACCTTTAATTTTCTTCAAAACACATCCTTATGGTTTACTTTTTTCCTCCTCTTCATAACCAATGTTAATAACCCCTTATATGTTTTTCTTATTGATATCATGTACCAACTCATATGATATGAATGATGTTTTGGTTGTTCAATAAATACTCATAAGTTGAATGTTTAGAACAAGAACAAATACATAAAAGAATAGTTGAAAAATAAGTAATAGATTATGGTCTTTTTTTATCATTTATTTAATTTTATATATTATTATTATTATTTAATTTGCTATACAGCATGTGCTGTCACCAGAGAGAGAAGGGAGCAGAGGAGGAGTAGTGAGAAATCAAGCTGCCAGATCTGGGACTCAAACCGAGGTCTGCCATGTGGGAATTTAGCACCTTAACCACCGCACCCCCTGCTGGCTCCAGATTTCACTATTACTTGGTTCCTACAGTTTCTGAATGTTCGCAAAAATCAAATAGCACATCTTTTGAAATATCTTCAAGCTCTGGTGGGTGTAGAGGAACCAGACTTCAACATGTTCAGAGGAACCTACAAATTTGAACTCCCAAGTAAAGAATAGGTATCTGGCCACTGTCCTAACTACAGAGGTATTATTGATCTGCTCTCAAACTAAAATAAACTTCAAAATCCACTTACTAAGCATCTGTGTGTACCCTCTTCTTTACTTTCTTCTTTATGGTAAACTAAAAAGTGAAAACGTGGTTACCCTTCCAGGGGTATCTGTCTTGTCGGGAAGACAATATCCAGAATCTGTCTCATTCTGGCTAGACCGCAGGGTCCACATTTGTGCAAGGGGGATAATACATATACCTCATAGGACGGATGTGGTGATTAAGTAACTTGAGGAACTCAGAGAAAACATCATGAGAAACGGTGAACTGGAGAAAGGCTCTGTGGGTACCCAGGAAGAAGAATCAGCACACAGAGAGGCAGGGAAGGGTGAAGGTCATGGCAGTGAAGACCCAGACTAGGCTAGCCTCAATAGTTTCAGGATTGTTAGGAGGGGACTCAGAAGACTAGAGGAGAGACAGGGGATGTTAGGGTTTAAAAGCACAAGGGAAAATTGTCAACAGATGATTTTTTTTTTTTTTAAGAGAGAGATTCTTGCTATAGGGCATATGCACTTGCCAGAGACCGAGAGAGAGAAATGGAAAAACCACCCCTCCCAGGGGCAATGGCCATGCCACAATTCCTTCTCCTCCATTCTCCTCTCAGGATTTTGGGCATGCACGCGCATATGCTCATGTGAGTTTCAAGCTACCAGGTCTGGGACTTAAACCATGGTCAGCCATGAGGGAGTCCAGCACCACAACCACCATGCCACCTGCTGGCTCCAGATGAATTTTCTTAAAGGATCAGACAAGGGGCTAGTATGTGGTGTGATACAGCCAGGTGCTAGACTCCTACATGGCTGACTGTGGTTCAAGTCCTGGACCTGGTGGTTTGAAAAATCTTGCTGGGCTTGTGAGCATAAGTGCCCAGAGTCCCAGGAGGAGAATGGATGAAAGGGGACTGCAGTGTGGTCACCTGCCTACCTGGGGTGGTGATTTCTCAGTTTCCCTCTCACTGTCTCTCTCATTCTCTCTCTCTCTCTGGCAGGTACATACACTTAATGGCAAAAACCTTAAAAAAAGTCAAATAATATTTTTTTGCCTTTTGACATGTGCCAGTGTCTAGATCAAAGCCATTTATATAAATGACTCTAAGGCAACCTGCTTGTCAAGTAACTAGAGAAAGAAAACAAACCAAAAAAAAAAAAAAAAAACAACTCGACAAATTTGGTTTGCAAAATTTGCTCAAATCCAAGTTTCTAAGATGTAAAGAAGAAATTCTGATTGAAAAATTTCCATCTTAAATTGTGCTGAGAAAGCTTAGGGACTGAGTAAGCACACTGGCAGCAAAAGTACTCTAAGATAATCAAACTGCTTTTGCATTTTTCACTATAGTACACAGAGTTCTTGGTCCTGGTGAGATCTTAGTAAATTAATTACCTCTGACCTCACAAGGGGTCAGAGAACCTACAGAGAAATACATCTTGTTCACACATGGAATTGCACCAGCCTTTCCCTTTCTAGCCAAGTTAGTGATCAGAAGCTTCTGACTTCCATAGTGTAGTAAGTCAATTTCACCCAGGCTAATCCTACAGACCTGGAATGAATGGGGAAAAGGATTAGAAATTAGCCATTGTGGGAGAAGTCATCTGGAAGCACTGAAAGGTCCCAACCTGTACTGTTAGCTCAGCGTTCTAGGGCAGCTCTTCTCTCTTCTGTCATATCGTCTTTTAAACTAGCCACCAGAAGTGTGTTCCAAGAAGTGAGTCCCCCAGATGAACTCCAGGAAGTGTATCCCAATGCTCTGTGCTACCCTCATCAACATTCTCTCACATCATCCCACCCTTCCTTACCGCCAAGACAGAAAGAGAAGTATCAAAAGGTAGATTTTAATATATTTTAACATTATACCCCACGAATCTCCATTGACACTTGGGTGTTTCTAGAAGATGCTTTGACACAATTTGCCCTCTGAGAAAGCAACTGTGTCACCTATTAACCACCACAAATATTTACCTATTCAAATGTTCATTCATCCATTCATTCATTTATCTACCATCTGTGCATCTGTCCATTCATCCTTTACATTTTTTGTACTGAAACTTTAGCTCATACTCTATACTTTTTTAAAACTTTATAAAGAAACTTCTAAGTTTATAAAAACTGACACAAATCACTCAGTGTTCTTTTTTCAAGATCTACAGACACTTTAGAGAGGGGAGCTGTCCCAATTACTTAAGTCGAATAAACTGGGGTTCATTCGTTTCAAACAGACTCCCAACTCTAATCCGCAAACATTGCTAAAATGCAGACAGCCAATATACGTCCTTTAAAATGACCCAAAAACCACTTCGCCAAGCATACAACCACAGTGGTAATTTATAAGTTTGTACTTTTCATTCACATCAGGTAATAGTGCCAGTTTATAGAGCTAGAACTATCTGGAAATCTCAAGCCAATGATAGAGTCTCATTTTTTCAGAGTTGCCTGGGTTCAAATACCATTCTACCACATGTAGCATTAAACAAAAAAAAAAAAAAGCACAGCTTTCAGAAATGCAAAATCTGTACCCCATGAGAGGCTAGCTCATTAAACCACCAAACTGGCTGTCATACTGGGTCAATCATTCTTTGAAGCTACCTACTCACCAGTTTGAAGAAAATTAACATTTCTGGGTCACCAGGTTCCATATACTCATCTACAAATAATGCCCTGGAACCATGAAAGTCATTTTATTTTATGTAGGTGGGCAACTGAATCCCAGGAACAAGCTACTCACCCATGGACTTAATGGCAGAGGCTGAGAGCAGAGCCTGCCCCTCCTCTCGAAAAAGTACCTGGAGCTTTGCGGAGGGAGGGCAATGGGATCAAATTAAAATCCAACAGTTATATCTTTATAAAACTTTCTTCTCATCCTCACCCCACACAGGTTCTGAACTTAAACACCCTAGAAAACTGTGGCAGTGTGAGGTGGAGGAAATCTATAGACCGAACAAAGGTGAGAAAGGGCCAAAGCCATTCTGAAGGTATTCTTTGGTTCAGCCATGTTGGAAGCAAATTATTTTATTTCTTTTTAAGTTTTGTATTTAAAGTATTTTCATTTATTGTTTCATAAGAGAGAGAGAGAAATGGAGACAGAGAGAGAGCCAGGTACAGTGGACAGTGTTTTGGCATGTTGTGATTCTCCCCTCAGCCTGGCAGCCAGCCAGGATCACAGAAATGGGGGTGACACGTGCCAAGTTCAAGTAAACACAGTATCTGAACCCAGGGCTCCGATTGTTATGTGGTCCCAGCATTGTGATACCACTCGTGCCACTGTGGCTGGGCCTAGAGGCAATTTATTAGTGTAACTAAATTGTCCACACCATTTAACTCAGCAATCTGCTTTAGAAAATTTATTCTAAAGAATAGCTAAAGATAGGATTTAGAGTCTTACCATTATTTACCACACAATTTATCACATAAATATTGGACATAATGTAAACTTCCAACATTAGTTGATTGATAAAATAGGATTAAACTATAAAACGTTATAGAAAAATGCTCATACTATTATATTTGGCCTAAAATTAACAAATAAACCCTAGATATGATACCGTTTTATGTACAATTCTAGTTTTCCATTCATTCATTTATTTTTCTCTCACTGTTTCTCTCTCACTCTTTCTCTCTCTCTCTCACACACACACACGTGCCATATACCCTGGAAGGCAATACCTCAAAAATGTTCACAATAATAATGTCTGGCGTTAGAAGGAAATTTTATACATTTTTATTTTCTTTGTAAGAATTTTTCTACAGTCCGAATTTTCATCAGTAAGCATGTATTTTGTTTTCTCATAGCATCTTTTCTTTTCCTATACAGTATTTAACTGGATTTTAGTCAAATTTATGTTTGTGTTTATTGAATGTATATCTTCCCAATAGAATGCTAGTTCTATGAGAGTAAGATTTACCTCTGAGTTTTAAAACTTGTATACCAGCGCTGGCAGGTGGTGTAGTGGTTAAGGCACTGGACTCCCACATGGCTGACAATGGTTTGTGTACTGGACCAGTGGCTTGAAACTCATGCCAGGGATGTGTGCATGCATGCCCAAAGTCCCAGGAGGAGAATAGTGGAGAAGGGATTGTGGTGTGGCCGTCCCCCTTGTGGAAAGATTTCTCACTTTTTCCCTCTCTCTGCATCTCTGGTGACTGCACCTGCCCTATAGCAATAAAAACCCTCTCTAAAAAAATAAAATAAAAAATTGTGTGCCTAGGTTTTTTTGTTTGTTTGTTTTTTAATATCATGCCTGGTCTCACTTAAATACTTTTTAAAAAAATGACCACTGAGGGACCAGCAGATAGTGTAATGGTTATGTCGTTGGACTCCCACATAGTCAGCTGTGGTTTGAATCCCAGACTGGGTGGCTTAAAAAACAAAACAAAACAAACAAACAAAAACTCACTCTGGGCGCATGCACATGAATGCCCAAAATCCTGAGAGGAGGCTGGTATAAAAGGGATTGCGGCATGGGTGATTTCTTGCTTTCTTTCTCTCTGGTGAACACACGTGCCCTATGGCTAAAATCTCTCTAAAAAAATAAAATAAAATAACCACTGAATAAACTATTGAAAGGATACTACTTAGAATCCCTATATGCTGCAGGGATTCAAATGAGCTATCAGACATTCTGTTACATCTAGTCTCTAGCTCATTGGTTTTCAAAACATGCTGTTTCCCTTGGTTGTTTTTGCCTCCTAACATCACACAGGATTCCATTCTCCAATAAGGAAAGTTGTTGCCACCCCTCTCCCATTTCAGCATCCCACCAAGGGGCTTACTTTCCCCACTAAATCATTCCTGGTCAGTTAAGCATACTCTAGCCCTTACTTGGAAGATCAACATTTTCTAACCTTCCTATTGGGTTCTTAGCATTTTTTTTTTAGAATGGGGGTCAGCAAACTATGGTACATTGGCTAACACTTGATTTTGTCAGTAAAGTTTCATTAGAACACAACCATGCCCAGAAACTATTGGGTCGCTGGGAAAGTCCTGACACATTTTTGCATAGGAAAACAGAAAAACATGTCATGACTTTCCAGATGACCTAATACAACAGAAGATCTGAGTGACTGGGACAGATCAGAGCATCAGCAAAGGCTAAAACATTTAGTACCTGACCCTTTACAGGAAAAGTTTACCCACTCTTGTTCTAGAATATTGGCTTACTTGCACAAATTGGCGATAATGCCAGTTTTCATCCCATTACATTATTCTCAGAGCAAGATGAAATCCAAAGTATGTGTCTAAGAGCTTTGTACAAATAAGACATTGTAACATATCTGAATTTGTTCTTAGGAACGTATGTTCTTGCGTTAGACATATCTGCATGCAAGTCATTATTCTGCTGATTGATACTGGGCAGAGTACACAAATTCTCTAGGCCTCCCTTTCAGCATCGGTAAGTGAAAATCTATTTCATCCTTCTCTCAATAAGCGTGTAATGAGTGTTATTTTCAGGCACTCTACTAGGAGATGGAAAAACAATAGGGTTCAAGACCAAAAGCCTCGCCTAATTCCATTTTAGTTGTACAAGGGGTCTTTACCAAATTCCTGGGAAAATGCGCATGATAAGAAAACTATGCTGGATTTAAAAAGATATTTGCACCAAATAAATTCATATTTGAATTCCATTTTTCTATGACTTTTTTGAAGTCCCTGTGTACATACTTCGAAGGGTTGTTGGGCAGATTAAATTATATAGACACACACATCTACTTCATATCTATATCATATATAATATACTGTGCACACATATATATAAGAATAGCACATAGAGTATATCCATGGTACTTAAATCAATTCCTGCTGCATCCAAAGCACTCAGCATTACATCGCTTTTCCTCACCATGATTACAGCAGACACCCTGTCAACAGACCTCTAAGTAGCTGACTCACTGGAGGAAAAAGTACCTTCTATAAATGGCCTCCGGTACCTCTGTAAAATGGGCCTGCAGTGTGCTTTACACTTGCAGCTAATTTGGTAGGCCAGCCTCCAGCACACAGGTGTGCTGTGCTTCTGTTAGCTGACTTGCATGTTCAGTGAATCAGATGTGTTTGTTCCCAAATCTCTTGGTTATGGTGTTACTTGTTATTTAATGAAATATCATGGAAGGTGATGAAAAGGATGACATGAAAAGAAAGAGAATAACTGTTCCACGTGAAAAATAAGTTGAACATTTTCAAAAGACTTGACAAAGACTGGTTGTATTAAATGTAGAAAAGCTAAAAATGGGGCGCAGTCATAAAATCTAAAAGAACATTTTTAGGCTGATTGCTTTTGAGGTGTCCAAGTGGTTGCTCAACCTCAAGGAAACCAAAATTAGGCATGGTCTTTGGTATTTCATACAAAAAAATATTAGAATGTTAGTCCAGTCAGTAGACCCAAATTCAAAGACCCATATTTATCAGGACTATCATTAAAATGAGTGAAGAGGTGTATCATTTTTTTATGATTCTTTGACTTTACTTTTTGGGTTCACTGTCAACTATTGGTTCCAATGCATGGAGAAGGATTCTTCTGTACTTATATTACAATAGTCTCATATACAAGCAATAACATATTACCTTACTCCATGCCATATTTTTGTAGGTAAGAAAACACTTAGTAAGACAGAGTAACCTGCCCAAGGTTGCAGAGTTAGGATTGCCAGAGGCAGTTCTAGAGCCTGGCAGGCTCCGATTCCCCCACCTCTGCTACCGTGTGGTAGCAGGTAAAAGGCAGGTAAATCCCACAGTCTCACACAACCTAGTTTATGTGGTTGATTACATTTTGAGAGGTACAGAGATAGAAAGATAGATGGAAGATAGATATCTTTCCAAATAGATGGAAAGATTTTTAAGAACTCAACTTATGCTTCCCCTTACTCCCTTGCATAGCACTGGGCAATAAAGAATTTTTGTTCTGAATTGATGAATATTCTTTCATATTTTGTGACAGTGGGAAAAACTGGAGCCTTCCTGATTTCTGAAAAAACAAGGTTCCCTTGTAGATTACACCCGCTCCACGAAGTACACAATCTCAGGGGAGAGACGACTGTGCCTGTCAGATCATGTCATTAAGAGCTTAGCCTCGCCGATTGGCACTTGTTCTCCCCTGCCAGTGCAGCAAGATGAGCAGTACCCTGCTCACCAGATGGTTATTTGTTCCACCAGCCACCTTTGCTGCATCCCTGATTCACTCCAGCCCAGGACTGTCTCCAGCTTTCATGCTGCAAGGCAGTTCCTGCCAACAACTTTGCCAAATGGCTCCTCTCAAAGTCATGGGCTGTCCAGACAGACTGGCTCCTCCATCTGTAGCAGCTTTTGGCAGAGACGGTTTTCCTTTCTGGCTCCGCCTCTTGGCTGCACCAGACCCTTCTTGCCAGAAGGATGATCTGACCCATCAGTAAGTACAGCCAGTAATCTATGCCTGTATTCGCCCAGTCCCATCCCTGAGCACAATGGCAGAACGTACCAAATAGACCCAGATGATCCCAAATACAGGCAGAGTGTACCACAGGAACTTGGTCAGGAAAGTCTGTAGAGCGCATGCCTCCTCTCCCCAACCCTCGACCCCATTATAGTAGATCAGGAAACTCAAGTCCAGAAAAGCCAGAGCTGCTAATTACCTTGGCAGGGTTGGGAGTCCTACTCGGGTCTCTGACTCCCTATCACTGCTTAC
>NW_006159703.1:2734922-2747400 GCF_000334495.1 Tupaia belangeri chinensis
CACTTGCCGCTTTCCATTTTCCCTCAGCTCACTTTCAAATTCTTGACAAAGATCAGACTTTGTGCCCATTGGTTCGAAAGAATATTTCTTTAGAAAAATAAGTAATCTTTTCTCAGTGCCTACATCATGACTTGTGTTTTACACAGGCGTGTCCACACACGACACTGAGATGATCTATAACAGTGTTTAAGAGTGGAGTTTAGAATCAGATAGACCGGGATGTGACTTGTGTTCTTACTGTTGGGTAACCTAGGAGAATAATGATCTCACTCTGCTTCAACTTTTCACTTAAAGGGGTATCAGATCAGGACTATGCTACAGAACTGGGAGGATGAAATGAGAAAAATAAAGACCACCCTGGCACATAGAAAGCCTTCTGGAATTGTCAACAACCATTATTCTTTCCTTATTTTAAAGTTGATTTTATCCATGATAGTGGGCATGTGCACAAATGCAGAAGAGAGAGGAGAGTACAAAGCATCCTCCACAGGGTCAATCTCCTTTCCCCAGTCCTCTAGCCTTTCAGGATCCTGGGCACACACGTAAGCTCCCACTATGCCTGCAGGATGACCCGGGGATCCAAACCCACAGTTGGCCATGCGGTTCCAAGCATTGCAGTTCAGGTCACTACCAAGTGCACCACCAGGCTGGGCCCATTATTCTTTACTAACACGGAGATCCATAACGGTTTTAAAAGACACATTACTGTGCACATATAAATAGGTATTCTGGATACTTCCATTTTGTAGGGTAGAAAACTCGGGTTCTTGAAGTTAAATGCCAGAGTCAATGTTACATAGAGAATAAACAGAGTACAAGAGATTTCTTCTTGTTGTGTTGCTAAGAAATGGAAAAAGGTGATAAAGTCAGACAGGAGAACATTTGAACAAAAACATATACAAAAATAAAATATATAAAAATCAGTGTAGCATCTTAGGTAATATAAAAGCTGGAAATAATTTTCTTTCCCTCCACAGGGAATTACTAAGCAAACTGCTATAGTCTGTCCATGAAGCACTGTGCAGCCACTAAAATTACAAATGTAAACGTAGGTGTTCTGACATGAAAAATCTTTTAAGACATGATTGAGTGGGAGAAAACACACACTGCAAATAAACCAGGCAGTGTGCATTTGTTTATGCAACCCCTCCCCCATGAGTTACCTGTACGTGTATATATAAATGTATAAAATATAAAAGCACATGGGAAGATGGCTCTGAGGAAGTACACCAACTACTGAGAAAGGTAATTTTGGGGCAGGGAATTACCTAACCATAACCTAACATACCTAACCCTAACTGTAACCCTAACCTTAACCTTAGGCATGGAATAGAGGGTAATTCATGCTTTGCTTTACCAACTTCTATGAGTCCTTTCAAAGAAGAAAACATTTATGTATTACTTTTTTTTTCCTTTTTGGAGAGGTTTTTTTTGGGTTTTTTTTTGTTTTTGTTTTTGTTTTTGTTTTTGTTTTTGTTTTTGTTTTTTTTTGCTATAGGGCGCATGCGCTTGCCAGACAGAGACAGAGAGACAGAAAGCAAGAAATCACCCACCAGGGGGATGGCCACGCCCCATCCCTTCTCCTCTAGTCTCCTCTCGGGATCTTGGGCACACATGCCCACGCACCCAGCGTGAGTTTAAGCCACTGGGTCTGGGCCTCGAACTGTGGTCGACTATATGGGAGTTCAGTGACATAGCCATTACGCTAAATGCTGGTCCCAGCCATAACCTGACTTCTGCAAAGTAATACAAGCAATATAAATCTTGCTGAGTTTTTATACAGCCCTCCTCTCTGACAAACCATTTCCACATGATATTTTGTTCTTAGGGATCCAAGTTCTGCTGCTTAGACCACCTGGGCACTCCTGGAATCTTTTTGCAATATTTGCTGGTAGAGCTTTTCCAACCTCTAGACCCACATGTATCCATTGAGGGACGCAGAGCCAAGCCTCTTACATTAAACGGAGGACGCAGCACACATTCTGTGACATTCAGGTCATTACTTAATAGGATTCACAGCAGAGAAGTAAGCAATGCTTGATGGAGGATGCTGTTAGTTTGCCAGTCTTAAAGACTGAATTGTGTCCCTTTAAATTCCTATGTTGAAGCCCTAACTCCCAATGTGACTATATTTAGAGATAGAGCCTTTAAAGACGTAATTAAAGGCTAACTAAGGTCATAAGAATAAGGCCTTATAGGACTACTGCCCTTATAAGCAGAGAAGGAAATGCCAGGGAACTCACTTTTCTCTACACTTGGACACACAGATGAAAGGACACAGAGGACACAGCCAAAAAGAAGCCATCAAAAAAAGCCACCAGCAGGAAGGGAGGCCTCAGCAGAAACTAAGCCTGCTGGAATCTTGACCTTGGACTTCTAGCCTCTAGAATGAAGAAATAAAATTTCTGTTGTTTAAACCACCCAGTCTGTGGTATTTTGTTATGCGGCTCAAGCTGACTAATACAGCCAACATAAGCCCAGTACAGCTGAAATACGGTACTCTTTGTCATATTCCATCTAGCAGACCATATCTTTCTCTGGTTATAACCTGATTTTAGAAGCCCCTCTAAGTCCCTAAATTCCACGTATCTTTTGCCCCTTACTCATGGAACACCCCCTTCATGTCTTCCTTTCCTAAGTTTCCCTCTTACCTCCCTCCCTTCTTTTTGGACTTTTCTCCTTTTCTTTTTTGTTTTGGAGAGGTTTTTGCTATAAGGTGTGTGTGTGTGCTCGCCAGAAAGACAGAGAAACAGAAAGCGAGAAATCATCCCTTGAGGGGGTGGGGGGGGGATGGACATGCTGCAATCCCATCCCTTCCATTCTCCTCTCAGGATCCTGGGCACGCACACACACATGCCCAGTGTGAGTTTAAGCCCCTGGGTCCAGGACTCAAACCATGGTCGACTACGTAGGAGTCCAGTGACACAGCCATTAGGTCAACTGCTGGTACCAAGAGAGAAAGGGACTTCTAACCAGCTAATCAAGTCACAGGTATGCGGACACACCTGGCAAGTTCAGGTTGACCTAGGATGTAAACCCAGGTCTTCCAAGTGGTTCCAGTGTTGTGCACAAATGCTCTACTCCATACACCACTGCAGCTGCTTACTCCCTTCATTTCTTTTCATCTTTTGTAAGCAATCAAGTCATTTTCTTCTAAAGCACAAAGCTGAGAGCCTGACTTCCCTCTCTATATAACCCCTTTCTTCATAGAAACTGAGTACTAATTAGTTTCCCACGGATTTCACACGTGCATATCCTACCATCATCCCTCCTAACTCTTTCCATAGAGAATTTGGAGCATAAGAATTCAAGGGCTTTATGGTCAGCAGGTAGTGTGGTGTTTAAAGGTGCTAGACTCTCACATGGCTGACCATGATTCAAGTCTCTAACCTTGTGGCTTGCTTTCTCACTTTCCTTCTCTCTCTGGTCAAGTTAAAATAATAATAACAACAACAACAATAATAATAATAATAAAAGTTAAATAAAATTATTTATTTATTTTATTTATTTATTTTTTTGGAGACGTTTTTCGCTATAGAGTACGTGTGCTCGCCAGACAGACAGAGAGAGAGACATAGAGACAGAAAGCGAGAAATCACCCCCCAGGGAGGATGGTCACGCCGCAGTCCCTTCTCCTCCATTCTCCTCTCAGGATCTTGGGCATGCACGCACACACGCCCAGCGTAAGTTTTAAGTCACCGGGTCCGGGACATGAACCACGGTCGACTATGTGGGAGTCCAGCGACATAGCCATTACGCTAACTGCTGGTTCCCAATAAAATAATTTTTAAAAAAAGAATTTAAGTGTTCCTGGGTTATTTATGACAAAGTTCTTAATATAGCCTTAAAAAAAATCTTTGCTTTCAATAGAGTAGTTATGTCAGAGCTGACTTTCTGCTTGATTCTAGAGTTCTATTAGAAAGGTAAAAGAAGGAAATTTGGTTAGGACGACAAGTTGGGTGAAAGCAAAGTCATCTTCTTGTTAATGAGGGAAGAGAAGAGAGGCTGGAGTGTCATTGTGGTCAAAACAAATTGTGTGCATTTATGTGCAAAAAGACATTTGCCGTCATACAGCTGCCTCTGTCCCACTCCTTTTGCTGTGGTCCAGGCAACTGCATGAGTTGCAGTGGGCCCTGGACAACTGGTGCCTTCACTACCCCATGGGACCTTCTCACTTCAACCTGGGAAACACATTGTTCATGTTCTATTAGGTCATCAGGAAAATGCATCATGACTTTTCTGACGACTCAATAAGTTGGCGTGAGGAACATAAAAAGATTATTTTTAAAAGTCCATCTAGTTCTCACATTTTCACTGCTCGATTCCATAAATGTTTGCTTCTTTTCTTAATATAGACTAGGAAAAAATCAACAGGAGTAAATCAGTGAAGAATCCTGGTACTGTATGGGGGTATTCAACTCTGTCTCTGTGGGATAATGGAGAAGACCCAGAGATGGGTACTGCTGTGCTGGGAAAGGACAGACTTAGTGAACCATTAGCACTGCATGGAAATCAAGGGGAGATATGTGGAAGATGGAACACAGCCTGTATTCCACCCCCACCAAAAATCCTTCAAGTAGAAGACATGGGTACACAGTAGTGACAAAGGCATGTGCCTAAAGTCCAGGCAGTCTCAGACTCCACTCTGGTTATGCCACTTACAAGTAAGTCTATTTCTTACTCACATTCTTTGGTTGTCTAAACCTTGAAATTTCCTAAAACTTGGGAAACAATTTTAAGAATTGGGCTACTATAACCATTTTCTCAGAGTTGTTGAAGATTAAATGAAGAGTTATTGAAGATTAAATGAGTAAACATCAGAAACATATAGGAAAATGCTTGGAATACAAACAATACTCATGATACCTTATTTTTCTCCCCCAATTCAGTGTCTAAATTGGACCTTTAGTTTCTTCAACAATGCAAATGCCAGAATCTAGGAATGTGAGTCTATAGCTGTACTCTTTTCATTGAGCATTACCAATATTTAGACAGGACTAGCCTAATATTATTCACCCAGGTTTACTGGTATGATTCTGTAGTCAGAATCAAACCAATAAACATAAGGGGTTTGGGATTGCCCCTAGGGACCTAGATGCTTATAATGCATACTTGCTAGTGATTTTCAGTGCACTCAGGTTATTATGTTTAGTAGCAGAACATTTCCCATCCTCGGAAAGGTCATTTACAATAGTATAAAGCAGCTTCTTCCCACCTTCCATTTCAGATTTTTCTGAGAACAGCCCAGACCTCAAATATTCATCCATATGCATTGGAAATACCATTCAATCTTCCATTTGCATACAAATACCAAGCAACTTAAGGAATTAGAGGCGGCTTTCCATTATATGACACCACCTCCTTTTTTCCCAGTGCCTTCCCAGTATCTTTGTTATCAAAAGCCTTTTTTATGTACCTTCCCAGTTTTATTCATACTTTTTCTTAAACTCGTGTGGTGTGGAGAAAGGAAGCAGGGACCTTTACTTTCTTTTATTCTTGTAGTCCCAACTAGGTGTAGCATTTCTTGAATCTCAAGTTTGGAGACCCTCTAAACTCAGCTTAACAATGCTAAAAAGTGGCCATATAACATTATTGGAATAATTGCAGCATGTAGTTAATTATGTTTACCAAGGCCCATATTCCATTGTGAGTTGCTTTTTATTTAGTTTATCTATCCCATTTATGAGAGAGAGAGAGAGAAAAGAAAGATATCGCACCCCTAATAAGGTCCTGCTGCCATGAACCACCCTAAGCTTCTAGCAGCCAGAATCATAGACACACACTTGCCAGGTGTACTCAGAGTGGTCTCTGGATGCAAACTGGCCACCTTCCCCTGG
Source organism: Tupaia belangeri chinensis (assembly GCF_000334495.1). Taxonomy (NCBI): domain Eukaryota; kingdom Metazoa; phylum Chordata; class Mammalia; order Scandentia; family Tupaiidae; genus Tupaia; species Tupaia belangeri. The sequence continues at coordinate 2,740,760 of NW_006159703.1, forward strand.
GGGTCTGCCTTGCAGAGGGTTGCATTTTATCCCTGTGACACCATTTGGTTTCATCCATAGCAAAGTACTTTTTATTACCATTTCTTTTATCAGACTAAGATCAGTTTTCTTGTAATTTTTCACTCATTACCTCAAATTTTGCACTAGAATGTTCTTCTCTTAGGCATTTCACCTGGTTTTAAATACTTTCAATTTGCTGATGATGTTTAATCTTAAATTTATTGGGTTTTCTGAAAAGTCATGATGTATTTTTCTGTTTTCTTTTTTTTTTATGCAAAAGTGGATCATGACTTTTCCAATGATGTGATATATATTTATTTGGTTCAGGTCTTTCTTCTTCTGAGCTTTAGATCCAGATGTCTAACTGCTAACTGGAGAGCCTCATTGTGATGGCTCACAGGCCTCTTAAACTAATCAATTTCCAAAGTCTGTTTGCTATTTCAGTGATGAAGCCCATGATGCTCCATTCTCATGGCAAAATTGTGGGAGTCATCCTCTACACCACCTTTTCCATCAATACCCACTCTACCACACCAATTGTATCCTATGTATTTTTCTCTATAATATATCTCAAAAACATCTAATTCTATCTCTGCTGCTGTCCCAGCCTAGTGTACAACCATGGCCTCCCAATTCTTCCTCCTATTCATTTCATATCCAGCTCTCTGACCCCACTCGACACAGCAGCCAGACTGAGCTTTTGAAAAACAAACCTGATCATATTTCCTCCCCCTCCTCGATCAAAATCCTTTAATGGCCTTCGATCCATCCTTGGATAACATCCAACCTTCTGGTCAACAAAGCTTGACGTGATCTGGTCCCTGAATACCTCTTGAGTCTCCTTTTTCCAACATGTTATTAAGAAAGTTTCCAAACAGATAGCAAAGTAGAAATAAAATTTACAGTGAATATCCATAGACCCACGATGTGTATTTTGATATTAACATTTCATACATGCTTTATCATACTTCTATCCATTTCTCCATCCCTCTATCCATAGAACTAATCTGTACTGCTTTTGGTATGTTCCATAATGAACTGCAGAACTCCAATCTCATTTTCATCACTCTGCCCCTTGCTCCCTACACTCCAGCTATAGTCATCTTCTAGTCATCTTTCCACTCCTTGAGTCTTTCTAACTATTTCACGTCTCTGGGCTTTTGAATCTATTGCCCCTTCCCCCCCACCCCCCCCACACACACCTAAAATGCCTCTGGCTCTTGTTAATTCTGAACCCATCCTTCAGGTCTCAGCTTAAACTGCCTCCAAGGCTGTTGGGGAACCCCCTAATATAAACTAGATCTACCTTTCTGCCTAATATGTGATCCCAAGGCACCTAGTACCTTTCCTCAATATCGCTTTATCACACTGTATAACCACATATTTACTTGCAAAATTCTTTGTGAATATCTATCTTCCCCACTAGACTAAAGCTCCATGAAGACAGAGACCATGTCTGTATTGGAACATGCTGTGTTTCCTCTGCAGAAAGTCAATATTTGTTGAAAGGATTAAAAGTAGAATGAATCAATAATTTAGAAGGTACTATATGGAATAGTGAAGTTGTTCTTTCTTTAATATATGCAAAGAAGAAAGTTTTTTTTAAAGGCATCAAATGGAAGATGGAACTTACTTGCTGCCAGATTGTAACCAGCAAGCACGTTAAGACAAATTACTAAACAGCAAGATTTGTGGCTAGGGGCTGGGCCAAAGGAAGACTATATGGGTTTCAGTGACCTCTTCTTCATCTCCAAAAGCCCCTCCCCTGAGACTACTCCAAATCAACACACAATGCAAGGAAAAAGAGCATGTTTGCTATGCAAATGCAGTTTAAGTGATCACAACTGCTATAACATATTGGCATGTACTGAGGGCTGGCTTTGTATTAGGCCCGATCCTGAGCGCTTTCTCTGTATCAGATCATTTTCCCTGTGGCATGGGTACATAGATGTTATCCCATTTTACAGCTAAGGAAACTGAGAACAGAGCAGTCATTTTAAAACGCACTATCTATGAAAATATTCCCTCTGTCTGTGCCCAATTTACAAGTGGGAAAATTAACCTAGGAAGTCCATGGTCTGCTATAATGAAGACAGGGTATTAGTTGGTTCCAATAGAAGCCTAGAAATACAGGGATGCATAGAACAGAGAGATCTGAGAGCTGAACCCTTGGTTAGGTAAGCTGGAGTTCCATATCTAAGACAGCCAATCGAACCACTGTGCTGACTTTATTTTTGTGGTTAGCCCAATCCCACTTGATGCCCTTCCTCATATATAAACCTATACACACACTTCACAAATATCCCTGCAAAATGTCACCCCAGGTAAAAACACAGTTTATTCACAAACATAAAAACCATTGGGATCTTTTCCCTAACAGGAGTTGATAATTAAAGAAAAATGAGGCAGCGTGGAATTTCCTAGTGAAACACGTGGGCCACAGACACAGTCTTGAATTTGAAGATGAGCTTTTCCACTGAATGTGTGACCTTGGCAAATTAGTAACATTTCTGAACCTGAATTGCATCGGTTTCCTAATTTAAAAATAGAAATGACCATACCCAAGTTAGCAGGGTTTAGGGTACAGTGACAGGCTACATATGAAAAGTTTATCATAGTGCTTGGAACAGAGAAAATGGCCAAAGATGTTAAAAAGGAAGGAATGATAGGGAAGGGCAGGGGAGGGCAGTAATGCCCACCAAAAATGCCCACAATGAAGTCACAGAAAATGTATTTGGCAAATGAACATCATGCATTTTTTTTTTCTTTTTTTGGTGGGGGGGAGCAGGTGTGAAGAGACTTGGGTGAAAGTCCTTTGGCACTAGCACTGCTCTTAGCTGGATGAACCTGCCTGCAGCTACCACTTAGGATGCAAATTGAGCTTAGAGTCCTTCACACTAACTACACAGCAAAAACCATTCAGCTTTAAATAGAATACTGCAGTGTGGAATGATCTGAGCAAATGGAAGTAAAAATCAGAGAAAAATGTGAAGGAGATTTTAGAGAGAAAAAACCAACCTGTCATAATCTAAGTAGGAGGAAAATGCAGACATGTTAAAGGAAACAGAAAAGCAAGGTCTATTGCAGGATCTGGAGGCGAATTGCTCAGTCAGTGGGTTTAAGTTTATATTCAGAAGGAAGAGAACTTTTGGGGCAAGCCCCCAAAGAAAAAGAATTTTAACAGAGAATATTTTGATCTGGCACTCTTTTAAGATACACTAGGATTGCTTAAGGTATTCATCAGAAGAAGAGGGATTTCTTCCCCCACTTGATGGCACAATTGAATCAATGTTCCCTAAAAGTAATAGGTCAAGTGTCCCCTAAAAGTAATAGGTCAAGACACAGAGAACTTGCTTGTTCTAGTTTCTGGTATTTATATCATCTAAGTTCCATTTTTCTTTTCTTTCTCACACCTTTACTGAGATCAAGTTAGAGAGAGGGAGAATGCACGCAAGCTCTGGAAGTTTCATTCTTATGTACTAGAAAGATTTTAGAAAGCTCTTTGCTATAAACACATGCCCCTTTTTGACCATATGAATCCAGCTATTCTAATCAGAATGTACACAAAGGTCATAAAATAGGAACAAAATATCCAGGGCCCTGAAAATAAGGAATGTCTTTTTAATTAGTTTCTTCATTCTACAACTGATAGTCCTCTACACATGGCCCCAGTGTGGCCATCTTCTCAGCTCAGTAAGTTTCCTTTTCCCCGTACAACATAATGTAGAAGAAAACACGACGGCAAACCTCCTTCTTTGTAGTCACAAACAGAAATGTTCCCCAAAGCCAACTTCTGTCTTAGATGGCATACTTAGACACAGAGTTAGTTAGTCATATGCTGCCTGGGTACTGAGTCCATGGCAAAGCACTGAGAAGAGGAAGAATACCTTACAATTCTGCTCTCAAGACACAAAGAAAAGGAATCAGTAAGTCTGGTGCTCAGTATGGGAATGAAACGGGTTGCACTTCTTAAAAGCCATCTCTAAGCTCCTGGAAGCCAGAGCTTAAATCTCTGCTCAATTTGTCTAGCACCATGGACATAACTGGACTTGATGTTTTCCAATAATGATGATGAATGAAGACCGTATTTTCAACAGCACTGGGCATTTCTCCTACCTAAAACTTCCAGGGATGTTTATAAAAGATGTCACCTTTACCCCACTCCCCTGGGATTGTGTCTATTTTTTTTTTCCCCAGACCTTGAACTCTTTTTCTTCTCCCATCCCATTTTTCTAGCAGTCATTGGATTTGATTAAATATTGCAGAAATTTTAGCATCCAAGAAGAAGAATCTCAAATCAATATACCTTGCAACATTTTCCCAAAGCACTTTCATATACATTTTCTCACATGGATACTACAGTGCAATAATGCAACACTTATATAAGTAGCTAGGAATAAAGGCCTACAGGTTGAAAGTGAGGGATCAAACATGCAAAAGTTTTGGCATTAAAAAAAAAAATGCCTCCACTCTATCACACACAAAAGGCAGCAGGAGACTCCACCTGCTGACTTTCCAGTTCCTGCCTGACAGCACTAGAGCTAATGTCAGAGCAAGCTGGGAGAGAGAGAGAGACGACAATTTCACCTCTTGGCAAAGCTCAGCTTGCTGAACCCTCTTGCTTTCTGCTGGCTGTTGATTCAGCAGAAACTACTGCTGCAGAATTCATAATGGTGATTTTTAAAGGCCCCACGGATCGCGTTGCTCGCCCCACGTGTCAGGTTTATTCGCTCGCCGCTGGAACGCTATTTCCCCAGCCACCTTTTTTATTTCTTGCTAATGCACTTCCAAGGGGATAAGGGTTCGCCCTTTTGCAAAGGGCCTTTGGGGGTTTTGATTGTCTGAGCAGGTAACCCGGCCGACTGAAGAGATGAATGGGCAGGAAATGAAACCATGCCCTCTCTGCAGCCTCTGAGAGACACAACCTCGTTCAGCTCAGGGAGGGTGGACCACAGTCCTACTGGGCCCCTCCCTTCTCATCTCCCCACAGGACCCCTGTGCACATCTGGCGGGAGGGGTCGTCTGCCTTCCTGGGGTCATCTTTCCGGTAGAGAGCCCCACCCTGAAAAGCCTAATCCCTGAGGGCCATTTTAACTCCCTTGGGCGCCGGGTCCACCTGCTGCTGAACGCTGGGCTCGCCTCGCGGAGCCCAGATGGATGTGGGGCGCACTGGCGGCTGCCCCTGCGAACCGAGCCCCAACCCCAGCCCCAGGGCCGGGAGGAAGGAAGAATACCTTACAATTCTGCTCTCAAGACACAAAGAAAAGGAATCAGTAAGTCTGGTGCTCAGTATGGGAATGAAACGGGTTGCACTTCTTAAAAGCCATCTCTAAGCTCCTGGAAGCCAGAGCTTAAATCTCTGCTCAATTTGTCTAGCACCATGGACATAACTGGACTTGATGTTTTCCAATAATGATGATGAATGAAGACCGTATTTTCAACAGCACTGGGCATTTCTCCTACCTAAAACTTCCAGGGATGTTTATAAAAGATGTCACCTTTACCCCACTCCCCTGGGATTGTGTCTATTTTTTTTTCCCCAGACCTTGAACTCTTTTTCTTCTCCCATCCCATTTTTCTAGCAGTCATTGGATTTGATTAAATATTGCAGAAATTTTAGCATCCAAGAAGAAGAATCTCAAATCAATATACCTTGCAACATTTTCCCAAAGCACTTTCATATACATTTTCTCACATGGATACTACAGTGCAATAATGCAACACTTATATAAGTAGCTAGGAATAAAGGCCTACAGGTTGAAAGTGAGGGATCAAACATGCAAAAGTTTTGGCATTAAAAAAAAAAATGCCTCCACTCTATCACACACAAAAGGCAGCAGGAGACTCCACCTGCTGACTTTCCAGTTCCTGCCTGACAGCACTAGAGCTAATGTCAGAGCAAGCTGGGAGAGAGAGAGAGACGACAATTTCACCTCTTGGCAAAGCTCAGCTTGCTGAACCCTCTTGCTTTCTGCTGGCTGTTGATTCAGCAGAAACTACTGCTGCAGAATTCATAATGGTGATTTTTAAAGGCCCCACGGATCGCGTTGCTCGCCCCACGTGTCAGGTTTATTCGCTCGCCGCTGGAACGCTATTTCCCCAGCCACCTTTTTTATTTCTTGCTAATGCACTTCCAAGGGGATAAGGGTTCGCCCTTTTGCAAAGGGCCTTTGGGGGTTTTGATTGTCTGAGCAGGTAACCCGGCCGACTGAAGAGATGAATGGGCAGGAAATGAAACCATGCCCTCTCTGCAGCCTCTGAGAGACACAACCTCGTTCAGCTCAGGGAGGGTGGACCACAGTCCTACTGGGCCCCTCCCTTCTCATCTCCCCACAGGACCCCTGTGCACATCTGGCGGGAGGGGTCGTCTGCCTTCCTGGGGTCATCTTTCCGGTAGAGAGCCCCACCCTGAAAAGCCTAATCCCTGAGGGCCATTTTAACTCCCTTGGGCGCCGGGTCCACCTGCTGCTGAACGCTGGGCTCGCCTCGCGGAGCCCAGATGGATGTGGGGCGCACTGGCGGCTGCCCCTGCGAACCGAGCCCCAACCCCAGCCCCAGGGCCGGGAGGAGTCTCCGCCACTACGCGCCGGTGGCCCGCGAAGCACAGCGATCCGCAACTTGCGGCGGGGGCCCGCGCCCGG
>NW_006159703.1:2747436-2748080 GCF_000334495.1 Tupaia belangeri chinensis
CGGAAGCTTTTGTTGATTTTGCGGGTATCAATGTCCTCCTCCATTGACAGCAGGCTTACTTGCGTGGGAACCAGAAGCCGGCAGACAAGTATCCATGATCCCTCCCCGCAGCCAGTCTCACAGGAGAGGGGGGCAGGGGAGCCAGTGGGACTGCACCATGGTCCGAGCCTGAGGAGGAGATGGGGAGGCGGAGAGAAAAAAAATAAAAACCCGGCAATGGAGCTGTCACCTCCTCCACTCGGGTTCTCCGAGGCTGCGGCGGCTCCTCCCGCGCCCCGCCCGCCCGCCCCGGCACTCACAAGCGGGGCTGGGGAGATGCCCAACAGGTTCCCCTCGTTGGCAGCGGTTCCAAAATGCAAAAAAGATCCCTCCTCCCCCGGGAGAGCCGGCAGCCGCGACAAAATGGTTCCTTTCTGGACCCGAGCTGCAGTGGCGAGATGGCTGGGGCAGGATTCGGGCTCGTCTGGCCCGGATGAGGGTGCTGGTCCCGCGGGAGGGCGGCTCCGGCAGGCGGGGGTTAGGGAAGCCGACGGGGAGCTGGGCAGGGCGCTGCGGCCGGCGCCAGCGCACTCACCCTCACACCCACACGCGCACTCGCAGCTGCTGCTGCTGCTGCTGTTGCTGCAGGAGGCTGGAGGCGGCTG
>NW_006159703.1:2748265-2751643 GCF_000334495.1 Tupaia belangeri chinensis
TCTTCCGACCACCTCCTGCCAGTGCCACGCAGCTAAGGGCCGAGTCTAAGATAGCACCCAGAGCCCCTAGTTCACTGCCTTTTTCCGGACACCTGCACTTCAGAATAGCAAGAAGTAGGTTCCTTGGGATAGGCAGAGTGTCTACATCCAGGTCTCTCCTGCTCACCCTTAGGATGCATTGGGTTCCTTCGTGAAGTTAAAGGGCGAGGCTCGAGGCTAGAAGCCTCAGGAAGAGAAGAGGAAATGGAAAAAAGACCTGCTCACAGCCTAGCCTAAATCCCTTACGCTAGGGGATAGACGGGGAAGCAGGCGAGAGCACTTTACAACTGCGGTGCCATCTGACTTCTCCATTCTAAACAGTCTGAGCATCTGACAGTAGGAGGCTGATGCTCAGAAAAGCGTCCGTGTCTACACAGGAGAGAGGGAAGGGAAGGAAGGAGTTATGTATCTTGTAAACATAGTCACTCTGGGGGGTGGGGGGGGAAGTCCACTCTTCCTATCCTTTTACCTTTTTTTTTCTTCTTTTTTTAAAAAGTGAACTGCTTCTCCCCTTCTGTTAGGTTTTGCATGTGCAGGGGTGCTTTCCACGTGCTCCCAACATGGACGGTCCGTTGAAGCATAAGGGAGCCCCTGCCCACTGAGAGTTTCCGCTACCCTGGGGAATTCTCCAGAATCCAATTAACACCAAAAAAGAGGCCTGCGTTCCTACTTCAACTAGGAGAAAAATACAGAATTCTCTCTTCCACCCAGGTTTCCCCAAATTGCAAATTCCACATTTGAAAGAAAACGAGATTGTTATTGTTACTGCTGTTGTTATGAAACATCCGAAATCATTTAATGAAGCAACTCAAATCACCAGAAAGCCAATTTGGAAAAGAAATTTCCTCGGTTTCCTCTTGGAGAAGGTATTCATTTCAAAGGGTGTCACCAGAGGGAGAGACATCAGCAAATGTCTTGCTCAGTTAAGCTCCACAAGTTTAGCTAGATGAGTCCAGAGGGACCTGTGAGTTAATTATATACATACAATGCTTCAGCTAACACAATTCAGGAAGTATTTGAAGTTCAAAAAATGGGAAAACAAGTCCTTAACTGAGGTTGGGAATTGCCATTAGATTCCCATGAAGAATAGAGGCTGTTAGCAGGTGGAAAATGGCAACCCCATCTCCAGAGAGCGACTGCATATCCCTGGGAGGAAAGACTAGAAATATTCTTCAGTATAATTTTTTGAGGGAAGTCAGTTTTCCATAGATTCTATTTGATTCTCATCTGGTGGTTAAGTCTCGTCTGACTATTTCTTCAAAATCCACCTCTGAACCTTCAGTGGCAGACGAAGAAAGAGGTGCGAGTTGATTGAGTCCTCTTCAGTAGTAGTTGTCTTGGCTAGTTCCTTCATGTGAGGAGCTGCATCCATCCCAGATTTCTAGTGTGGTGTTCATTTGTAGTCCTACAGCCCAACTTCTTTGGAGAGTAGCATAACAGGGTGTGTGAGGGGTGCAGAGAGGAAAAAAGCCAAATTCATCTCTCAGTCTATCAACACAGCCCAACTTCTTTGGAGAGTAGCATAATAGGGTGTGTGAGGGGTGCAGAGGGGAAAAAAAGCCAAATTCATCTCTCAGTCTATCAAAACAAGAAGGGCATCCTGTTTTCAGTTGGAATGACCTTAAGTTGTGATAGGAGGCATTAGAAAATATTTGGGGAATTCTCCCCCTTGTCTTCCTAGAACATGGCTAGACTGGAATAGCGCTGCACAGTGCATCAGGAAGATTCAGGTTCGTTGTTCCCTACGTGCCCACTAGGGGAAATAGCCCCTCCACAAATGGAGCATCTGAGCTTACCAAATTTTCCTTTTTACATTTGTTGCAAAATTCCCCCTGTGTTGATTCAACGATACCACTTTGTTTGTTTGTTTGTTTTTACTAAGATACAAGTTCTGGGAAGGCGAGTTAGATAGCTCTCTATTGATTAAGTCCATCTCAAGATTTTCTGTCTTGTGGGTTCCTTGTTTTCTATTATGAAGAATGAAGAATGAGTCCCTCTATCAAAACCCAGGGGGGAAAAGAAGCTGCTGGCGGTGATTCTTAACACAATGAGGCGCAATGAAGGAGGTTGGAAGGTGAAGGGAGGAGCCCTGTGCAATGCTGTGATGGTAAGAAGACAGCATAGCAGCATTCCTCAGAAACTCACTAGCTTTCTTTCTGTCCCTCCCTGTCAAGGTCTTCCCAAAAGCCTTCCGCATGCTATTTCTCTACGCTCCTTCTTCATGTTTTAGGCGTTCTTCAGCATCTCAACAGTCCCTATTTCATTGAGGCAGTCTTCATTCACACCACATTTCTGTTTCTGGTATTTCCTGTCTCCACATTTCTTTTTTGTCTTTTCAAGACCCATTACATTTCATAATATTTGTTTACTTATTATCGTCTACTATTTTCACTAGACCTCTAATATGTAGTGTCTGGCACTGAGTAGTAGATGTTTAATTATATTTTTTGAAAGAATGAGTAAATCACTAAATTTGTTTGGTGATGTTTCGGCTTTTATAGCTCTTCCCTTTTTAAAATTCTTGCAAAATGTCATCTGTTGTGACCATGACATTTTCTAGCTCATTGCTCTGATTTCTGTTGAAATAATTGTTCCCATTCATATGTACATACATCAGAAAAATTTACTGAGCACTTAATACAAGCCAAGAATCATTCTACATACTGGGGATCCAGGTGTGACAAAGTAGAGTCCCTTCCTTCACAGAAGTTAAATTCTATCATCCAATTTTAATAAGAACATGAGCTTCTTTTAGAAATACAACAAATGCATTATAAATCGACAGACTGTAACATAATGTTAAATACGAAGGCTCTGATATTGGACCAAGTTTGTTTTTTGTCATTTGCTATTGTGTCTTGGAACAAGTTGCAGGAAGACCTCCCTAAGCCACGATTTTCTCATCTATAAAATAGAGAGATGCATAGCATCTAGTTCATTGAATTCTTGCACAGATTAAATGAGATGATGTGTGGGAAAAAATTGCAATTACTTTGACAGGAGTATTTATTTATATCTATCACCCCATCCATATTCAACAAACATTTAAGCAGTTACTATGCCGGACACTGGGAGAGGCTTAGTAATTCAGCATTGAAACAGAATGGGTCTCTGCCATCCTGAAACTTAGCGTCTAATTTACAGTTGATGTAAAGGGGGCCACAGGCGGCAAAGGAGGCAACAGAGGAAACAGAAAGGCTGACCTATTTCAGGCTCATGCTTTATGTGGAAAAGGCCAATTACAAGTACACAGGCTTCTTAAGTTACCCAATTCAGCATGACAGCATGTGGACACATTCTTTTTTTATCACCCTTGCCATGCCTCCCCCCCCCACACCC
>NW_006159703.1:2751877-2770194 GCF_000334495.1 Tupaia belangeri chinensis
CCCCCCCCCCCCGAGCATTCACATATACCCCCCTCCCAGAAAGGCTACTGCTTCCTACATCAGAAACTTCCAGGTCATCCTATCCAATTAGCACATGAACTACCTACAATGTATTAAAACTTTTGACCTAAGCCAGTTTGGAGATTCTTAATATAGGCTTCAGTGTCACACAGTCCTGGTTTATGTGTGTCCTAGTTCAGGGATTTATGAATTTCATGACCTTTGGCAAATAATTTAACATCTCTGATCCTTTGTATTTGCAAAATGGAAGAGAACAATAGTGGCTACTTCTCAGAGTTGTTGGGTGGCTTCAGAGACAATGTAAGGAAAGTGCTTAGTCCAGGCTTGGCCCAGGGCCAGGCCTCAGTGAAATGACAGTTCTCCCTCCTAGCAGTGCTACATGGAGATCCCCATCTGCTAAAGGCGGGAGGGATGCAGCACAAATCGATCGTTCATGTGAACAAAAGTGACCTAAAAACCCGAGTTTTGCCACCTAACAGCCTGTCTTAACAGCTACTAGAAACTAGGTACACGACATTTTACCAGTTTATAAAGGGTAAATGGGAGGAATTAGGATTAGACTGTCTTGATTGTCACATTGTGTGTGCAGACTAGTCACGTTTCTCTATCGAGGAATCACATGGAATCTCTAGGATCACTAAGCCCTGAATGCACACTGTCTCTTTCTCTGAGGTGGTTTATGTGTTGACTGCCCAGAGGATGACCTCTTGAATTTCTAACAATTTTGCAATTCCTTTTCATGCATGCTACAACGTGTAGCGCTCCTTTAATGTAGAATTTCACTTGGGAAAAGAAAACAAAACCTCCTGCCCTTGAAGTGTTGTATTTAATCTAGGCTCTGGATTCTTAATGGATTTCAACACATATAATATTCCCATAATTATTCAAGTATGGAAACTTATGAAAACACACAGTGATGGACTGAGGTTGGCATGCACTGGCTACTGAGAGCTAATTTTGATGATTATGTCCGTCACTTTCTAGTTCTGCTTTAAATGACAGGATGTTGGTGTCTGAAATCTTTCAGGAGGGTCCATCATGGAAATAAATAAATCTACATAGACACATAAATATACGCTAAATCTACACCAAGGATTTTTTTAGTATCTATGTTTACAAGGGATATCGATTTATTATCTTATAATATTTTTTTTTATTTTTTGGGGGGAGAGGTTTTCACTATAGGGCGCATGCGCTCGCCAGACAGACAGACAGAGACATAGAGACAGAAAGCGAGAAATCACCCCCCAGGTGGGATGGTCACGCCGCAATCCCTTCTCCTCCATTCTCCTCTCGGATCTTGGGCACGCACACACATGTGCCCGGCGTGAGTTTTAAGCCACTGGGTCCGGGACGCAAACCACGATCGACTACGTGGGAGTCCAGCAACATAGCCATTACACTAACTGCTGGTTCCCTCTTATAATATCTTTTTTGGTAAATTTCTAAAGGTTTCCTTTTTCTTTTTTTTTTTTTTTAAATTCATGATAGAGTGCCATATGCATGTGTAGGAAGAGAGAGAAAAAGAGACAGTACCTTCCACGGGGTTCAGTCACACTGCAATCTCCCTCCTCCAGTCCTCTAACCTACCAGGCTCTTGGGCAGGCATATGTGTGTGCCCAGGGTGTTTTCAGGCTGACCAGGTGGAGACTTGAACCGTAACAGGCATGTGGCTTCCAGCTCTGCAGTCTGGTATACTACCAGCTATACCATAGAGGCTAGGCTTTGAGCCTTTTTTTTTTTCCTTCTGCTGCTTCTTCTTTTTGAGAGTGAATTGTTAAAACGTTTTTTGAGAGAGAGTTGTTAAACACTTACCAGCACCCAGGTTGGAACACATTACCTGGTGATATGTTTCCACTCATTCCTGTCAGGAGTGAGAAGTTCCCTTTAATTTTTGACACGTAAGTCTCCCAAGTTGGGTTGGTTCTAGAACATTCTACCACCCAACTAAATCGTCTACCATAAGGTTCAATAACTTTTAAAATTCTACCTTTACTGTGACGCTTTCTCATATCCATCAGAGCAAATCTGATGCCTTTGTCTGATCCTTTCCAGGATGGTTATGGAATTGCCATGGTAGACTTGTGAGTGAGTGCTTCTGTAAGGCTTCTAGACCTGACAGCATAAGGAATGTTAAGCCATGCCCGCTCTCTAGGAATCATTCTTCTCTATAGTGCAGGCTTCACTGTCACCTTACTCTTGCCTTGCTTTGTCTCATTGAAAAACAAAAACAGTCTGTGCGTCTGATTTCATCAATGCAGAAATGTCTAGTTAGGACAATGATATGATGGGAGAAAAGTTACAGAACCACAACAGTCCTGATCTGAGAGCCTGAGAGAAAACATTCTCTCGTACTTTTAGTCATTCAGTGATCTTAGAGTTAAATTTAGGATGCCCTGTACCCGATAGGGTCTTTTCTTTCCTTTCTTTCTTTCTTTTTTTTTTTTAAAGAATTATTTAATTTTATTTATTATTAGTTTTTAAAATTTGCTATAGAGCACTTGTGCTCAATAGAGAGAGGCAGAGAGAAAGAGAGGGAGACAGAGGGGAGACCAGCAGTTAGCATAATGGCTATGTCACTGGACTCCCATGTAGTCGACCGTGGTTCGCATTCCGGACCCAGTGGCTTAAAACTCATGCTGGGTGTATGTGCGTGCGTGCCCAAGATCCCAAGAGGAGAATGGAGGAGAAGGGATTGTGACATGGCCATCCCCCCTGGGGAGTGATTTCTCACTTTCTGTCTCTCTGTCTCTGTATGTCTGGTGAGCACACGTGCCCTATAGCAAGAAAAAAAAACAAAAAACAAAAAACAACCTTCTCCAATGAAAAAAAAAGAGAGGGGGACAGAGGGAGTAAGAAAACAAGACACCAGGTAGGCTATGTGAGAGGCCAGTGCTCCCAACCACCACAACGCCTGTGGGTCCCTGCGCCAGACAGTTTTAATTTGCATGGTATTTATTAGGCACAAGATGAGGAGTTCCAAAACCAGTGTAGTAACAGTCTTGGGAGTATCACCTCATACCTGAGTAGATTGCTCAAAATAACATTCTCATATGATTTAAACAAAAATATATATCGAGAAATACCTTTCAAACCTCTTTTTTAATGCACTAAGGAAAAATGCCTTACAGATTTTATCTTAAGAAGACAATCATGAGTCCAGGCCAATATTTAGCCAGAGGGTTATTTAGGAAACAATTCAAATGTCCACAAATACAATTGCTAAGCATAAAACACTGCACTAATATAATGGAAAAATCAATGAACTATCAATAGAGAAATAGCTAAAACTTGTTGAGTATTATGTACTAGGGACTGTACAAAGGGTTTAGTTGTATTATTTCACTAAATTCTAGCAACAGCCCCAATAAGATAAGCACTATTATTGTCTCTAGTTTACTGAGGATAATAGAAGTAAATAATATACCCAAAGTCAAACAAATAGGAGCCTGGCTCTGAGCTGTGATGTATCTGTAACTGGAATATTTTTAACCACTGTGTTTGAGCTGTGTGTGTGTACGTGTGTGAGTGCATGTGCACATGTGTTTTAGGGGTGGTTTAAGATCGCAATAGAATCAAATATTTTTCCAAAACACTCACTAGATTCTGATTTGTTCCTCTTCGAGATGAATATTCTTTGTTGAAAATCACCACTATCAGTATTGTGAGGATGTGGGGAAACTGGAATCCTCATACATTACCTGTGGAATTGTTCACTGGCAGTCACAAATAGTTTGGCAGTTCCTCAAAATGTGAAACAAAGCTACCATGTGGCCCAGCAATTAATATATATGTATATGTAAACACACACACATGCACACACACACTCAAGAGAATTGAAAGCACATATTCTCACACCAAAACTTATACATAAGTACCCATAGCAGCATTATTTATAACAGCCAAACTTTGGAAATAACCTAAATGTATATCAGCTGATAAATGGATAAACAAAATGTTACATATTCATACAGTGGAATATTATTAAGGCTACTGGGAAAGTCATGATATGTTTTTCTATGCAAAAATGCATCATGATTTTCCCAATAATTCAGTTAGACAACAAATTAATGACGTACTGACAAATGCTACGACAATTGCTACGGCATAGATAAAACTTGAAAACATTGTGCTAAGTGAAAGAAGCCCGACACAAAGAACCACACACTGCATGATTCTATTCACTTGAAATGTCCACAGCAGGCGAATCCATGGAGATAGAGGCTGAGGGGAATAGAAGGGGCTTCTCTTGGGTTCAGTATTTCTTTTTGAGGTGATGAGAATTTCTAAAATTAGATAAGGCAGAGGCCAGCAGGTGGCATGATGGTTAAGATGTTAGACTCCTGCACGGCTAACTAGTTCAAGTCCTGGTTCTGGTGGCTTGTTTTCTCACTTTTCCTGTCTCTCTCTCACTCTCGCTCTCTTGCTCTCTCTCTCTGTTGAGTGTGTGTGCTCTATGGCAAATTTAAAAATAATAATAACAAATGCATAAAATCAAATAAATATATATATTTTTTGAGAGATTTTCATTGTAGGGCGTGTGCGCTCGCCAGACAGACAGAGAGAGACATAGAGACAGAAAGCGAGAAATCACCCCCCAGGGGGGATGGTCACGCCGCAATCCCTTCTCCATTCTCCTCTTCGGGATCTTGGGCACGCCCGCACACGCGCCTGGCATGAGTTTTAAGCCACCGGGTCCGGGACACGAACCGCAGTCGACTATGTGGGAGTCCAGCGACATAACCATTACGCTAACTGCTGGTTCCCTCAAATAAATATATTTTAAAAATTATATAAAGAAATAGCTGTACAATTCTGGATATACTAAAAACCACTGAATTACACATTCAAAAAGAGTTTTATAGCACTAGATGTATCTCAATATAGCTGTTAATAAAGATTCTAAAATCCATAAAAAGCAACGAGGCCTTGGAATTTGATAGAAAATGGACGAATATGGAAGATTTGTTGCTGAGTGAAGCAAGTCAAGCTATAAAAGAGACATTGTATGTCTCCTCTTAACATAAACAGACTGCACTCTATGGTAGAGACTGAAAGACTGGAGGATGTAAAAACATTAAAATAATGTTATGGATACTAGAGACAAAGTAGAAGGAGAGTGTGGGAATGGGAGAGTACAGGAAAAGGAAATTAGGGGAAAAAAGATAAGAGATAAGGTATTTGTGGGACACAGAAATAATTTATTATCTGTTGATAAGGACATGTATAATATTCTAGGGACCAGCAGTTAGTGTAATGGCTATGTCGCTGGACTACCACGTAGTCGACCGCAGTTCGCGTCCCAGACCCGGTGGCCTTAAACTCACGCCGGGCGCGTGTGTGTGAGTGCCCAAGATCCTGAAAAAATGGAGGAGAAGGGATTGTGGCGTGGCCATCCTCCCCAGGGGGTGATTTCTCACTTTCTGTCTCTCTGTCTCTGTCTGTCTGGCGAGCTCACGCGCCCTATAGCAAAAACCTCTCCATAAAAAAGAAAAGAAAAAAAAGTTTTAATTCATATAACCAATATAATGCTGTTAATTATTTACTTACATTCTTTTTCCAAATGCCAAATCTTTGAGATTTGGTGCTTTCCACTCATGAACCTCTCAAAACTAACCACTTTTCTAGGGCTCAGTAACCACCTATGTCTAATGGCTAGTATATTGAACAAGTGCAGAGACACTGTTCCAAAAATGTCATTGCATTCACAAAATAAATGTATTTCAATGTATTCTTTTGAAAAGAAAGTTTGACCCACTAAGGATCTGTTGCTTAGTTTGGTTTTAACAATGGACTGTTAAAACCAAACTAAACAACATTAATCTGATAAACCTCACTGCTTTATAAAGTTTGAAACTATGAAAACATATAGAGACACATACATATGTATGTGTATGTGTGCATATGTACACACACATACATGCAGATTGTGTAGAGTAGGAGATTTGAATCCAAATTATGTTCTTCCTAAAACCAGTAAGCCAAAGGAGTAGAATAAAAAAAGTACGAGATTCTAAAAGTACTGAGATGATACCATATAACAAACTCAGACAGGAAGAAAGCCGTAATATTATTATTCACCACTGTAATAGTTGCCACCCTAACAGGCCAACTGTTCAATCCAATACCTATGACTTTAAGAAGAAGAAGCCAAATAGCCAGATACCACTGCCAAAAACAGGATTTTCACAGCTGGGCATCCAGACTCTGCTAAAGCCACTCAAGGTGGAAAAATTTAAAGGCACAGTTATAAACATCTAGCTGAGAACTATTAGTAGTCTTTCAGATTGGATTAGAGGGTAGAGTTCTGTGGTCACATAATCGGTAGATTCATTTCCCAGGACATTGTGGTAGGCACTCCACTACCTTGAACACAGGTATGTGAGCAGCTTTGGTTGTGCAACTGATTGCTCCCTCCCTCTTACTGTACTTTCTTCATGGATGCCTGGGCACCATTCTTTCTTTTTTTGGGGGAGGGATTTTTGTTATAGTGTACGTGCACTTGCCAGAGAGAGAGAGAAAGAAAGAGAGACAGAGAGACAGAAAGTGAGAAATCATCCCCCAGGGGGGATGGCCATACCACAATCTCTTCTCCTCCATTCTCAGAGGATTTTGGTCATGCACACACATGCTCCCAGTGTGTTTCAAGCCTCCTGGTCTGGTACTTGAACCACAGTCAACCATGTGGGAGTCCAGTGATATAACCATCATGGCATCAGCTGGTCCCCACCATTCTTAATTCTCCTATAACTCCTCAAGATTACTTTCTGGTTCCTCCTCACTGCTCTGACCTCTCAATATGTAATGACCCTGGAGTTAAAAATCCTCAGACTTCTTTATCCATAGTTCCACCTGAGGTGACCTCATCCAGTCTCACGCTCTACCACTCACCTGACTACAAATCCCCATATTGGAGCTATGACCACAAATCTCTCTCCTGACCTTAGACTAAGACCACCAAGAGCCAGGCTGACATCTCACTGAGAATCTACAAGGCATCCTAATCTCTACTGCCGCTCTCACCATATCTGCTCCACCTTCCTGATCCTGGATCCCTTTTCATCATTTCCCATGTTCTTCCAGCCCATCAGCAAATCCTTCCAACTCTAGCTTCAAAATGTAACCACAACCAACATTTCTCATTATCTCCACTACCACTTCCATGCTGCAGCTGCCATCACATGTCACCAGGATGATTTGAACAGGCCCTAACCAGTCTGATCCCTACTTCTCCATGCCCCACCCCCAGAATGGTGTTCCTGCAGCAGACAGAATGGTCCTTTTAAATGCAAATCACTCATGTCACTTCTCTGTTCAAAGCTTTTTATTAGCTTTCTACACATTCAGAATAAAACTTTCTTAAAATGCTGGAAAGATTCAGCTTCAGCTACAGTTCTTTATTACTACTTATTATTATTTCATTTCTCATGTACAGCACCAACAACTTTTGCCTCCCTCCTCACTCTTCCATAGACATGGCAGTCTATTTATGGTTTATTAAGTATAAACAGAAAGACCTTTCCAATCCCAAAACACACCTGCTGTTTCCTGTGTCCTGAGTCCCTTCAGATACAGCATGAGTCAGCACTTCACTTCTTCAGGTGTCTACCCCAACCAACATCAATTTTTCTGGGATACCTTCCTTAACAACCCTATATAAAATAGAAGTACACCCTCCAATCCATCATTCCCCATCTCCATATCATAACCAGACAGTATATACTTGTTTAGTTTTGGTATTATGACAATAGAACATAATCTCCATGGAGACAGGAATTTAATCTCCTGCTCTGTGTCCAGCACCTAGTACAGTGCCTACACATATTGTGTACTCTAATGTATCTTTAGAAACAGTGGAAGAGTGAATATGTG
This sequence comes from Tupaia belangeri chinensis, assembly GCF_000334495.1. Taxonomy (NCBI): domain Eukaryota; kingdom Metazoa; phylum Chordata; class Mammalia; order Scandentia; family Tupaiidae; genus Tupaia; species Tupaia belangeri. The sequence goes on from NW_006159703.1 coordinate 2,759,771, forward strand.
ATTAATAATGAAGATCACTCAGGAGGGAAAGTTAATTAACAATATACACAGGATGCCTGTGTAGTAAAGAATTTGGTCTCTCCCAAGGAGAAATCTGGATTTTTCCTTAGACTTCTTGGAGGTAAGCTATGTCATACATGAGTATAGTAGCTTTTCTTAGGGTGGGAGCTGACCACTAGGAATCTTGGGATGGGGCTGGCCACATTAGAATGACCACATGCTTTAGAGTGAGGATTTTGGATCCCATGGTTATCACTTGAACGGGATCCTGAGTTCAGTCATGTGGACAATCAATCAGTCAATCAATCTGTCATGTCTAGGGAGCTCCAACAAAAACTATGAACATAAGTGAAGATAAGCTTCTCTAGTTGGCAATACTCTATGCATCTGTCACACACCAATGGCAGGAAAATCATGCATTTTGAAGACAAAGGAAGCTTAGCATTTGAAATCCTCCCAAACTCTGTATTCTGCATCTCTTCTTTTGGTTGATTTTAATCTATCTCTTTTGTTTGTTTTTGTTTTTGCAAAAGGGTACATCATTAGAGAGAGAGAGAGAGAGAGAAGCACATCTCCCCCTCCCCCATGGAATGTGGTCATGCTACAATCCCTCTTACTCCTTTCCACCATCCCTTCAGGATTTGGGGCATGCACACATATGTGTCTGGGATGTTGTTCAAGCCATCAGGACTCAAACTGTGGTTGGCCATGAGATCTGGCTCTCTATGCAAAGTGCTAAACCACTATGCTACAAGGCTGGCCCTGCATTCTTTCCTTACAATAAACCATAACTGTGAGCATAATAGCTTTCAATGAGTTCAGTGAGTTATCAAAACTATGGGTAGTTTTCGAACCCCTCCCCACCTCCAAAATTTGCAGTTGGTGTCAGAAGTCAGGGCAGCCTTGAGTACTCTGCCTTCAAATTGAACAGTTTGGCTAATTCCAGGTAATGCAAACACATCTGACAAAGTTCAAGCTAAAACACAAGCATGGAACTTATCTGGTCAGGACTATTATTTGACTGATGAGGAGACTGAAGGCTGGAGGAAAGAAGCAAACTGATCAGATTTACCCAGTGACTTAATGACAGACCCCAGAGCATGAAACATGGTGTCCTGCCCCCATTTTACTCCCCACTGTGACTCTGCTCAACTTCTGTTCTGGGGGAAGACATATATTAGACAATTAAGTTGGCTTAACTCTCAAAGTATTTTAAGGTCAGTATGAGGGGAGAAATTACCACTCTCTTTCAAAAATCATGAGGGTCAGCGTTGAACAAAACTGTCAAGTAACAGAGCTCATTTTCCTCTTTAATTTTTTGAGAGAGAGAGTTTTGCTACAGGGTATGTGCAGGTCCCGGAGAGATAAAGGACAGAATGTGAGAATTCATCCCTCAGGGAGGATGGCCATTCTGCAATCCCTTCTCCTCCATTCTCCTCTTGGGATTTTGGGCATTCACACTCGTCCACCATGAGTTTCAAGCCGAGTCCAGGACTTGAACCATAGTTGACCAGGAAGGAGTCAAGCACTTTAACTGCTATGCCACCTGCTGGTCCTTTCCTCTCCTTCTTCTCTGCATTTCTGCCCTGCAGTGGGCAGGGAAGAACTGCAGGAGAGAACATGTATCAGTCTCCCTGACCCACAGCCACAAAGGTCTGGTAAGCAAACCTCGCTCACAGAGAATCAGCTCTAATCATCCTCTCCTTGTACCACCATGGTCTGCCACTTCTTTTTTGGAGGATAAGCACAAAGTACAGAGTTTTGGAAGATACAGGACATACCTATGGTAAACTTAGCTCATCACATGGAAAACATGTTGAGAAGTTCAAAGTGTTATGCAAATGAGGTTGCCACCTGGCCTTTACTATACTAGCATGGTAAGTTACAGAAGCCAGAAGTCAAGAGCTAGATGGACCTTGAACTTGCCAGGAAGGCTGCATATATTTTAAAACTTGATAAATATTTATGGAATACATAGCGTGAAAATAATTATATGAAACAACCTTCACACAGAGACCTCTGCGATTTCAATTCCGCATCTGACAGCACCACCAGGACTGAACAAAGGATGAAAACCAAAGTTTATGAATTTGCATCTGAAAAGCAGGATAGTCTCTGAGCAGTGACTTCACATTTTGGGATCACATATCCTTTTGAGGATTTAATGAAGGTTTTAGATTCTCTCTCCAGGTGGGGAAAAAATGGTCTAGAGCACTCTTGGCTTCTAAATGCTGACTCATTAAGTCTATTTCATAGATAGAAAAAAGAGTGAAAATTGGGAAGAAAAGACCTGGAGACAGGAAAGGTACAAAGTTATGAACAAGTTTACAGTCACAGCACAGTCACTTCTAATGCATATTCCTACATGGATAATAAAACTGGCCCTAGCATACACAGCGCTTAACTGGTAAAGGTATAAGGCTAGAAGTAAGTTTCCTTTAAAAAAAAAAAGAATTATTTACTTAATTTTATTTATTCATTCATTTATTTTAATTTGACCAGAGAGAGAGAAAGTGAGAAAGCAAGCCATCTGGTCTGGGACTCGAATCCGGTTCAGCCATGTGGGAGTGTCCAGCGCCTTAACCACCATGCCACCTGCTGGTCCCAGTAAGTCCCCTTTTTAAGATGGATCTGTAAGGTGTAATTGGCAAATGGTAGAAAGTATGACTTTTGAGAAGCAGACTGCAGGAGTTCAAATCTCATTTCTGATATTTCACAGCACTGTAATGGTGGACAAGTACTTAATCACCCACGTTAAATTCATTTGCAAAACAAAGATAATAACAGTATCTACCTCATAGGATGGTGGTAAATATTGCTCGTAGGTATTAGAGCCTTCATTATTATATGCCCTGTCATTGTCCACAGGGAAGTCCAGTTCTCAACTTGAATTATTTTAGCACATTTGCTCTCTTTTTTAAAAAAGAAATATTTAATATTATTTATTATTATTATTAATTTGCTATAGGGCACATGTGCTCTATAAGAGAGAGAGAGAAAAAGTGAGTAAGCTTCCATGTCCAGGATTTGAACTTCAGTCAGCCTTGTGGGAGTCTAGCACCTTAACCACCATGACAGTTGCTGGCCCTGCTCTCTTTTGTTGTTGTTGATGTTGTTGCTGTTTTAGTTTTTGCCATAGGGTATATGCACTCCCGAGAGAGAGAGAGAGAGAGAGAGAGAGAGAGAGACAGACAGACACACAGAGAAGGGATGACCATGCAGCAATCCCCTCTCCTCCATTCTCCTTTTGGGATTTTGGGCATACACACACATATGCCTAGTGTGTTCTTCAAGTCACTTGTTCTGGGACTCAATCCATGCAGTTGGCCGTGAGGGATTCCGCTGCCTTCACCACCACACACCACTGGCTGGCCCCTGTTTTTGTTTTAAGTTAACTCAAAGACATGATTTCATTACAAAGGAGTATGAAACTTCCAGTTAGTGGGCTTTGCAATGGAGGCATGTATTCATTCGACAGCAAACAGTTACTACCTGTATCCTGTGTGCTAAGCACTTAGGTGCTGGCAAGATGCTCATGACCTGAATGCAGAGATAACCCTTACCATTCATGTGCAAATAGGAGATGCATCACGTGTGGGTAAACCACACATAAACATTTAGAAGCATCTAGTTGAGTAAAACTAGCCTCGAAATGTAAAATGGATAAATAGAACACCTGACCTGGGCCTGAAGCAGGACTGGCTATGTAATTTATTGGGGATAAATCTAAAAGAGATGGGGTTCTTTCACTGAGGAAGTATCAGAGGGCCAGCTGTGTCATGGTGGCTAAGGAGACTGGATCCCATATGCCACTTGCATGGTTTAGGTCCCAGACCTGCTGGGCCTATGCATGTGCACACATGCCCAAAATTCCAAAAGGAGAGAGAAATGGAGGAAAAGGGATTTTGATGTGACCATTCCCTGCTGGAGAGGGGAGGAGGGTGCTTTCTCACTTTCTCCATCTTTCTATGGTTAGTACACATACCCTCTGGTAAAATTAAAAGAAAAAAAAGCATTAAGAGTTTTAGACAGCAATGTCAGAACATTGAATGAAGCGTGGCACTCTCCTAAGTGTGGGTCTTGTGCCCCTGCCCATGTCACATGCCCACGGAGCAGGCCCTGCCAGAGGATGGGAGCCCCGGGGGAGATTCCAGCTGTCAGCAGATTGAGGCTCCCCAGACTGGGCTGTGTCATTCAGTCTCTGCCTCTGTGTCCTTTCTTGTATATTTCCCCTCAACTAAAAATAAGTGTAGTTATTTGTTTAATCTATGCAAATCCTACTTATCTTTAAATCCTAGCTTCAAGTCTGACGTTAGAGAGAACAGGATAGAATGAAAAGAGCCGTGAATTTAGAGTAGGAAGAGCAGAGGCCAATCTGCTTTCACCAGCTCTGGCACTGGGGGTGCTTCTCTTAACCTCTCTGTGGCTCAGTTGCTCACAGGCCAATAGGGAAACTCATCTCAAAAGCCTCTTCAGAATTGCTAGGAGGATCGCAGGCATTGCAGATGCAAAAGAACTTTGAAATAATAATTCCTCCTATTGATAGAGAGCTTTATTATTTTCTCAATAAAGCCATCTCTAGCTTCTCTGGGCTACAAATAGCACGTGCTGCATTTCAGATATTAATATATTATTCACACACGCACAAATCTGAGCGTACGTCTGTCTCTCTCACCACCACCTCCAATTTAGTACATACAAATTCACTGCCTTATTCTCTCTTTAACTCCTTCTTTTAAAAGAATTGTTTAGTGATTATCATTATTATTTTAAAATTTGCTATAGGGCATGTGTACTCACCAGAGAGAGACACAGAAGGAGAGAGAGTGAGAAAGCAAATTGTCAAGTTCAGGACTCATGCCACGGTCGGTCATGTGGGAGTCCAGTGCCTTAACCAACGTGCAACCTGCTGAGCCCATCTTTCCTTTAACTTTTTAAAGTCACCACTCCTCGGCCTTTACCCCATCCAGTTCGCTCTGCTTTCTGAGTTGGCAAGATCCAGTTACTCTCTCTTTCTCTTTCACTCTCTTTCCTTCCTTCTTCCTCGAGAGAGAGTAGTGGGGGAGACAGAGTGGTATTTCTGACAAGGTATCAGCACATCACAATCCTCTCCCAGCCTACCAGTTTTCTAGGACCATAGGTGCAGGCCACTGTACCCCGCCTATTCAAGTAGGCTAGAAACCAAATCCAAGCCTCTCATGTGACCTCAGCCACCACTCTGACTCTGTTGTATTTGTACCTGTCCTCCTGCTTGGATCACTATGGCAGAGCCATGTAGTCACCCTCACATGGTTCCCCATCAGCTAGGGCAGAGTTTCCTAAACCCCCATGGCACAGAATCATCAGTGTCTTCTGAGGTGTTAATTAGTGTTGTAGAAAAAGAGAGGCAGACTTTGAAAAATAAAAGATATAATCCTCTGTTAGAGATTTCCAATGCACGTTAAAAAGCCCCGAGCAATCCCACAATAGAGAAATTAATCTAATTTTCTTTTCCTTCCTTCTTCCTCGAGAGAGAGTAGTGGGGAGACAGAGTGGTATTTCTGACAAGGTATCAGCACATCACAATCCTCTCCCAGCCTACCAGTTTTCTAGGACCATAGGTGCAGGCCACTGTACCCCGCCTATTCAAGTAGGCTAGAAACCAAATCCAAGCCTCTCATGTGACCTCAGCCACCACTCTGACTCTGTTGTATTTGTACCTGTCCTCCTGCTTGGATCACTATGGCAGAGCCATGTAGTCACCCTCACATGGTTCCCCATCAGCTAGGGCAGAGTTTCCTAAACCCCCATGGCACAGAATCATCAGTGTCTTCTGAGGTGTTAATTAGTGTTGTAGAAAAAGAGAGGCAGACTTTGAAAAATAAAAGATATAATCCTCTGTTAGAGATTTCCAATGCACGTTAAAAAGCCCCGAGCAATCCCACAATAGAGAAATTAATCTAATTTTCTTTAAACCAGAATTTTCCATATTCATTTGACAATATTTACATTCTATAGGATATTGTATTCTATAGAAAAACTTGAACAGGTGCTGGTCTGCAGGATGAAATCTTCTTCAGCATGGCTTATAGACCTCTGTAATTCCAACCCTAGATTTCTAGCTCATATTCTGTCACCCTCTTCACAAATCCTATTCTCTAGAAACAGTGGGCCATTTCCAGTTTCTTAAAGAACTTCAAGCTCTGAACCTGCTATGCTTTCTGCCAAGAATGTCTTTCTCACCATTCATTTCTCCATTCAGTCCCTAGTGACTTGTTACTGGTCACATGAGGCTCGGCTCAAATGCTCTGTTAACTGTCCTCTGACATTCCTAGTAAGTACCTGGTCCTTCTCCTTCCAATGGTTAATTGGTTCTATGGAACTTTGTTTATAAAACTAACTGGTAAAGTTTACTGCACATCTTTTGTGTGTATGTGTATGTGTGTGTGTGTGTGTGTGTGAGTGTGTGTGTCAGGTAATCGGTTCTTACTGGAGTGTAGACAGCCCTACAAGATGATTAAAATAATGTCTACAAATGTATAAAATCACTTTTTTTCTGCCTTTTGAATGCTGCCCACCTTCCACTGACCTGTCCAAGCCAGATACTCAGAAAATATTTTTAATACCTCCCTCTACCCTACACCATCAGGAGCCAAACCTTATAAGTTCCATCCCCCTAACAACCTTGAAACCTGTCCACATCTATCTAGTGACACTGCCACTAATTTAGCTCAGGCCATTATGGTATCTCAAGAGCATTCCTGTAGCAGCTTCTTAGCGAATTTTTCATTCTCCATATTGCCATGAGTATAATCATCCCCCGAAGTGCAGATCTGATGGTGCCAATTGTCCTGCTTAAAGTCCTTGAGTGGGTTCTCACAACTCTTAGGGAAAAAAAATAAATTTAAGACCTTTGCCACAGCTTAACAGACCTTAAAAGCCTGGCTACTGTCTTTATACCTTTGCTTCATATTGACAAGGACCTCACAGTCTACACTCGAAGCCTCATGGAATCTGTTAAGATTTCTCTGCCTTGGGGCCAACAGGTGGGGTGGTGGTTGAGGTACTAGACGCCCACATGGCTGATCATGGTTCAAGTCTCAGATCTGGCAGCTTGCTTTTTCACTTTCCCTCTTTCTCTCTGTTACTCTGTTGAGCATGCATGCTATAAAACAAATACTAGTAATAATAACAATAAATTAAATAATTATTTTTAAAAATAAATTTAAAAATGTCTTGTCTTGGTGCTAGCTGGTGGAAGAGTGGTGGTGCAATGGCCCCACCTGAGAAAGGTCCTGGGTTCACATTCCAGGATCTTCCTGAGCCTGCTGGGCACACACAGACAATCCTATAATCCAGGCAGGCTGAGTCTGGGTGTAGACAATGGTGTGAAGATACTGTTGGGAGTAACTGCCTCTCTCCCTCCCTTTTTCTTTTTCTGGGAAGAAAGAAAGAAACTTCAAAACAAAACAAAACAAAACCACCAAATGTCTCCCTGTATTCCAAAGATTCCCTTTCCTCTGGACCTTTGTCCATGCCTTTTCTTCTTGAATTTTTTCTCTTCTCACTTTGTAACTCATGAGCTTCCAAAACAAAGGCCAAGTACAGTGTTCTTCCTTTGTGACCCCATAGCCTTTGTGAGCATTCTTTTCTCTTCTCCTGTGAGATCTCCGAGGCCAGGGCTGTTTCTGACTCTGTTGTATTTGTACCTAGCATAGTGCCTGCCACAGAAGGGGCATAGAATAATCATTTGTTGATTGCCCGAGTAAATCAAAGAATGAACAAATGGATGAATGAAAGCAAAACTAACAGGGCAGCCTGGAATATCACAAGAGATGCAATTCAGAATATCCCACACTTGCCTTTATCCGTTACGTTAAAATACATTGACTTCCTTTCAATTTCCCAAAAGCATCATGCTTGCTCCAAGTAGGGAGTATCTTCCTGAATGTTCTTTCCCCTTTACACCCATATGTAATGGCTCCTTTTCCTTCACATTTCAGGATAGTCATCCTTTCAGCAGGGAAGGATTCTCACTGACTCAGACCCTGTTGTCCCTCTCTGGTATCACTCTCAGAGCACCGTGAAGCTTTCCTTCATGGCTCTTAACACCGTGCAGTTCCACCTCTCTGTCTGTGGATGTTTATTTAGTATCTGTTTCCTCCAGTAGACAGCAAGCTCCTGATAGAATTCTGTTTGTTTTTTACCATGACAGAGAGAGAGAGATGGCAGCTCCAACAGAGTGCCAATGTCACAATCCACCCCCACCCACCCTTTGGTCAGTCCAGATCATGTACACACATGCCCGGTGTACTCAGGAAGGTCTCCAGACACAAACTAGTAACTTTGCCAGGTGGGTCTGCCTTATAGAGCAATGTGCTGCCCCCCATGCCTTTTTATAATCCACTCCTGTATTCTCAGTGACTAAGAGCAGTGTCTGACACACACACACACACACACACACACACACGTTTGTTAAATGGATGCTTAAATTAAAAATCTAGTATCTGGTCAGCAGTTCTTTGTCTTCTTTTAGTGTTGGGTATGTAGTAGGACTCAATAGGTAATAGCTATCTATTCTATGAAAGGCTAGAACTGATTGTATTTCTCAAGTTTATTAACAGTTGTTAACGAGTATGCTTGAGATAAATTCATTCCTACAAATTTAGTAGCATTTGCATATTGTCTTATCACCTTGAAATATGCTTCTATCATCCCTTAAAATAAACGTTGTCAAAAGAATCCCATCTGCCCAGCCCCTGAACTCTACCTCATTAGGCAAATAAAGAGCTGCAAAGTCCAGCTTCATCACAGCAAAGGACAATGGCTCTAATTCATAGATTCCATAATGGGCACATAATTGGGAAACATCAAAATCTGTCATGTCACAGATTAGTCAGTGATTCTTCAACAAGTAATTATTAAAATGGCAAAACAAACAGTCCCGAGGAGTCATTACTGTTTTACAATTCACTGGGGCTAAATAATACTGACTGGACGGCGGCCTGGCTCAGTTTTCTAGTACTCTGAAGGTTGAGCAAAAGAGAATGGATTTAAACAAAAGCAGAAGCACTCAGACATTAAGGGGAGCTTATTCTCACGCTTGTGGGGCTATACTTTTTTTATTTTATTTTATTTTATTGGTTTATTTCTTTCTTGAATGAGTGAGAGAGAGGCAGCACTCAACAGGGTTTCAATGCCATGATCCACGTCCAGTTTCAGCCAGCCCCAGCCAATGGTTGCAAGTGTGCCTGAGGGACTCAGGGATATAAACCCTGAAAGCTTCCCAGGTGAGTGAGCCTTGCAGAGCTGCATATTGCCGCTGTGCCACTGTCTGGTCCCCAAATTACACAACCTTTGATATACCTATAAAAGAAGTGCTTTTTTCCAACATATTTTTAAGAAGAGGACAGACAATGACATTATAAAGCCTGTTCACTTATAATCAAATCAGCTGCATTTGAGAAGTGCTTACTAAGTGCTGGGCACTGTGTTCTTTCTTTGCATATACATTATCTCTCTCTTTGCTCATGACCACACTCTTGAGTGTGGCAGATCTAGGATTCAAATCCACCTTTCTTTGACTCTCTTCTATAATGGGTCCACTTACATTTTCCTATGGAAATTTCTGTTCTAGATCTTCTACCCAGTAAGTACATACTATACATAAGTTAAAAAAAAAAAAGAGTTGTCACTTCCATGATTCTTTGAAAAAAAAAAAAAATACCTGAGCGTTCACTAGAATAATTTTTTTCTCTCAAAAAATTTGTTCAGTTTGAAATACCTTGTGCTGGTGAGAACTTAGGAAACCATAAAGAAATACTTGGATATTTGTTGTCTAAATGTTTTTTGAAATCCATTGCTTTGTTTTTTTGAGTGACTTATTTTCCATTTACTCAGAACACTACATACCTACACATCAAATAAAACAGAATATTCCAAGCTTTAAAGGGATTTGGAGGCGTTGTTAATACTTGAAAGCAGAGAAACTCTTGGGAGCAACTGGGGAAACTCAGAGAAAGAAACTGTCAAAGATGGCCTTTTTTACTTGAAAACAAAAGTTCTAGTACATACAAGCAGTCAGTTAGTGGACAGGCCCTGTAACGCTGTGGTTATGGGCTGTACATTGGGAGCTGGAGTCCACAAAGCTGACTGCAGTGTGAGTTTTGGCCCAGCAGTTTGAAAAATACACCTGGATGGGAATCAGCAGTTAGCGTAATGGCTGTGTCGCTGGACTCCCATGTAATCGACTGCGGTTCACGTCCCGGACCCGGTGGCTTAAAACTCACGCCAGGTACATGTGCGTACGTGCCCAAAATCCTGAGAGGAGAATGGAGGAGAAGGGATTGTGGTGTGACCATCCCCCCCGGGGGGGTGATTTCTCTCTTTCTGTCTCTATGTCTCTCTCTGTCTGTCTGGCGAGCGCACGCACCCTATAGCAAAAA
>NW_006159703.1:2770225-2850692 GCF_000334495.1 Tupaia belangeri chinensis
TCAAAAAAAAAAAAAAAAAAAAACCAAAAACAAAAAAACCTGGATGGCCTAAACCCTGATGGAGTTGAGAAATAAAGGAAAAAAGGATTGCAGCATGACCACATGCCTTCTGGCAATTAAGAGAATAAACAAAAACAATAGCCTACTAAGCCAACTACAAAAGGCTGACTTGGTGGGACAGACCATGGCACAGTGATAAAACATAAGGCTCTGTGTTGCCATCTCGTGTGGGAAGGTTCAGGGTCTAAGCCTGGACACCTCTCTGAGTATGCCGGGCATGCTTGTTCCCATGATTTGGAGCTGGCTGAAGCTGACAGTGGATCATGGCAGCAGTACTCTGGTGGGGGTGCTCAGTCTTTTTCTGTCTCACTCGTGGTACTGAGTACCATTTCTAAGACTAGGTCATTAAGTGAATCAATTGATAAGCAAGAAACCTAAAGACAGATGTCTTGTGGTGTGTCATGGCACCATAGGGTATGTATTTTTCAATAGGTAACATAACATCATACTAGAATAATGTCATTCTGTACATACCAAGAACATATCCATACAAAGAGCATACATTCGCCAGAAAGTGACAAGGCACATCACAACACAATAATATAAATCTGGCATGATTGTATTTATTCTGAATACTACTATGGGTGCATGATAAAGTACAAATTTATAATGAAATATGTAGTTTTGCATGATTACAGGCTCTTCCTGTAATAAATAATAACCAACTGGGGGAATGAGACAAAGATCGAGAAAGGAGATTGCTGAGATTTACACAGACTGAAAAGAGGGATTCTCCGCATTAGAGAACTGGTCATAAGTCTGAGCGGTAGTTAAATAAGTAGGTTTGCAAGTGAGGCATGGTTGTAAACTTACACAAATGTAAAAGGCTGGCTTAGCCCTTTTTTTTTAAAAAAAAAAAGTAATTTATTATTATTATTCAATTTGACCAGAGAGAGAGAGACAGAGAGATAGGAAAGTGAGAAAGCAAGCCACCAGGACCAAGACTCAAACTGTGGTCAGCCATGTGGGAGTCCAGCACCTTAACCACTATGCCACCTGCTGGCCTCATGGCTTGGTCTATTAAGAAAGAATGATCCTTCTTAATTTAGGACAAGCAGAAAAAGAAACTTAAGGGCAATGGTGAACTGATTATGCATTTATCATCCTCTTTTCCCAAGATTTCTTTAAAATGGTAGTAAAGAAGAAAGCAGATATCATCTCACAAGATAAAGAGAACATAAGGAGGGCCATTAAGGGGACAATGACCTTCATGTGTTTCTGGGAGAGAGAAGGGAGCCAAACATGGTGTGAGAGGAGGGTTGAAAGCGGGAGAGGGAACCAGCAGTTAGCGTAATGGCTATGTCGCTGGACTCCCACATAGTCGACCGCGGTTCATGTCCCGGACCCAGTGGCTTAAAACTCATGCCGGGAGCATGTGTGTGCGTGCCCAAGATCCTGAGAGGAGAATGGAGGAGAAGGGATTGTGGTGTGACCATCCCCCCTGGGGGGTGATTTCTCGCTTTCTGTCTCTATGTCTCTCTCTGTCTGTCTGGCGAGCTCACGCGCCCTATAGTAAAAACCTCTCCAAAAAAAAAAAAAAAAAAAGAAGAAGAAGAAAACGGGAGAGAGGGCTAAAAAAATCATCTATATAGAGAAAATTGATTGACTTTCCCTCCCATCTCACTGTTTAACTCTTTTTCCCAGTTTGCTTTGGAAGGATACAATAGAAGTTTCTTCTTTTTGAAAAAAAAATTAAAATAAAATAGTCTAGGGTAGATCAAAATTATAGTATGAGAGTAGGATCTCCAGAGAAAAGTGCTCTGCGTTTTGGCATTTGGGGATTTCAAAATACAAGATCCCTTGTGTCTACTCACTCTATAATGAAACCAACCACTTGCTAAGTCCTATTCATGTTCATTCGACCATTCTATTGATTCGTTCTCACATATGACTGAGCAATGTAAGATCATCTAGTCAATTGAATAAAACCCACCATGTGAAGGGGAAAAATGCAAGATAAATAAAAATAACAACAGACTCTTGAGGAAACAAATACTTTTTCAGAACAGAAATAAGTAAATCCTAATTAGTACATGCAGAAATATTTTTAGGAAGAATAAACCTACTGTACAAATCAAAAACAGGATGCCATAAAAAAGAAACAAGTAGGGAATAAAAAAAAAACTTATTGAAGAATGTGAAGAAATGATTTTTAAGCCATTAAAAGGTTAAGCTATATGGACATGGAAATCTTTTAAAAAGTAGGACAGGACCAGCAGGTAGCATGATAGTTAAGGTGATGGACTCCCACAGGGCTGACCATGATTTGAGTCCTGGACCTAGTGGTTTGCTTTCTCACTTTCCCTCTCTCTCTCTTTGGTAAGTGCATATGCCCTATAGCAAATTAAAAAATGACAATAATAAAGAAAAATAAATAATTTTTTTAAAAGGTAGGGCAAAAAAGACAAATACAGAAAAAAAATCAGAGATAATAAAATTAGGGAATTATTCTATGAAGTCCGACATTCAACTAATAAAAGTACCAGAAAGAGAGCATTAGGAAATCATAATGAAAAAAAAAAAAGAAATCGTTAAAGAAATACTTATAGAGAATATTTCCCAACTGAATAACATGAGTTTTCAAGACTAAAAGGATCCCATTGGATAGCTATATTCATTATTTTAAAAAGACTCATAACCACACAGTCATTGTGAACACCAAGAATAAAAAAAGCTCCTAAAAGTTTCTTGGAAGAAAACACAGACCATATATATGGCAGTAACTACGAGATTGACACTGGAATTTTCTCTTCTACAACATTGGTCTCTAAAAACTGTGGAACAACTTCAAATCTCCAAGGGAGAATAATTCTCAAACAAGAATTCTATAACGAACCTACCAATTAAGTGACTGAATGGCTGGAGGACCTGAAATTTATTGAGCTATGCCCTTTCTTTGTGAGATGCTTTACTGGAAATACGAATGCTCCTTTAAGGAAAGTATTACTTTCACTACTCACAGATGAGATCAGCCAACAGGTCAACCCAATGAATACGTGTCAGAAACAAGGGTCAAAGTCAGAAAATGTACCTGAGCCAATCTGCTATTCTTCTTCTAGGGTCTTTGAACACACAGAGGAATACACAGGGAGAAGAAGCGACAAGGCGAAAGCAGGCAGTGTCACCCATTGCAGGGACTTTGGAGCAAGGGATAGACTGTTGCTATTTATAAATGAACATAATGTCCTTGTCGCTACCTTGGCAACTTTCAAAGGGTAGTGTTATAACTTCAATTAAGGTTTCTGAAATTGGGGGTGCCTCAACATATAAGTCAATATGATCCAGGAGATCCCATTAACAGATTACCAGCTTCTTGGTGCTAACTTAAAATATCAGTGTAAATAAAATCAACAAAATTAGAGACGGTCTTCCATTTCCAGAGCTCTCTTCCTATTTTAACCTATCTCCTGAATCCTATTTATACACTCATGAAAAAAATATTCATCATATCTGAGGACCTACATATATGCCAACAATTTCAATTCCCTGTTCTCATGAAGCTTTCAGTCTATGAAGATAATGAGCAGAATTTGATGAAAGAGAAGAATGCAACGAAACAGGGACGTACTCAGGTAGGAAGGGAGGGGCTCTGCTAGGAGATAACATTTTGATGATTCAGAGGATCCAACTATGCAGAGAGTTGATGTAATGGGAGATATAGTACAAGGAAATGCACTGGTGGTGCAAATTCCCTAAGATGGGAAAAACTTGGAGGATTCAGGAACGGAAATATCATGCCAAAATATGGGAAAGGGAAGATAGCCCATGATGAAATTGGAAAGGTGGTTAGAACCACACACACTAAGCTTGTAGACTACTGTAAGAAATTAGAACAAAATACAAAGTGATGAAAACTCTCCCAAGAACTTAAAGCACAGGAGGGACAAGAACTGAAGTATGGGGACCAGCAGACAACGTAATGGTTATGCCGCAGAACCCCCATGTAGTTGACCACAGTTTGAGTCCCAAACCCGGTGGCTTAAAACAGACCAGGCTTGTGCACATGTGCCTAAAATCCTGAGAAGAGAATGGAGGAGAAGAGATTGTGACATGGCTCTCCACCCTGGGAGGTGATTTGTTTCTTTCTGTCTCTCTGTTTCTCTGGCAAGCACATATGGCCTATAGCAAAAATTTCTCTCTCTCTACTTAAAGACCTCACCATTTTTGTGTTCCACTGGCATCTCAGAATCGATAGATTCAGATAAAATCTTCCTCGCCCCCAAAGGGCTTCATTTCTTTCCATTCCTCCCCCATTTCTCTCTTGCTTTTAAATATTTGTTGAAAATCAGCTCAGTCAAAATATTCCCGAGTCCCTAAGCTAGTCAAATGGTAAAGTATTATTATCTTATTATTTTTATTTGCTCACCTCGCATCCAGTCAGCAATTACATTCTATGAACATTACTGAAAACTGTCCAATTCTTCCATTCAAGCTTTTATTACTATTCATATAATATTAACAACAATGGCAATAGTATTACTGCTACTACTATCAACAATAACTACAACAAGTGCTTCTAGTACAAACACTAACTAGTGATCCTGGCTTCACTTTATGCATTTTATACAGATTAAGACATTTAATTGTCAAAAAACCTCCCTGAGGTATGGCTCCAGGTATACTGTGGTACCTTGGATCTTTAAAGAGCTCTTAGTGCTGGGGCCAGTAGGTGGTGTGGTGATGGGGATGCTGGACTCCCATATGACCAGCCATGGTTTGAGTCCCAGACCTGGCAGGTTGCTTTCTAACTTTCCCTCTCTCTGTGTCTCTCTCTGGTGAAATGAAAATAATAATAAATACAAAATTAAATAATTCTTAAAACAAATGAAGTGTTCTTAGTGGTTGTCTTTTCCCTATCCTCTTTCCAATCCATTTTATTTTATTGATGGACTAACTGTCCCTGCACAAAGCTCTAGTCAAGCCAGAAGCCACCTAGTTTTCCAGTGCTGTCAGAAGAACATACAAGCTCCTCAGCTTGGTAATCATCCTCCTGTGATCTGGTCCCACTCTATACTTCCCAATTCATAGCTCACTTCTTCTCTGTATGTAGACTTTACTATTTAGACTCAACATACCTTTCATTTTCCTAATGCAGCAATTCTCAGAATGTGGTCTGAGCACTTCTAGACATCCTAAAATACCTTTATGGAATTCACAGATAAAAAACTATTTTTATATTCCTAAGATGTTATTTGCCTTTTTCTTTTATTTGCTCATGAGTGCGAACTGGAGTTTTCCAGAGGCTACATAATATGTAGTATTGCAACACGCTGAAGGCAAGAAGCAGATATAAGAATCTAACTTTTCTCTATTAAGCAAGACATTCAAATGATTTGCAAAAACTATAAAGTGATACTGTTCTGTTTGGTTTTGAAAAATAATTTTCATGAAAGTATTTATTAATGTTAATGTGTAATACATTTATTATTGCTATTTTAAAAGATTATCTACATTTATTAATCATTATTATTATTTTAAATTTGGTATAGGGCACATGTGCTCACCAGAGAGAGACAAAGAAAAAGTGAGAAAATAAGCCATCAGGTCCAGGTTTCAAACTGCGGTCGGACATGTGGGAATACAGGACCTTAATCATCACACCACCTGCCGGCCCTTATTATTGTTATTTTTAAATGAGCTAATAAATAATTTAATGATGTATCAGTAGATGCTAGCAGCATAAATGGCAGTTCTTTGGGGTTCTCAATAATTTCTAATGTTTTTTTTTTGTAGAGGTTTTTTCCTATAGAGTGTGTATGCTCACCAGAAAGACAGAGAGAGAGACAGAAAGCGAGAAATCACCCCCCAGGGGAGATGGCCATGCTGCAATCCCTTCTCCTCCATTCTCCTCTTGGGATCTTGGGCATGCACGCACATGTGCCTGACGTGAGTTTTAAGTCACCAGGTCCGGGACGCGAACCGCGGTCGACTACGTGGGAGTTCAGTGACATAGCCATGACACTAACTGCTGGTCCCGATACTAATATCTTTTTGACCTTAAGAAAGTTAAAGTCATATTAGAATACTCCATTTCTTATTCGGCAAAATTGGGATGACTGTTGACCTTACAGGATCGTAGGAGCAAAATGCATAAGCTAGAGTGGGTGCATAGTGTCAAATGATGCCAAATGATAGATACTGCCACTACCAAGACCATGTAATTATCATTGTTATTATATGTTCTGTGCATTCTTGCCTCTAAGTCTTTAGTGATATTCTTATGTCTTTAGGGACTATCCTCTCAGAGACTTCTGTAACTACAGGGAATAACTGCAGCATGAAAATACTCTGTTGAATTAAAAGGATGCTCTCTCACCTTTTCCTTGGATCTACCATTCAGTAGTAGAGTTAGCTCTTTTTGTGAACTCAAGTTAGGAAGAAGGGAGAACCAGAAAGACCAGCATACAATATTCTTTGTTTATGAGTTTCGAACTAGACTTCTATAACATAGTGGGAATTTTAGAGCCCATGATTCTTAAATGTTAACATGTAATGGGTTTATTATCATTATTTTTAAGAGTCTGGTGCCTGAGAGAACAAGAAAAAAGATTTTTGGAGATCAAAAGCTTGGCTTTAAATACTAATTAACAATTTCTAGAAGATTGGAAGGTTGGCACTAAATCTATGAGGAATAAAAAGGGAAGAATGCAAGTCGATTGCATAAGGACATTAAGCAAGGAAACCAAAGTTTGACCAAGTGGCAGGAAGTAAGAATATCAAAAGGGTAAGTCTAGAGATTAGATACCTACTATGACTCTTGATAAGACTTAATCAGTCCTGGGATAGAGTAACAGAGACTGTGGATAGTTTGTGAAAAATTCCACACATGGCTGAGGGGACTTACATCTCAAGTCCTAAAGTGTAGTCCAGAGAGACAATAAGTTTCTTGGAGAAAAGTCATGTCTAAATGACATGATACTTGAGTGATCAGTGATACCGTTCATGTAGACTGACTAAAGACATGTTCTTGGAGTCCTACAACTTTGTCATAGGATAAAAGAAACTGCTGAAAGTCTTGGTCCCTGAGAGAAAACAGGAAATAATTGAGAATGCTCTGGTAGAACCAAGGGTGCTAGGAGTCAAGATAAGTACATGGGTGTTGTGTTGGAGGTCACTATAAGACCACATCTAGCAACAGCAGATAATTACATCATCAGGAACTAGATACAAAAAAGCCACACTAAAGCCAAGACTGGGAGAAAATATGTGCAACATATTGAATAAAAAAATTAATCCAGCCTATTTAAAATAACTCCAGTTAATTAGTAATAAAAAGCAACCTTAATCCCAGCTATTTGAGAAGTTGAAGCAAGGGGAGCATGCCACTGTGAGATTGTCTAAAAATAAATAAATAAAAACCTACATATACATGCATGCACATACACAGATGACCTCATAAAAATAGGTTAAAATATTTGAAAAGACAAAACGTTTGAATAGTAAATACTAAACAGAGATAAGATATACAAACAGAAAATAAACCCTTGGAAATATGTTCAACATTATTAGTCATTAAAGAACTACAAGTTAAAACCATAGTGAAATATTCCTACACTCCTACTAGCATGGCTAAGACTAACAATATCACATGTTGGTGAGTATGTGGAGCAACTGGAACCCTCATATACTGCTGGTGGGAATTAAAAATAGCACTTTGGACAATATATGATAGTTCCCTATAAAGATAAAAATACACCATTCAATCCACACTTTAATATTTAATAGAAATAAAAACATGTGTTCACACAAACATTTATATTTGAATGTCACAATGGCTCTATTTATAATAGCCAGAAACTGGAACAACCCAAATGTCTGTCAACTGGTTAATGTAGAACATTTATATACTGTAATAATATTCAGCAACTAAAAGGAGCTAACTTCTGATAAATGAAGCATAGATAAATCTTGGAGTTAATGTGGTAAGTAAAAGAAGTTCGAAACAGATGGCTGGATGCTGTATGATTTCATTTATGTGACATTCTAAAAAAGGCAACACCATAGAGACAAATGGCAAATCTTGGTTGCTAGTGCCAGGGCCCAGTGGTGGTAGGATGGGATTGATTTTTAAAAGAGCAGGAGACAACATTTGGGGGTGGTAGAAAAGTTTACTGTCAGTGTGGTGGCCCCTGGACACATTAGCTACTGAACACTTGTCATATGACTAGTACAACTAAAGGACTGAATTTTTAATTATATAAAATTTAAATTAAGTCAAGTTTAAATTATATAAACTTGTATGTTTGGAATCACTTGGACATTTGGATCTATTGTTTCAACTGTGAATTTTACAAAATCTAAATACAAGTCAAAAGTTTTTGAAAATGAAAATCTATTGGGACCAGTAGTTAGCATAATGGCTATGTCGCTGGACTCCTATGTGGTTGACTGCGGTTCTCATCCTGGATCCGGTGGCTTAACACTTACGCTGGGCGTGTGTGTGTGTGTGTGCGTGTGTGTGTGCCCAAGATACCGAGAGGAGAATGGAGGAGAAGGGATTGTGGCGTGGCCATCCCCTGGGGAGTGATTTCTCGCTTTCTGTCTCTCTGTCTCTCTCTGTCTGTCTGGCGAGCACTCGCGCCCTATAGCAAAAACCTCTTCAAAAAAAAGAAAGAAAGAAAATCTATTGTCTAAACTGAAATATGCCGTAGTTTGAAAATATACAATGAATTTTGGGACCAGCAGTTGGTGTAATGGCTCTTTCGCTGGACTCCCATATAGTCAATCACGGTTCAAGTCCTGGACCTGGTGGATTAAACTCACATCGGGTGCATATGCATGTGTGCCCAGGATCCTGAGAGGAGATTGGAGGAGAAGGGATTGTGGCGTGGCCATCCCCTGGGGAGTGATTTCTCGCTTTCTGTCTCTCTGTCTCTGTTTTTTTTTGGTGAGCACACATGCCCTATAGCAAAAACCTCTCCCTCCCCCCCAAAAAAATGCTAAAAAAAAAGAAAAATATACAATGAATTTTAGTAATTAATGTGAAAGATATAAAACACCCCATTAATATATTTTTTAATTAATTATATGTCGAAGTGATACTTTCTGGATGTAAGTTAAATACAATATATTATTTACATTGATCTCACCTGTTTCTTGTATTTTTTAAAAGATGAGGATGCCAGAAACTTTTAAATTACATTTGCGGCTTACATTTTCTAAGGGATCTTCTAAAAGTTCATAGATAATGAGTATTATGAAAAACTATGCATGGGTTTCAAAAGTTTTTCACCAAAAATAAACCTGTACTTCAATCCCATTTTTCTATAAACTGAAAACAATGTTTAAATTCACCCTAAGACAGCATATGCATGAGAAAGGGAGAGAGAGAAGTACCTTCAACAGGGTCCTGCTACTGTGTGACTCCCCTTGCCCCAGCCCTCCAGCTCCTCCTGTGTCTGCCATATTTTCAAGTCAACCCAGCCATCCAAACTCATAGTTGGCCATGGGCCTGCAGCACTGCAACTCTGACTGTACCACTGGCTGGGCCTCCATGGATGTTTTGAAGCCCTTCGTATTTTTATGGAACACTGCTGTTCTACATCATGACTGGTGGTGATTATGACACTGAATGCTTTTGTCAAACTCATTGTGCGTAAGAACACTAGAAAATTTGGGACCACCAGGTGGTGTGGAGGTGTTGGATCCACATGGCCAGCTTCATGGTTTGAGTCCTAGACCCAGTGGCTTGAGAATTATGCTGGGTGCTCATGTGTGCATGCCCCAAATTCCAAGAGTAGAGTGGAGAAGAAGGGACTATGGCATGGCCATCCTCCTGAGGGGGATTGATATCCCCCCCATTGCTCTCTGGTGGGCCCATGTGACCTATAACAACAACAAAAAACCCAAACAAACAAGAAAAGAACTAGAAAATGTTAAGAAATGTCAACTACACCTCATATAACAGATTAAAATGAAAAGAGCAATCTACAGCAAAGAAAAGTTATTAAAGTAGACCAGGCAAGATAAGTTGCTCCTGGCAGAGACACTGCAGTGATGAAGGCCCACACAGGAGACCAGAAAAGGTGAGAGGCTCCTCCTATGTTTCCTGTGAGGACAGAAGATGGTACAGGGATACCATTCTGATAGGGAAGAGAGAAGGTAAAGGAGGGTTTCATGGGTGTAAAATTAAATGTTTAGATTTTAAATGATCAGTTCAATCTGAAAGTTATTGGTAATCACCAGTTGGCAAGACTATGTTTTCTGCCATAAGCAGTAGAAGAAGTTTAAAAATAAAGCTGCATTTTTGCACAAGTGAGCTGATGAACTATTGCAACTACATTTTTTTAAGAGAGATTTTTACTATAGGATGCCTATACTTGCCAGAGAGAGACAGAGAGACAGAAAGTGAGAAATCACTCCCCAGGAGGGAATGGCCACACTGTAATCCCTTCTCCATTTTCCTCTTGGGATTTTGGGCACGCATGCAAATGCACCCATTTTGAGTTTTAAGCCACTGGGTCCAGGACTTGAACTGTGGTTGACTATGTGGGAGTCTAGCGTGACCATTACTCCATCTGCTAGTCTCTGCAACTACATATTTTAAGCCATCTATATGTCATTTTCATAAGTTCAGCTCAAGCAGCGCTTTCCTACACAGCTTCTGCTGGACATTGGTTAAAATGATTGTTTCTTATTTGAGTGTTCTCACAGCTTGGCTTATATTCCTCTTGGAAATTTTCATGTACCCAGTGGTCAAAGAACACTTGTGGGAATTAACGTTATGATAGAATATAATAGCACCTGTGTGCTCTTTGGTTTTTACAAGTTGGAGAAAGTGCTAAGGACACAGTGGATCTGAACATTCCCCCAAGGTCTACCCATTGCTGTAGTGTGGAAAAGCACCAGACTTCACTCTGGACAAGTGTCCTTTTGGGAGAGCCTCCTTTCTCCCTAGTCTAATCCTAATGGTTTTTGTTTGTCAAGGCCCAAGTCAGTTCCTGCCTTCCTATATCACTTCTCTTTTCCACTCCTTTGGGATCCTATGCTACTTTACTACTTAGCAGTTCTGGGTTATTCACTATTGTGTCCTATGGGTTTACTCCATCCATCTCCCTACCAAAATGGAGAGTTTCTCATAACTAGGCATTTTACCTCCACAGTCAGCAGTGCTTTGCTAGATGTTCAAACCAGCTGATCAAGTATTGGCAGCATTTAATTCCCACAAGAGAAAAACTGTTTTTTTCTTCTTTATGGAAAAAAAAAAACAACCATAGAGAAAAATCTGTTGAGCAGAAGAACAGCAGCAGGTACCATTTTACAAACATATTCAAAGCCAAATTTTCTGTATACATTCTCACATTTCATCCTCTAAAATCAAATTATATCTAGAACCATGATTCTCAAAGTGGTCTGAGGCACTTTAGGGTACCATAGCAAACTTAAAAAGGCATTGTGAGAAATTAAAAAAAAAAAAAAAAAAGATCACATTCTGTCTTTCTTCCATGAATGAAAGATATAAAGAATGAGTATGAGATCGGGAACCAGCAGTTAGCGTAATGGCTATGTCGCTGGACTCCCACATAGTCGATCACGGTTTGTGTCCCGGACCCGGTGGCTTAAAACTCACGCCGGGCGCGTGTGCGTGTGTGCCCAAGATCCTGAGAGGAGAATGGAGGAGAAAGGATTGCGGCATGACCATCCCCCCTGGGGGGTGATTTCTCACTTTCTGTATGTCTCTCTCTGTCTGTCTGGCGAGCGCACGCACCCTACAGTGAAAATCTCTCCAAAAAAAAAAAAAAAAAAAAATTAAATGTGAGGGAAAGAATGAATATGAGGGACCAGCAGTTAGCATAATGGCTATGTTGAACTCCCATTTAGTCGACCACGGTTCGCGTCCTGAACCTGGTGGCTTAAAACTCATGCCAGGCGCGTGTGTGTGCGTGCCCAAGATCCCAAGAGGAGAATGGAGGAGAAGGGATTGCGGTGTGGCCATGCCCCCGAGGGGTGATTTCTCGCTTTCTATCTCTCTGTCTCTCTGTCTGTCCTGCGAGCGCACGCACCCTATAGCAAAAATCTCTCTCAAAAAAAAAAAAAAGAATGAGTATGAGAGAGAAATAGAGAGAGGCCACCCCAGGTCTCCATGTCTCTTTTTACCCTCAGTTTCAGCCAGCTCCAGATCATGGGCACACTTACACTCTGCATGTTTAGGGAGGTCGCTAGATGTGAACCCAGAACCTTCTCATTTGGGTAAGCATTCCAGAGCATTGTATTTTCACCACACCACCACCTGGTCCCTAATTTTTCATTTTTAAAGGAAAAACTTCTCTTAGATACCATGCAAATTATCACCTTGAGGTAGATCCCTGGATCTAGCTACATGTTAGATCTTTGCAAAGCTGGGTTTTCAGCAGTTGCTGTGATAAACAAAATCTGCTGCTAAAATCAACGTGGAAGCCGAAGTCTCATTCCAAGATTCAAGAAATTGGGCAGGGCTCAATAGGCACACACATTCCATTAGCAAGTACTGTGGTTACCTAGAAATTAAATGATTGTGGGTCAGCTGGTAGCATTTGGTTAAGGCAGGTGGCTCTCACATAGCTAACTACTCAGCTCAAGTCCTTGACCCAGCGTCTTGAAAAACACAGCAGCTAGAGACCAGCAGATGGAATAATTATTATGTTACTGGACTCCTACATAGTAGACTGTAGTTCAAGTCCCGGACCCTGCAGCTTAAAACTCAAGCCAGGTGTGTGTGTGTGTGTGTGTGCATGCCCAAAATCCCGAGGGCAGAATTGAGGAGAAGGGATTGCAGCATGGCCATGCCCCCTGGGGGGTGATTTCTTACTTTCTGTCTCTCTGTCTCTCCAGTGAGCACATGTGCCCTACAACAAAAATCTCTCAAGAAAAAGAAAAAGAAGAAAAACATATCAGGTACATGTGTGTATGCCCAAAATCCCAAAAAGAGAAATGAAGGAGAAGGGATTGCAGCATGACCATCCCCCATTGTGGGGGAGGGGGACTTTCTCATTTTTTCTAGCAAGCAGAAGCACACTTTTTTCTTTTCATATATCTATTTTCTCAAAAGGCCACTAAATTGTTTGGGCATCAATCCACAGTAAGTTGTTTGGGACGAGCTATTTAATAAAGGAACTGTTAACTATTTCTTTTGGCACAGGGGGCTCTGTGAAAAAATGACTGAGACACTAAGGACTCCGTGAACAGAGAGTGTGGCAGTGTGGAAAACTCTGGCCTGGAATGTTTGTGGACCATAGTTGGAGAAGCTGATAGTCTAGAGTGTGGAGGAACTTGCCCAGAAGCACACTCAGTGTCAAAATTGGGGTGCAACTCCCGGCTCCCCTCAGTATAAACCCTGTATTTTAAACCTCCTGGTTCCCTTTAAAATCTTTCTGATCAGCTCCTGAAGGCAGACACTGAGGACAAAGCAGCTGGTCCATAGAAAAGTAATAGTGGGAAGATTTCCCTTGGGGGGTCAAGAGAGGGCGCAGTGGAAGGCCACAGAAAGAGGCAGGGTGATGACCCCAGCTGTTTCTGACCACTGACTATTCCCACAGTGAAAATTTACACTGAGGAATTAAGTGACTTACTCTGGGTCCCTGGAGGAGCTCATCCATCCTCCTAGACCATGACATTCCCCCACATTCAATCCAGACCAAAGAGGGGTAACTTAGTAGGAAGCAGAACAATTCTTGAATTCAGTTCATTCCCTTCTGGGGTGGTCCTGAGTTTTATTCCAACCCCAGTACACTTCAGGGAATGACAATGTGATCCATGTCTGTTCCTGATGATCTAGGAGCATTTTCCTCACCATTATGCACATATTACTATCCTCTTAAGAGGTCAGTAAAGCCCTTTATTTCAAAATCTGATTTATTTGCATCCATAATCTTCTTGTTAGCTAGACAATCTGCATAATAACCTGGCATGAAATATTTTTAACAGGGCTTTCCAAAACACAGAAAGAAGCCTCCATAATAATGGAAGGCATTAACTATCTTAAACAGAAACCCATTTGCAGATTAAATTTGCCAAGAGGTCAGCTTGCAGCTGCCTCTATGTTGCAAACCCCACGTGTCCTCTGTGTCACATACTGTGACATATCTTGAGAAGAGTCAGGGTCTTTTCCAGTCTGCTGATTCTCTGTTTCAATTAGAATAGATTTAAGAGTCCCCAAGCTCTGGTTTCTAGGTGGCCTTGCACAATATTATTAATAATTCAATCATACCTGTGCTGATAACAGACTACATTTCTACCATCCCACAAAAAAAGTCCAAACAGATTAAGGACTATCCCTTAGTTAATTTCTTTGGCAGTTTCCTATCTGATTGACATCCATTTATTTAATTGCTGCTAGAAGATTTAATTTTCATTTCATTGGTTTAAAATTAATGGGAAAAAACCTGTTTATTTTAAAAATATTTGACTTATTCTTTTTTTTTTTTTGGAGAAGTTTTTGCTATAGGGCATGTGCACTCACCAGAAAGGAAGAGAGAGACAGAGAGACAGAAACCAAGAAATCACCCCCTAGGGAGGATGGCCATGCCGCAATCCCTTCTCCTCCATTCTCTTCTCAGGATCTTGAGCACACACGCACACACACCCGAAGTGAGTTTAAGCTGCCGGGTCTAGGACTTGAACCACGGTTGACTACATGGGAATCCAGTGACATAGCCATTACACAACTGCTGCCCCCTGATTTATTCTTTCTCATCCCCTGAATAATGTTGAGATATTCCATTCTATAAGATAAATACTATTATTTAGCAGTTTTCATTCTCTGAATTCACTTCAGCCAAGTCTGTCTGTTTACACTTTCAAGTCCAATATGAAGATCAGTCTTTCATAGCAAATAATTTCATTTTTATAGGCACTCAATAATGAGGATGGCAGCAGGATGTTCATCTAGAATTTCGGTAATCTTTTTTTTTTTTTTTTTTTTTTTAAGCATGAAATATTTTTAACAGGGCTTTCCAAAACACAGAAAGAAGCCTCCATAATAATGGAAGGCATTAACTATCTTAAACAGAAACCCATTTGCAGATTAAATTTGCCAAGAGGTCAGCTTGCAGCTGCCTCTATGTTGCAAACCCCACGTGTCCTCTGTGTCACATACTGTGACATATCTTGAGAAGAGTCAGGGTCTTTTCCAGTCTGCTGATTCTCTGTTTCAATTAGAATAGATTTAAGAGTCCCCAAGCTCTGGTTTCTAGGTGGCCTTGCACAATATTATTAATAATTCAATCATACCTGTGCTGATAACAGACTACATTTCTACCATCCCACAAAAAAAGTCCAAACAGATTAAGGACTATCCCTTAGTTAATTTCTTTGGCAGTTTCCTATCTGATTGACATCCATTTATTTAATTGCTGCTAGAAGATTTAATTTTCATTTCATTGGTTTAAAATTAATGGGAAAAAACCTGTTTATTTTAAAAATATTTGACTTATTCTTTTTTTTTTTTTGGAGAAGTTTTTGCTATAGGGCATGTGCACTCACCAGAAAGGAAGAGAGAGACAGAGAGACAGAAACCAAGAAATCACCCCCTAGGGAGGATGGCCATGCCGCAATCCCTTCTCCTCCATTCTCTTCTCAGGATCTTGAGCACACACGCACACACACCCGAAGTGAGTTTAAGCTGCCGGGTCTAGGACTTGAACCACGGTTGACTACATGGGAATCCAGTGACATAGCCATTACACAACTGCTGCCCCCTGATTTATTCTTTCTCATCCC
Organism: Tupaia belangeri chinensis; assembly: GCF_000334495.1. NCBI lineage: Eukaryota > Metazoa > Chordata > Mammalia > Scandentia > Tupaiidae > Tupaia > Tupaia belangeri. The sequence continues at coordinate 2,785,982 of NW_006159703.1, forward strand.
CTGAATAATGTTGAGATATTCCATTCTATAAGATAAATACTATTATTTAGCAGTTTTCATTCTCTGAATTCACTTCAGCCAAGTCTGTCTGTTTACACTTTCAAGTCCAATATGAAGATCAGTCTTTCATAGCAAATAATTTCATTTTTATAGGCACTCAATAATGAGGATGGCAGCAGGATGTTCATCTAGAATTTCGGTAATCTTTTTTTTTTTTTTTTTTTTTTAGAGAGAGATTTTGCTATAGGGCACGTACACTTGCCGAAAGACAGAAAGTGAGACATCACCATGAGTTCAAAAACGAGTTTGATCATTTATGAGTTGTGATGCTCAGGGCAGGTTACTTAAATCCAGATTCAAGATAAGCGTGAGACAAGGGGGGGTGCCTTGAGGACAAAATGTAAAGAGGTGCTTGCTCATTCTCAGGGTCATGCAAATGTAGGACAACGCAGAGAACCTGCGAAGGAGTAAGTACCTCCTTCCAGTAAGTTTGTACCTAAGTTTCGTACCTTAGGTGTAAGCTCGCTTCACTCTAACCCTGGCCCTGATCACTGAGTTGTCTCATCTGCAAATGGGTACTGATAACAGCAGCCTTCTTCATGGTAGTGTAGAGAGAGGGCGAAATGAAATAATTCACACAAAGCACTAAGCACATTGCCTAAAAGATGATAAGCATTCAATAAATTCTCAGTAATGCATTAGTAATATATTTTATTGAGTTATACAGTCTGATCATGTTACCCCAACCTTTGTGTTCTCTTGTAGAATAAAGTATAAAATCATTACCATACTTCCCAAACTAAGTATGATCTGGCCCATGTGTTCTTCTTCACTAGTGTCCGTAGTGTCCCTCTGTGTATGGGAGATACATTCCAAGACTTCCTGTGGGTGCCTGAAACTCAGGAACCCTATAAATCCTAATTTTTTCTATACGTACATACCTATGATAAAGTTTAATTCATAAATTAAGTACAGTGAGAGTTTTGCAATAACCTAATAATAAATTAGAACAATTATGGTGGTATTCTGTAATATAAGTTAGTTACGTGAATGTGGTCTTTCTCTAAATAGTAGATCATGGTTGACCATGGTTAACTGAAGCTGCTGAAAGCAAAACTGCTGATGGGGGGAACGGGGGGTCAGAGAGTCTGAATTTTCTAATACTCTTTCTACAAATCTCTGGTCTTCTTTTGGGTTCTTGAATGCACCATGCATAACCCTCTGCCTGCAGAGAGACTTTGCATAGGCTGTTCCTAGTTTCCATCCCTGTTCACATAGTTAACTCAGCTTTATACGCCATATTACATTAGAATAATTTCTTTAGGACTCAGATCACATCTGTCCGTTAGCCACCTTCTTGGCTTTTAAAATAAATCACAGTAAACCCTTATGTATTTATTGTTCAGATTATTTGATTATAGTCTCTCTATCCCACTAGATGTTACATTCCAAGAGGGCAAGGTCTTTCTGCTTTGATTGGCAATGTATCCTCATCCCAGCATCATGTTATGAATGGGTACACAATAGGTAATTGTCTAATGACTGAACGATATAAAAATAATATTGCTACCACTCTATCCTTGGTAGAGCATCTTTGCCAGGGACAGGGCACGCACTACTTCACATGGGAGACCAATGTCCCTTGTATTGACAGGTCTTACTGCTTGTTCCTCCTCAGGGCAAGCCCAAATGCCTTGTCCCTCTACATGTCCATACTTGGGTCACATTTTTTTCATGTACAGCCACCTTTGTTGCGTGTTTATTAGTCCATAAATATTTGTTGAGTGGCTAGAATGGGTGGCACACTAAGCTTGGTTGCATATATACAATGAATACATGTACGCTCCCTCCACTTAGGTTTGTTCAAGTCACATGCACAAGGCTCTGATGTAAGAAAGAATATTAAGTTTCCTACGTGAGGTCAAAGATACCCCGCGGAGAGTGATACTATCATGTGAGGAATCAGTGGCCATATTCCAAATGAGGACACTTTTTTAGCCGGCACCAGATGAATGAGTGTCATACACACAAAGAGTAGAGAGGAGAGAATAACTACTCAAAAAGAAACGTTCAAGGAAGGATATCGATGCATATTGCACATTTGCAAAGTAGACACGGTCCAAATTGCTTTTGTTGTTTCAGCTATTCATTTGTTCATTCATTCATTCATTCACAACAAAAAAATAAGTATGCCAAGGTTCATTTATATATCTTAATATGGTATATAAATGTAGTAGAAAAAAAAGACATGTACCCCCCTCTTTGGGGAGTTATGGATTGGTATGTTTTAATCCTGGATATAGCCAAGAAAATCCCTCCTAACATCCAGAAAATATTGCTCAAAATACCACAAGTTCATTCCTGTAAACAAATACCTGCGTTATGTACGCTTCAAGACTTTTTTGAGATGTGACTGTTCAATGTGGACCCTGTCCACTCGTGAAGGTAAGATGTTTTGAAGGCAAGGCTGAGTTTGGCTGAAAGAGTTTATTACTGTGATTGAAACACAGAGCCAAGTGCTTAAAATGAAAAACAATGCCAGATTAATGTGTGTTCTTGTTATCATTACTATTAGGTTTTCTGGAAAGTCATGACGTATTCTATGCTTTTCTATGCAAAAATGTGTCATGACTTTGCGGGCTGCCTAATTTGATTACCTATTTGGAAAGGTAGAAAGAGGCAAAGGGAAAAGATTGGTGCTTTGGAAAAGGCAGTCATTTTATACAACTGCCCAATGTTTGAGAAAGAAGGGAGAACTGCTTGGGGGTTATTATTTTCCATTAGAACAATTTAAGTCCAAACTTTTTTTGGGGGGGGTGGGGGAGGTTTTTGCTATAGGGCATGTGAGCTCGCCAGACAGACAGAGAGAGATGGAGGGACAGAAAGCAGGAAATCACCCCCCAGGGGAGATGGCCACACTGCAATCCCTGCCCCCCATTCTCCTCTTGGGATCTTGGGCACGCACGCACATGCACCTGGTGTGAGTTTGAGCCACTGGGTCCAGGACTCGAACTGCGGTCGACTACGTGGGAGTCCAGCGACATAGCCATTACGCTAACTGCTGGTTCCAGTCCAAACTTTTACACTAGCCCTACACTCAATGCAGAAACAATCGAGAAAGTTTTCTACTTCATAAAAGTGGAAAAACATAGACGCCAACCTGTCTTAAGGAAAGAAATTGTTTTGCATTCTAGGCTTCTTTACTTTTTGGTTTCCTTATGTCGTATGATTTTTAAAAATCTGTCACAGTTCTCTCAGAGGGACAGGGCAAAGGCTTTGACTTAAATGCTCATCTTTGTTTTGAAAAGGTAAAATTGAATCGAGACAGGGAGAATCTGAGAAACTTGACTACACTCTCAAGTAAATACAATAAGTACAATTCAGTTTCCGCTCAGTAATTCAAGTTCAGGGACTAATAGCTAATCTTTTAATGAATTAAACTGTAGGAAGAGACTCTTAAAAGCGATGAGACTATTTACTCTCCATTTACCTCCAATGTTCTGCGGAAATGGAACTACTAGCTCATTGCTTTCCACTTCCAACTTGTGAGGTCTTTTGTAGGATTTTTAACCTGGGCTAGCCCAATTCCAAATCTATGATGTTATAAAGCATCAGCAGAGAAAATGACATATGGTGGAGAGCAGGTGGCTTTGAGAGGCAATATTATCTATGTATATATGAAATCACAACAAGTATAAATATTTAATTTCCAATGTTTGAATGAGAAAAGAGGGTTTCTTTGAATGTGGACTTTAATGCATATGTAAATTAATTATAATTCATGACATTCCTTGCACAAATCATTATTTCAGAAATTGATGCAATAATTTAAAACCAATATTGACCATTTGCATGTTACAATGCTTTCAAAGATTGACTGCAATATTTTTTTTCTCCTCCTCCTTTAAGGAGGGCCTTCTATCATGAGCAAGATCAAATGTAAAATAGGGACCACATGGTTTCTATTTGTCAAGTTTGTGTAACTTGCTTCAGAGGAAACCATTCAAGGGGTACTCGGGGTGCAATGGTTAGGTTGATGGCAGTTTACGCAACTGTCCCACTAGACTGCATCCTGGTATCTCATTACAACCCATGTAAAGATCACATTCAAAGTTAATGGTCTTTATGCTTTTCCAGGTACCATTTCTCATGTCTGGTGATCTTCGACTTCAGTATGGGTCTACAACGATCTCTGATTTTGATCTCCTGGCATGATCAAGTGAAAATGTACTTAAAATCTGGGAACCAATTAGACATCCAAATGGCATAAAGAAGATGTAATAGCAAAAAAGAAAAAAGAAATGTAATTGGCCTTAAATTAGGGTAGCTTCTAATTTAAGGATAAAACATGAGTAGGTGAAAATATAGGCAAAGAATAAAGGTCACGCACTGATGAACTAATAAGGAATGGGTCTTATTAACAAGACATTTTCTTTGGCCATCTGATGAGGCCCTCTAGCTCGAATGTTTCACCTGGTCAGTCTACCACTCTCAGCATTAGGGTCAACAATGGCTTTCACAAAGGCCATTTCCTAAAGATGTCCCAGATAAAATGCATAATTTATAGAGTTCGAAATCAAGGTGTCTTTTGAAAAACTCTCCATATTTATGTTAATAGCAAATCCTATGGCTCTATGTATTAAGTAGTTTTCAAATATGTCTTCATCTAAGTTTACTCCTACCAGTCTCACCCAAACCACTGCTTCTTTTATCGGGGCTGTTTCAAAAGATCTCCTCACTGGTTGTCCTACTTCCACTTATGCCCCTTGAAGTTTGCTATACTCCACCAAGTAGCCAAAGAAAAACATTTTTAGAAAATGTGAATCAGATCATGTCATTCTTCTACTTAAAATCCTCCAATGTCTTCTCCTTGCATTCAAAATAAATCCAAATTGTTCACGCTGTCATTCAACAAAAAACATTTTTCCAATATCTATTTTCATGCCTAGCTTGCTCTCTTTCAAATATCGCCTTCTACTCCCACACAATCAATCTAATGAAGTCGTCCCACCTACCTACCTACCTACCTACCTACCTTCCTACACACACACACACACACACGAATGCATGTGTGCAATATACACACTCATGCCTCTTTAAGTATTCCTTCATAGCAACTGCTCTTATGTGAAATTCAGCATCCCAGGCATTAAGTCTCTGTCATGAAGATGCTGATCTTTCACTGACTTTAGCTACAGTATTCAGGTATAGAACTACACCTTTGAGAAGGAATATGCTCTAATCATTACATTTCCTTAATGACTGACTCATGGAGTCACTGGTCTTGGCTCCTTTCCAGGATACTATTCTATTATGTCCATGTATTATGCTTAGTCTGAGTCACCATAGTAAAAATCAACTGCTTTTGGCATCTTCCCCTCCATCCAAATTTTTGTATTTGTTCATCTTTACAAAGATTTAAAAATGATTAACAAACACAAAAATGGGCAAGTGGCGTGGTGGTTAAGGTGCTGGACTCCCACATGGCCAACAGTGGTTCGAGCCCCAGACCTGGCAGCCTGTTTTCTCACTTTCTCTCTCTTCTCTCTCTCTGGTGAGCACATGTGTCCTGTAGCAAATTTTAAAATACAATAATAGAGCCAGTAGGTGGTGTAGGGGTTAAGACACTGGACTCCCATGTGGTTTGAGTTCCAGACCCAGTATCTTGAAACTCACACCAGGTACAGTGTGCCTGCCCAAAATCCCGAGAGGAGAATGGAAGAGGAGAGACTGTGGCATGGCTATCCACCTGGGAGGTTATTTCTCACTTTCTGTCTCTCTGTCTCTCTTTTTCTCTCTGATGAGTGTACACACTCTATAGCAAAAATCTTTCTCTCTCCAAAAATAAATAAATACAAACCACAAAAACAAAGGAAACCTCCATTTAAACACTTAGTGTTATTGTCTCCTTCTCATCCCTTTTTGCAATCAAACTCTTTTTAGACAAAAATTATCACCTCAGTACTTTGAATGCTTTGAATCTCTTTCCAGAGATAATGAAAAAGTCCTGATTTGTTTTGTTGTTCTGTTTTTTTTGTTGTTGTTGTTTTTTTTTTTTTAATTGCCAGAGAGTTCATGGGCTTGTCAGAGAGAGAAAAAGCACACTGCAATGTGGGTGTGGTCATGCCAGAATCCTTTTCTGTCCCATCAGGATTTGGGACATGCATACACATGCATCTGGCATGTTTTCAAGCCAAGGGAGCCAGGACTTGAACTGCAGTCAGTTATGTGGGGTATGGCTTCCTATGCATAGAACTTAACCACTGTATTAATGGCTAGCCTAAGAAATCCTGGTTTCAGAAACTGACCTTGTAAGATTTATGATTTTCACTTTGGGACCAGTTATGTTTCTCGTTAAACTGAAAGTGCCTTGAAGTCAGTGCATAGCATAGCATCTTTAACACTTTCATTCACTTTGAAGTGGTTATCATAGCATTGGACTCAGAGTTGCTACTTAAAAGTCTTATCGTTATCAAACACTACATTATCCACAACATGAAGATGCAAAGGGTTAATATTTTTACAAAGGCATTTGAGTTTGTTGGTTATTCAAGTTCTTTCCAACCCTGAAAAATTAAAAAAAAGGAAATTCTAAACAGATGCTACTTTCTTTTTTCGACTACTTAGAGAATGTTGTATCCCTTTCATGGTATAGTAGGTCTCATCTTATATTTAGTTATTCATATGATTTCAAATATGCTTGGCAGAGTGACAGAGAGAAATAAAGCAAGTGATTTCCCTTCATTCTACGTTGTCTGTCTTGGTTGTTCTGAATTCTCATAGTCAAACCTGATATCTGGCATAGGATTGGCATGCAAAATATATGGACTAAATGAATGAATGCATGTAACTAATACATTACAGAGCCAGGATGCTAAGCCAGATCTGTCTGACTACAAGCCCATGTCCCATGACTGAACTGTATTGACTCCCTTCATTCATCTAAGTGACTGTGGTGGTGCTTGTCAGTGCCACTCTTTGACTCTTTTGCTATATCCTTTCCTGGACTGTCATGATCTGTGTTTGTATCTTTTCTTATCAAGTACTTGTAGTTTTCCTCACCTGACGCCAGCCCTCAGGGTACGTGTGGGGGTAGTGGGCGTCATTCTTTGCACAGCATTGTACATGAGTCTCAGAGCAATGGAAGAAAAAGAAAAAAGGAGAAGAGAAAAAGTGTCTTGCTCATTGGCATCTGTCAATTATGGTGTGTGATTAAGAAATTTACTTTATAGGGGCTAGCAGATGGGGTGGTGGTTAGAGCATTGTACACCCACATGGTTCAAGTCCCAAACCTGGTGGCTTATTTTCTTGCTTTCCCTTTCTCTCTCTCTCTCTCTCTCTGGTCAAATTAAAAAATAATAATAACAAGTAGAATTAAGTAAATGAATAACTCTAAAAGAAAGAAATTTATATTATATATGAAGATCTTAATTTTACAGGGGCTCAAAGTTATGCCAAGGACACACATCAATGGTAGAGTTAATTGCTAAAAGTAAATGATGTGGTCCCTTCACATTCTTTTATGAACAACGTGGTTGAGAAGAAATAATCCGTTTCCTGGCTCCTAGACAATATTATGAAACCACGATGGCTGCCAAAATCAACTATTTCGGTTCTTTAGCCCAATCTAATGTTATAATCTGGATGCAGCAAGTTCTGAGGTGAAGGCAAGTGAGCAGTCTAACAAACTTCAAAGTGATAAGTTTTGTTTTTCTTGCCATTTGCTGAGTTTTGTTGTTGTATTTGCTATTTAAGGATGCAAAGTATTTAACAATAAAGTCCCAAACCACCTGACATCTCTCGCCAGTGAAAACAAAGACTATTCATCTCAAACACAGTTACACACACATCATTTTGCAACCTTTGTTTCTCAGAGACACGATTTCAAATTTTCTGCATTAGAACGCTCCCCTTATCCCGTCACTGTGGCATTCCTAGAAAACGTGTAGTCTCCTCTACCTGCATTTTTGTATATTTAGGCTCCAGCAAAGATCCATTATGAAAATGACAAAACTGCCAGGAAGAATTATGACTTCCCTGCTTAACAAGCGTGTGAATTCACCGAGAAGCAGCAGGCAGAGGAGCAGAAAAGCAGGAGGCAGAAAATATATGAAGAGCATATTGTCTTGGACTCTTCACCCTCTTTCTGCAAGTTGTTGAGAATGGTTTTACTCGTCTTCCAGATATTACAAATTTGCTCCTTAACAAACTACCGTAAATCTCTTTCCGTACAGTACAGGGCAGAATGTGGGCCTTTTAGTGAAAGTTAGTGATGCTGAGAGAATGGTGAGTGTGGGAGCAGTACCTACCATTCATTGAGAGGGGACTAAGTCCTAAGACAGAGCTAAACTTTCGCATACATTGTTTTATGCAATCATCACAGGTCCTCTTAATGGTTCTCCCATTTAAATCCATTAAGGACTTCCTATCGTCTTTAAAGAAAGTCCAAATGACTCAACAATATTGTGTAATAGTTTAGAAGCCCCTCCAAGGCTCCACACACCTTTGCCTCATCTTCTGCTATTCTCTAGGATGGTCCTATCTCATTTGTACTCAAAACGCGCTTGGTTTTTCCTGTTTTGTGTTTTCTTTGGCCTATGGGCCTTTAAACGTGTCCCCTTGTAACCACGTTTCTTCTACTTTTCACCTGGCTAACTCATACTTCCCTTCAAGACCATACTACTTTTCTTTCTTGTTGTTTTCTTTAAGACGCTGTTTTTGAAAGCCCCTAAACTAGGTAGGGCTCCCTTGTTTGCTTTCAGAGTTCACACCGTAACGCTTTTGTTAACTCAATACTCGAAGTGGCTATTTGAATATATACCTTTTCTGCTACATTTAACCTCTGTGAAGGTTGGCACCAAGCCTCTTAATTCACAATTGCTTCACCAGCATTTAGCTGAATGCTTGAAAGTGAGTAGACCCTGAAAATGCAAAATCTATATATGAATGTTCCTATTTCATAGATGTGGAAACAAGTTAAGAGGAGTTAAATAAGATAGTCAAGAATATATAGCAAATGGCAAAGCCAGTGTTCCTATATATATATATATATATATATATATATATATATATATATATATATATATATATTGGAAAGCATGAAAGTACCTTCATGGGGAATGATCAAACCACAATCCCTTCTCCTCCATCTCTCCCTGCCTTCAGGATTTTGCGCATGCACGCACATAGGCCCAGAATGTTTCTCAAGCCACTGCGTACAGCACTCCAATCACACGGTCTGCCATGTGCCTGGCTGACTTAACCACCAGGCCAGAGGCTGGTCTGATAAAACCAGGTTTGGAATCCAGTACTGACTCCTAAACCCAGGTTCACAATCACTCTACAGCATTGTCTTCTCAAAATTTTCTCCAGGAAAAATAAAGATAATTATTATAGGCTATCTATCTTAGAGAAAAAAGATGAGAAAAAAAATGCTGGGGGCACTGGTAAGTTACATGGTGGTGAAGGACACTGGACTCCCATATGGCTGATTGTGTTTGAATCTCGGGCCTGTTGGCTTGCTTTCTCACTATCTCGCTCTCTTTCACTCTCTCTCCATCCTTCCCTGGTCAAATTAAAATAAGTAAATAAGTAAATAAAGTGAAATATCAAAATAAACAAACTGGGATTCAGGAAGATGATCTTTCATCGGATTTCAGCATAACATGAAGAAAGCTGGGTAGTTTTGTCTTTCTGCACCCTGGACTAATTATAGTAGACCTCCCCAAAACATGGCTTCTGACTCTCAAATATAGGTGGTAGTAGATAAGAGGCAATTTATAGCTATCACTTTAAGTCTTTCTTACAGATCTACATGGAAAAAGAGAAAATGAGCTTCTCACATTCTGAGAGAGGTTGCCCAGGCAACAAGGACAGAGCCCGAGCAACAGACCACCCTGCTGAGACGTGCTGCGGCACCCGCACATTCTCTCGCAGCCATGCTCACCTCTGACGGACAGCGGCCAGCTGCACTTAGACACCCTCTTCCTGCCTGTTTCTGAAAGACTCACCTGTCCCAACTGGACATAGTCTGCAAAGACATCCTTGAGGACAGCCTTAACAATAGCTCCAGATTCTTGCTATGTGGTCGAGTGATAAGCCCACGTTTAATCTATAGACTACGCCAGATGAGAAATGACAGGTGAAAAGCTCATTCATTCCAAGTTTGTGACTTGCAATAAAAAAAGCTGGACTCTGGGACCAGCAGTTAGCATAATGGCTATGTCAATGAACTCCTATGTAGTCGACAGCAGTTCGAGCCCTGGACCTGGTGGCTTAAACTCAACGCCGGAAGCATGTGCGTGCTTGCCCAAGATCCCAAGAGGATACTGGAGGAGAAGGGATTGCGGCATGGCCATCCCCCCGGGGGGGTAATTTCTCGCTATCTATCTCTGTCTTTCTGGAGCATGCATGTACCCTATAGCAAAAACCTCTTTAAAAGAAACAAACAAACAAACAAACAAACAAAACCTGGACTTTGAATGAAATATTCACTTAAAAAATTAAATTAGACCAGTGTCTGTATGTAATGGTAGCCCCCAAATACAGGTCTTCCGCTTAAGAGCTATTTGGCTTTGGATAAGTTACTTTTGTTTTGTTTTTAATTTTTGCCATATACACTGGAGAGAAGGAAAATGAGAAACCAGCTCCTGGAGAAGATGATCACACTGCAATCCCTCTCCTCTACTTTCCTCTCAGGCTTTTGGGCATGCACACACATACCCAGCATGTTTTTCAAGCTGTTGGGTCCAGGACTCGAACTACAAGGTCAGTTATGTGGGATCTAGCATCTGTTGGCCCATTACTTAAGATCTAAATTGTAAATTTGCTCATCTATAAAGTGGGTTTATAAATATAAGTAAGGCAGCCAGAGATTAGTGCAGTGGTAATGGGACATGAGGCTGACCTACATGTGAAGGATCCAGGTTTGCCTCTGGAGACCTCCCTGTGCACACCAGGCACACATACTCCTGAATAGGGATTAGCTGAAGCCAAGGGTGAACTGTGGTATTGGGGGTGCTGTGTCTCTCTTGCTAATGTTAGAAATACTTTAAATAAAGAAATAAGGGATCAGCAGGTAGTATAATAGTTATGTCCTTGAACTCTTATTTAGTTGAGCATGGTTCAAGTCCTAGACCTGGTAGCTTAAAGCTCATGCTGTGTGAATATGCATGGGTTCCCTAAATCCCAAGAGAAGAATGGAGGGGAAGAGACTGTAGTGTGGTCATCCTCCCTGGGGGGTGATTTCTTGCTTTCTGTCTCTCTGTCTCTCAGGTGAGCACAAGCACCGTACAGCAAAAATATCTCTTAAAAAAAAAAAGGAAAGAATAATAATTACCAAGGATATTTTTCATGAGAATTGAGAGGTGAGAAAAGGCATGTAAACACATAACATGTGGCATAAGACTAAGCATGTAAATGAAGGTTATAAAAATTATTACAGATTATTTGGGTTTCTGAAAAACTGGTCAGATAGAAATAACTAGCAAGGTCTTCCTTTGAGTCTACAGGCTGGTTTAAGTTTAGTGGCAAAAGCAAGCTGGCCTCGGATCTGTTTTGATCATAACCACCAACATGGGTTGTAAAACCCTCCTGCCTTTGCTGTCTTTTCAGTGCACTAGAAAGCCTTTACCCGGCCTAATACAGCAAAAGGCACACAGTGGGTGCTCAAGAAATGCTTGTTGAATCTGTCAGCAATGGGGTGTGCAGGCCATTCAAGCACCATAGGCATCTGGATTTTTAAAGGAAGTTGTCCCCCTTCCAAGAGTCATTAAGTGAGTTCTTTGGGGAGGACAATAACAACATGCTACCTGACTGCTTTGTTCAGAAGTGCTTTCTGACAGAGTTACCCCATGAGAGATACTGTCCTTTGCTGCATAACTGCCAGTTCCTACCACGCAATGGCATTTCACAATGTCTTGCTGGTGTATATACAGGGAAGGAAGAGACTGACCACAGGGGAGAGTGTCCCAGAGTGGGATTACACTTCCACCAACTGCTCCCAGCCTCCAGCACTTCGCAGTGTCCTATATGCTGTGTGTGTGTGGTGGGAGAGTGAGTGGATACATCTGCAGTACCCATGCACCTTTTTTTTTTTTTTGGAGAAGTTTTTGCTATAGGGCGCATGCGCTCGCCAGAAAGACAGAGAGAGACAGAGAGATAAAAAGCGAGGGGGAATAGCCACGCCACAATCCCTTCTCCTCCATTCTCCTCTTGGGATCTTGGGCACGCACGCACATGCACCCGGCGTGAATTTAAGCCACTGGGTCCAGGACGTGAACCACGGTCGACTACATGGGAATCCAGTGACATAGACATTATGCTAACTGCTGGTCCCGGTACCCATGCACCTTTAAAAACCAGGTCCAAATCTCACTTACCTCTCTTTAAACAATATTCTTCAGATCTAACTTCATTCTCTGAAAGGATTTTATAACCTAACTTTCTAGAGAGAATAAAAATGAGAACATCTCGAAATTAAACCCTATCTAGCTAAGCAGACCAAAAAGCCTTTTCTAGAGTACAAAGTACAATACACTAGCTCCAGTCTTTGTTCTTGAGTTTAAAAAAAAAAAAATCCAGAGAGGAAACCATTCTGGAATGAGTAACCTCCAAATGCTAATTTTGCAACATGAATACTAGTGGTTCATTAATACTTGTAAATCGTCTAGATTTTGCTATTTTGAAAAACAAACCCCAGGAAATGCTAATTAATAAAAGATCTCATGTCTTATTAACGTTCATAGAGTAATTACCAAAATCACAAATCCATCTGCTAAGTAGTCAGCAAACAAGACAAATGACTGTGCTCAGTTAAACAGATTATCCAGTACCTTTGGGAGTACAATCCAATAGCCCAACCACACCAGGAATCAAACAGCTACTTCTTTTGCAACACGGACAGGCAGCAACAATGCCATCTTCCATAGGGGACAAGACAGAGCAGAGGACACATTTGGCAACCTGCCCCCTCTAGAGAACACATGTATGCACGTGGTAGTGTCATTCATGTATCTTTGTTTTTTTAATCTTTGTACTGACGATTCAAAGATTTGGTTTCTTAAAAAGACAGAAGAGAAAAGACCCGAAAGATGTCAGACATCATCGCCAGCTTCTGCATATAAAATGCACACTGGTAAGCCAGCTCAGATCCCAAAAGAGAGAAGAAATTTCATCTTCCTGAGGATATTCTCGTCAATTTCATCTCTACTTTTTCTTCAGGCTCATCGCCCGTACACATTTCACGACTCCTCCCCAGGGAGGCATCTTAAGAACAGAGACCATGTCTTATTAGTATTTAAAGTATGACAGCAATAAATAGTAATACTGGGGGGTCAGAAAAGTCATGACATATTTTTCTATGCAAAAAAAGCATCGTACATGACTGGGATCAGCAGTTGGCATAATGGTTACATCGCTGGACTCCCGCATCATTGACCATGGTTTGGGTCCCAGACCTGGTGGCTTAATGTGTGCCAGGAACGTGTATATGTGTGCCCCAAATCCTGAGAGGAGAATGGAGGAGAAGGCATTGAGGCATGGCCAGCCCCCCTGGGGAGGTGATTTTTCACTTTCTGTCTCTGTGTCTCTCCAGCGAGTGCATGTGCCCTAAAGTAAAATTTCTCTCAAAAAAAGAAAAATAAAAAAAGCATCATGAACTTTTCTGACAACCCAAGAATCATGACTGAAGTTAGATGCCTACTGTTTTTGTGATCATAGGAGTGCCAGTCACTTGGATGAGTGGATGAGTGCTTGGGTTTATTAACTTTTAATTCTTTAACTTTTGTCATTTAATATTCACAACAACTACTTAAAAGTAGGTACATCATCATTTTACCTGTGAGCCAACTGGTACACAGACAGGCTAAGTGGCATCACTGGGATTTGTCCCTAGGTGTGAAGGATTTGAAAGCCTGCACCCTGAAACACTATGCTAAACTGCACCAATCACAGTGCCTAGGTCAGGGCTGAGTACACAGCAGACACTGATAAACACTGGTGGAATGGATGGATAGCTTAACATCAATTCATTCCCACATCCCGTTGGTAGCTAGAGTTAAATGTTTGCAGTTTCTGCTTTCCTGAGTATGTTTCCCAGGTGTGCATGATATCAGGGTCATTATTAGTACGGGGTAGCCAAAAATGTCACTTAACATTCCCCTTACCTTTCTAAAAAATTTGCTATAGGGTGTGTGCATTTGCTGGAGAGGGGAAAGATAATGCAAGAGTCCTTTTCCTTAGTGATTTTTTTTTGGAGCAGGCACACCCATGAACCTGGAGTACTTTTCAAGTCACTAGGTTTGGGACTTGAACCTCACAGCCAGTCATGTGGGATCTAGCTGCCTAAACCACTATGCCACTGCTGACCCCACTTTCTACATCAGAAAATTAACACTTCTGCAGGGTTCTGCCTCCTAGTTCAGTATCTGCCAGCATGTACTCACGATTGGGCACATTTGGTGGCATTTCATTTGTTTTGGAGTTACTCACATGTTGGACTGCAAGCTAGATGGTAGGAGGTGGCCCAGTGTGCTCCGCACCTCCTCCCAGCTCTCTTCAACATCCTGGGCCCTGTAGTCACATGGGGCGGGGAGCTGAGGGTCTGGTGGCCACTGACTTCACAATAGTCAGTGTTTCCTATTGGTGGGGTGGGCTTTTGCTAGTTTAGCCCTTTCAGTACACAGAATTGCCTCTCTGTCCTGGTAATAGTACCTCTATCATGTAGTCATGCTCTTAGAAGAAGCACAGCCCACTTGGAGTAAAAGCCGTCTTGGTTTACGCTAACCAGCACTTCCTATTGGCTTTGCTGCAGTGATTAAACTGGAAGACTCACATCAAGTCAACAAGAAACAAGGAGATGTTTGCTGGGACTTCTGGAAAAAAAGTTTGTTTTTTTTTTTGGGGGAGGTTTTTGCTATAGGGCATGTGCGCTCACCAGATAGACAGAGAGACAGAAAGTGAAAAATCACCCCCCCGGGGGGATGGCCACACCACAATCCCTTCTTCTCCATTCTCCTCTCTGGATCTTGGGCACACATGCACACATGCCCAGCATGAGTTTTAAGCCACTGGGTCTGGGACTTGAACCGCGGTCGACTACATGGGAGTCCAGCGATATAACCATTATGCCAACTGCTGGTCCCTGGAAAAAAATGCTGACTTGGCTACCAGGAAAGAGATTTTTTTTTCTCCTTACTGAATGTTCATGTAGAGCGAGATTCAGAAGGTGCTGGAATTAATTTGGAACTATAAAGGAATCTAGCAATAGGTTTATGATGCTGTAGAAGGCCGGGGGAAAAGAAAGAAAGAATTGACTTTAATGACATAAACGAGCTACTTAATTAAGCCTTGCTCCAAAGCCTGAACTATTTCTGGATTTTTCAGTTGCATGGGAGTCTAAATTCCCTTTTTTGAGTAAGGCAGTTTTGAGGCAAATTTTTTCTGACTTGAAGCTAAAATATTCTTAATATGCATGGTGACAGTCTTGATTGTTTCATGCTCATCCTCATTTATTTCTTCCAGAAAAGCATGCGTGACAATGGTCTGAAGGACCAGCGGGAATCCCTGAACAGTTTATCACAAACCTTACGTAGGCAACATTTGCCTGTACAGTTGTCTTGAATTAGGGCCATGATCTTGTGTGTGGTTTTGAGAGTGTGTTGCGCTCATGAACTGTGTTCCGGCCAGTTTTGTCCATGGTGGTCATAAAGCCTAATTATGAAGACATGATGAGATCACCACACAATGGCACCAAGAAGTAATGACCATCCCAGCCCACAGATCAGCTTTTCCGGCACAATCTCAGATAGACCCTTCTTGGGTTTCACATAAATTCAACGTTTTCAAATGAATTAGAAAATACCAGCTACTTAGAGAATGGTCGTCTTCTCTGAAACCGCCATGCTTACAAGGACAACTGCCCTTGAAAACCGTGTAGTCGGCACAAATAAGGGGATTACAGGTTTCAGTGAGAAACAATGGGTGGTAAAGGGTAACCAGAGCTGCGCCATGTCCCTGTCACAGCTTGGATTTGATCTCTTGGACTTCTAGTTATAAAGGATGGGCCCTTCCCAAATGCTGACGATTTCAGATACAAGGACAGAAAAGAAGAGGAAGACAGAAGGCATTGGATCCTCAAAGTTTTACCCAGAGAGTAAGGAAATGGGATACAGGGACCTCTTACTTGTTGTTAGGGTCAGCTTCGTGAATGAGCTACTCCTGTGGTTGCATAGGGTCCTGTGCTCTGAAAAGCCCTTTGCTTGGCTTAATTATGTGCTGTCACCATCCTGAAATTTGAAATAAGTTTTTTTTCCCCAAGAATAATTTGATTTTATTCCTCATCATTTTTGTTTTTCACTTGAGGTGGGGGGTGGGGGAAGAGAAAGTAAGAAAGCAAGCTGCCAGGTCCAGTACTCAAACTGCGGATTGCCATGTGGGAGTCCATTGCCTTAACCACCGCACCATCACCTGCTGGTCCCTGAAACAGGTTTTGAACAGAGGATCCTGCATTTTCATTCTGCCTTGGGTCCACAATTAGATAGATTAGCTGGCTTATTACAGATCTTCAGTTCTTTCTACTAAAATCACATGAGGATTGAAAGAATAGAAATTCTTTTTTTTTTTTTTTTAATTTTTTCAGGGTTAGCAGTGGCATGGTAGTTAAGGCATTGGACTCCCACATGACTGACCATGGTTCGAGTCCCAGATCTGATGACTTGCTTTCTTACTCCCCCACCCCTGTCACTCTGTCCCTCTCTAGTCAAATAAATAAATAAAGTTAAATAAAATAATTAAAATTTTTTCTTTGCTTATGATATAGTACATGCATACATGTGTGAGGGGAGGGAAGATGTGCATCCTTTGTGGGGATTGGTTATGACATGGTATCTCTTCCTGTTGTCCTTCAGTCCATCGGATCTTGGGCTCTTGCACACATGAGTGGTGTGTTTCAGGCTGACGAGGCCGGAGATTCAAACCACAGTCACCATATGGAATCCAGCTTCTCCTGAGCAGTGTATTACTTCTGTGCCATAGAGTTGGCCCCCAAAGAACAGAAATTCTACTAAAGACCTGCGTTTGATTTCCTCTAAGACTCCTATCTTCTTTGACTATCTTTTCTTCCTTGACTACCTTCTCTGTGTGGAATAAAGACTGCTAGTTTACCATTTAAATTCTATTGATGTACTAGATTTATCGTGTTATTTTTTCAATAACTGCTTTAGGATTGCAATATGCAAGAATGTATTACAATCTTTTTGTGATCAATACTAACGTTATGCCAGAAAATATAGCAACTTTGCTCCAAAGTAATTAAATTCCTTCCTCTTTCTTGCTATCATTACCATATACATTAAATCCGCATATGTTATAAACCCCAAAATACAGTGTTAAAAATAATTGTTTCATACGATTCTGTGTCTCTTAAAAAAGGTGGGAAAAATGAGCAAAAAATGTATTATGGAGTCTTTTATACTAACTCATGTATTTACATTTTCAGTGCTCAGTCTTTCTTCCTGTGGGTTTGTGTTACCTTACAGTATCATTCTCTGAAGCATTTGCTTCCTTTAGTGTATCTTTTAAGTCAGGCCTGCTAGCAACACATTTGTTCAGTGTTTATCTGCTTGTGTTTTCATACTGCCCTCATATTTGAAGAGTACTTTTGCTAGATAAAGAAGTCTCGTCTGACAGTACTTTCTTTCTGCCCTATGGATATATCATTCTTCCACTTTCTGGGATTCATGATTTTTGAGGAAAATACCAGCCTGATTGTATTAATGCTTGTCCATCTATAATGGTCACTTTCCTCTTGTTTCTGTCTGTTTGGTTGCTATTATTTATTAGAGAGAAGTTTTTGCTATAGGGCACACGTGCTAGCTGGGGAGACAAGAGAAAGGCAGACAGAAGGCAAGAAATCACTCCCTAGAGGGATGGCCATGAGTAATCCCTTCCCTTCCAATCTCCCCTTGGGATTTTGGGCATGCATGCACACATGCCCAGGGTGTTTTAAGCCACCGTGTCCAGGATTTGAACCGTGGCCATCTATATGGGGGTCCAGCAATGTAACCATTGTGCCATCTGCTGGTCTCTCTCTTGCTGCTTTCAAGATTTTCTTTTTCAATTTGGCTTTTAACAGTTTGACTATGATGTGTCAAAGTGTGAACCTAGTTATGTTTATCCAGTCTGGGTTCCTTTGAGCTTATTGGATATGTAGGTTAATATTTTTAAAAATGGAACTGGTAGATCAGGTGGTACTGCAGTAGTAATGCAACTGGGCCCACATAGAAAATGTTCTGGGCACATATAACTGTGATTAGGACCAGCCGATACTGGCATCGTGAAAGCCTGGTTGAGGTGCATTTCTCTATTCCTCATGCATGAGGTAAATAAATAAACTTAAAAACTCAAATTTGGAAAGTTTTAGGGCATGATTGTTTTGAATAATTTTTCCATCACTTTCTCTTCTCTTCTCGAGCACCTCCCATTACATGGCTGTTTCTATGCTTGAACTTGTCCCATAGGTTAGGCTATAGGGCGCAAGCACTCACTGGGAAAAGACAGAGAAAGAGGCAGAGAGAGAGAGAGAGAGAGAGAGAAATGAGAAAGCACCCACCCTCCCAGGGGGATGGCCACACTCTAAGCACCTGTCCTTTTTTTCCCTTTTGGGATTTTGGGGACTCACACACATGCATCTAATGTGTTTTTTAAATTGCTGGGTCCAGGACTAGAACCACACAACCATGTGGGATCCAGCTGCCTTTTCTTTGAAAAGATTTTTTAAAATTTTGATTGCTTGCTTGATTGATTGGATTGGATTTAGCTAGAGAGGGACAGAGCAAGAGAAAGCAAGCGTGAGAAGGAGACAGGCGGGGCAGGGAGGGGACAGAAAGTGAGAAAGCAAGCTGCCAGGTCCGGGACTCAAACTGCAGTTGGCCATGTGGGAGTCCAGCACCCTTAACCACTAGGCCACCTGCCAGCCCCAGGACCTAGCTGCCTTAACACACATATTACCACACACCTGCTGGCCCACCTCTGTTCATTTTAGTTCAGTCTTTTTGCTCCTTTTTCTATGTTTGAGCTCCATAGGTTTCTTTTTTGGAGAGATTTTCACTATAGGGCGCGTGTGCTCGCCAGACAGACAGAGACATTAGAGTCAGAAAGCGAGAAATCACCCCCCAGGGGGGATGGTCATGCCGCAATCCCTCCTCCTCCATTCTCCTCTCGGGATCCTGGGCACGCACGCACACGCGCCAGGCGTGAGTTTTAAGCCACCGGGTCCAGGACACGAACCGCGGTCGACTACGTGGGAGTCCAGCGACATAGCCATTACGCTAACTGCTGGTTCCCAGCTCCATAGGTTTCTTTTTTAAAGGCTTTTGCCATAGGGTTCATACACTCTTCAGAGAGTAAGAGAGACAGAGACAATGAGAGGAAAAATGAAAAATCTCCCTCCAGCAGGGATGGCCATGCTGTAATCCCCTCTCCTCCATTTTCTCTCTGGGATTTGGGGCATGCACTCATACATGCCAGGCATGAGTTTCAAGCTACCAGGTCTGGAACTCGAACTGTGGTCAGCCATGTGGAAGTCCAGCACCCTAACCACATACTGTCTGCTGTCCTCATAGACTTTCTAATAAGAATGTCAAGGCTTTCTCACACCATTTTGAAAAATGTCATCAGATGGGCTTATTAACTGTTGATGATGACGATTGGTCTGAGAAGTATTTCATGATGGGCAAAGTATTTTTACAAGCAAAATGAGAAATAGCAATTGACTGCTTTAAAAAATAATTAGAATAATAAAAATAATGACTGGGGAAAACATAGAAAAGATATTGAATGTTGAAGTGGGGAAATTAATGTCTCTGTACTGACGGACATGCATGGCATTCCCTTTTGAAAAAACAATGTAATACATTGTAAAGTTATATGTAATCCAATGTAATATAAAGATGATTATGATGATAATAAAAAATAAATAAATTAAAAAAAAATGTCATCAGATGCAAAACCGTTCTTGTGACAGTGACAAAGACTGTATTTCCAATGGTAAACTCTCACTCAAGATGCAATGATAAAACCTTCAGGTTTTCCTCCACGTTAAATCAGGGGGAATGTTTGTTCCAGGACCCTTTAGGATGACCTTTGATCCTTCACAGAAACTGAATTCCTCCCAATCAAACCCAGAACTTTCCTAGCTGTGAAATCTTTTCTTAAATTCTCATCCCTCACCCGCTGCCCCCCAGCCCATATATGGTCCTTGTAGCAAGAAAGACTTAATAGTTTCTGAGTTTCTGGCTGAGTCAGGTTCTTCCTGATGTAGCCATTAAATAATAAGCTTTTCAATGACTTTCTTGTCTCTAGTCTCTCCCCCTTGCAATCTGCCTCACACACTTCCTCAAAGTTGTTATTTAGAGCATCTGTAATCATGGGACAGCCCAGTTCAAAACCCTTCGATGGCTTCCTTTCCCTTTTTCTCCACATTTCATAACAATTTTATTTAACCTTAGAATTCAAAATGTTATCATTTCAAAACATTTATAGCACATCTCAATGTGTAAGTTTTCTCAGATAAACTTGACTTGTATTTACCTTCCATACAATTTATAAGAGAGAATTCATAAACCAAGCTGTCTTAACTAGAATTTTCCCATAACTGAATCAAATATCAGGCTTTAGAGTTGGAGTTACACTAGATGCTGAGCAGCGAAGTGTTAAAGGTAAAAGGAAGATAAAAGAAAACAACGGAAAAAAAGAAAAAATGGAGGATCAGAGGGTCAAGAAAATACTCTACCTTAAAAATAAAAAATAATTTAAAAAAAGTTAAAGAGAGAGAGAGACAGAGAGAAGAATACAGAGGGTGCCCTACCACTCTAGATTGGTATCTGGAGGGTGAAGTCTGAGCAGAAAATCTTCAGTTTTTCTAGCTCCTAAAAGGGATTGCTCACAGCTCAGATGCAGATGGCTTCTCCTTTAATTCCATTTTTCCATAAACTTTTTGAAGTCCTCTCCTATGCCAGTGGCTCCAGAGCCATAAAATCTTTCTTATATATGTAAGGTAACTTCAACAACAAATTAGTGGGCTGTCTGCAAAGTCATGATGCATTTTGTGCATAGAAAATGATGTCATGACTTTCCCAACAACCTAATATATCCTACTCTTTCTATAAATCACACAAACTGGCTTGCAGCAAGCTCAAAGCCTTTCTTGAACTCTGCAGTCATCTGCTGTCTATCCTTAATCTCATGGCCTTTCCTCTAGAGAAAATGGCTAAGAGCTGACGCTGATCCATTTGCTGTCACTCAGTGCTCCACGAGTGTAGCAGACATCGCCAATTATACCTTCTTTCCCACTAAGCCCAGACACAGTCCCAGAATCCTCCTCAAACAGAACTGCTGGCAGCCATTACATGGTTCAGGAGGTGAGACCTCTGAGTTGTACCTTCTGCAAGTCCTCAAAGTTGAAATGTACAATTCTTCACACTGTCTGCTCTGTTGGGGTTGTTTTTTTCTGAGCATGCCCTTTTTCACTCTGGCTTCAGGCTCAACTCCATGGGCAGTTTTCTTCTATACCTCTGTACTCAGTCCCTTGTTGATAGCATCCATTGTCATGATTTTAAATCCCATGTACTTATTACCCCTTCCCACACTTAAATTTTTAGACTAGATATCTTTCCCAAGTTCCAATTTTCTATATATCATCTCCACTTCAAAAATCTTAGGACCTTTTCCAAGCCACCATTCCCCAAACTGAACTGATTGTCTATCTCAGATATTTTCAACATGTAGCATTTCTCTAGCTTGATTGGAATTGAATTTATTTTCTCAGATGCGCTGACCCAAATACTGAAGAGTCATCTTTGGCTCTTCCCATTCTCTCTCACACCATAATAATAATAATATTTTCAAAATATATCAGAACCCTAGGGTTTCTTACCACTGTCACTGCCACCATCCCATTCTGAGCCACAACATCTTTAATGAATGATTGCAACATATTTCACTGCTTCTAACTTCGACCTTTCATAGTCTACACTTAACATGGCACCCAGAGCCACCCTTCATCTCTGGGATCTACACTAGCCACAGGGAGCCTTTTGAAAAATCAAGCAGATTCCACCTCTATTCAAAACAGTCCAGTGGCTTCCCCTTTCAGGTAGGATAAAAGCCAAAGGCTTTTCAATGACTTATAGTCATTGTGGAATGTCCTGCCGCCCCTTCGCATTCATTTATCTTTACTATACTTCCTCTTACTCCCTTCCAGCCACACTGGCTTCCTTTATGCTTCTGGAAAACACTATGCCATCTTCTTATAGCACTTGCATTGGCCATTTCCTTTCCCAAAAATGCTCTTCCTTTAGATATTGATGTACCGATTGTCTCACCTACAAGTTTTTGCTCACATGCCACCTTCCCCATGAAGCCCACCCTACCTACAATTGCAAAGCTATCCTTCCCATCTGCTTCGCCCCTGCTGCCCTTCCATCTCATCTCTCACCTTTTCTCACATTCTTTGTTATTTCCATAACACATCATCATCTGTATTATAAAATTTACTTCAATACTATACTTAACTATCTATCATCTGTCTCATTCCTCTTGGAAATGTAACTCGAAAAGGGTGGGGACTTCTGTTTTATTCATTGACATATCATTTTACAGTTTCTGGAAGAACGTCTGAACCATAATAGACATTAAGACACATTTGTTGAATAAATAAATCAGGGGTGACTGTGTGGTTCTGATGTAGTTGGGTGCTTTGAAGATATGGACTGAAAGTGAGAATAGTTCTTCAAGAAACTGCTGGTGGGTGGGGGTAGCTGCTAGCATGATGGTTGAGGCAGTTAGATATCACATGGCCAACTGCATAATTTGCATCCTGGACACAGTGGCATGAAAAACATGCTGGTGCGAGTGCTTGTGTGCCCCAAGTTCCAAAGAGTGGAGGAGGGGAGACTATGGCATGGTCATCCCACATGGAGGGTGCATCATCCTACATGGGGAGTGTTTTCTTGTTCTCTCTCTCTCTACCTTTTGCTGTCCTGTGAACACATGTGCCCTATATCGAACTAAATTAAAAACAAAACAAAAAACTCCAGGAGAAGTATAGTTCAAAGAAATGTCAAGAGAATCACTATGAAAAAAAAAAAAAAAAGAAAAGACAAAAAGTGGATGGGAAATAATAGATATAAAGGGCACTTTAAAAAGTGGAAAAATGAAATTAAATTATTAATCTATTTTGGTACAAAAAATTTTTGAGATCCATGCATTACTTTTTCCATAATAAGTGTTTTCCATGAACATTTTGAAGACCCCTTATATAAACTTATCCTGGTGAGTCACTGAGTACATTAGCATACTAAAAGTTCTGAGAAGTCCTACAGTCAAAAAGTGGGCTTAATTACCTTTTACAAACTTTTTGATACATGATCGAACTTAAAAACTGTGTATATTACAGTGTATAAGGAAAATGAGTGGCAATTGTGAATGCAGCCTCTTGAAACAGACCACTTGGGTTTGTATCTTGGCTTCACCTTATCTGTAAAATCGGGATAGGATCTAGAACATGAGTCTGAACTTAGGATAAATATGGTAACTTATGTACCCAGTGTATGGAGGATAGCCCTCTCACAAGTTTTAAAATTAAACCACGACTTGCATGCCTGCGATCTGCCAGGTATGATCCCTGATTCTGCAGATATGGAATAGAAATTGGTCCCTGGCTTCATGGAAGTTATATTCTATAGGCAGGAGACTTGAAATATATAAACTGACAGATAAACATTTCTGAGAGCGACGCTGTTATGAAGTGAACAGATCAGGGTTTATGCTAGAAAGCGGGAAATAGAGGGCTGCTTTAGCCTGGATAGTCTCGAAGACATTTCAAATGAGAGGATGCTTGCACTGAGAGCAGAACAGTGAGGAGCCAATCAAATGAGGATTTTTCTGGAAACAGCATCACAGGC
Source organism: Tupaia belangeri chinensis (assembly GCF_000334495.1). Lineage (NCBI taxonomy): Eukaryota > Metazoa > Chordata > Mammalia > Scandentia > Tupaiidae > Tupaia > Tupaia belangeri. Next base: position 2,809,945 of record NW_006159703.1, read on the forward strand.
AGAAGGAACAAGACAGAGGTGCAAAGGGGGAATAAACTTGACTTATTCAGGGTTAGCTGAAAATTTCAGATGGCTGGTCACGGGGAATACAGGAGAGAAATAGCATCTGCATAGCTTTAAATAACACCAACACCTCTGGGCCATTATTTATAACCTCAATAGCAATCACTTAATTTCTAACCTTTTTTGGGGGGAGAAAGGAGAGTGGCTTTGGAGGGATTCTGGGAATAGCCCAGTGGTTTGGAGAGGATGAGAAATGCAATGATCGTAGTTCTGGGACTCAGGGAAAATGGACCAGTCCATTTTGAATAGGTTTCCCAGGCTAAGTTGGTGATCTCTGCCTTTGTGACCCACAGAAAAGGCAGGGGGTGGAGAGATGGTAGGAGAGGGTGTAGTGGTGAAAAGAATGCCAAGGAAAGGTTCCTGGTTCAGGTCCAGAGTGCTCTGTGAGTATGCTGGGCATGCATGTGCCCATGATCCAGTGCGGGCTGAAGCTGGGGGTGGACTGTGGCATCAAGACCCTGTCAGTCTCTCTGTCTCTCTCTCTCTCTCTCTGTCTCTATCACTCATGGAGAAATAAACTTTAAAAAGAAAGAAAGCACAGGGGTTAAGGTGAAAATGAACTATCAACTCATAGGACAAGGGGATTTGAGTTAAAAATGCAGGCGACAAGCCTCACACCTGCATCTCATTGACACTGTGGTTTCCCCTGACCCCTGATGCCCTCATTCTTATCGAAGCCTACACTTGTTTCTCTGAGCTGACATGTTATTCTAAAAATTCTCTTTTATGTATTCTTTTCCAACCTTTCTCTTCTTGGGGGTGCAGAAACTAATCTGTCTCTCTTGGATGTATAACTGAACATCTAAGAAAATGCCCAGTAAATACCACATGCTAATACTTTTAACTTGGAAAAGCTTAATCACTCACCACACCACAATTAAGCCCTTTTCCAGACATAAACCTTCCCAACATGCCCAGAGAATGCAAATACTCATTGGTGTTCATTTGACCTTGCCAAACTAGCCTGAAAGTTCTGTTCCCTATTGTGCCAGGGTTAGTTTTTTTCTAGTGCTCTTCTCAATGACTGTATTTGAAAGGAGGAGAAAGTGATATCTCTGTAACCCAAACCAGAGCCTTTGGAAATAATACACTGGCAGTGACAGTGTGAGGGAAATGTTTTATGTGTGCATGCTTTTGTTTCCGGTCTTAATGTTTCTGAATGCAGAACCAACCTGTTCACTATCCTGCTACATAGCGGGAAAGGGTGGTAAGAGGATCACTGACCTCCCGGCAGCTTTGAGACAAAATTTCTTAAGAATACTTGGTTGTTCACAGCAGGAGCTCATGGAATTGTCGTGAAATAGCACCCTCTCTCAATAATCTCTCCTTTCCAAACGGGCAATGCTTTCTTGACTGACCCAAGTCTGGTCGAGGGTATCCTATGGCACTAGTTCAAAGATTCAGGGGCTGATTGCCTATAGGGATTTACTCAGATGTCATCTTCCTTCTTTCTGAAATTCCTGGCCTTTGAGACATTTCATTATTCCCAGCAACTCTAGCAGAGCAAGCAAAAGGAATCAAGGAGAAAATTCAGACCCGTTTGGCTTCTCATTAACAGGTGTGGGAAAAGCCTGGGATGGTGGCAGAGAGAATCGAAGTGGTCCAAAGTGAAGCTCAAAAACTTCCTGTGGGTTTTAATTAGCCCCACAGTGACAGGTTCTTTCTATAATATGGAAAGTAGAGCGTTGACCATAAATGAGAACTGTTTCTTAATTATCTTAATGACTGACGAATAAGAAAGCCACTTTCCCATATCTTCAATTTAGACTATAATTTAGAAGAGAATTGTGCATGTGAGTACACACGTGGGCTTTAGTGTGAATGAGTGAATTAATCCAAATTCTTTCATGTGTGCACGCTTGTGTGTGAATGAGTGAATTAATCCAAATTCTTTTCTCTAGGCCCTAGTAGCTCATCCAGGTCTGGTTGTTGGCAGCAGTTGGGTATTTTCCATCCTTCTTCTGTAGGCATCAGGAGAATTCCAAATTCTTTGGACCTTCCTTACTGTGTTTGTGTTAAATGATTTAGGTGGGTTCAACCTATTCATTCTGAAACTATTCACATCATGTCACTCCCCCTTCCAACCCCTGATACTATTTCAAAATTATCCCCCGGGAATTAAAATTTTCAAATTTAAGTCATTTTTTGTGCACTTGAGCATATCAAGTTATTAACCTGTCCTTCAGTTTTCTCTTCATTTTTTTGTTGATGCTGTTGTCCATTTGTTTAATTTGACAGAGGGTGTGGACACTTTCTAGGGAGAGAGAAAGGGTGAGAGAAAGTGAGAATGCACACCTTGGAGCATAGTTACACCACAGTCTCTTCTCCATTTTGAGATTTGGGCATGCTAAAAACATACATGTTTTTCAAACTACTGGTCCAGGACTCAAACCATGCAGCTGGCCATGTGGGATCTAGCCACTTCAACTGTCACTAGGCCACTGGTTGGTCCTCTATTTTTTTTTCTTCTAAGTTTTTTCTTTTTTACAAAGAGAGAGAGAGAGAGAGAGAGAAAGAGAGAGAGACATCCCACTAGGGTCTTCACTCTGTGCTCTACTCTCAGTATCAGCTGACTAGAATTACACACACACGCATGGCCAATGTGCACAGGCAAACTTCGAGATGCGAACCTGGGACCTTCCCTTATGTTCTCAGCATTGCAGAACATCATCCTTCTACTGTGCCACTGGGGCCAGCCTCTATCCTGGTTTAAAGGGATAAACTGAAGTAAGATATCAAATCTGTGGATGACAGATGCTTCGAAGAGACTGAAGACTGTGGCAGTCTGGTGGCTAAACCTTTTCCTCCCAGTTGAGTCTTTATGCACATCCCATTCATGATCGTGACATACAAGCTTACAGAACAGAAAGGAAAGAGACTAAGCACGTAATGTACGCCAAGATCTACTGTAGACTGAAGTTTATCAGGAGGACCCCTGGAAAAGGAATGCAGGTAGAGAAATTATATCCATCTGAGACCATACTGCTGCAGAGGTGTGGAGGAAGCCTTGAGAATCTGGTGGGACAGCCTGGGAAATGGCCTTTCTATACCTGTAATAGCAGTAAGCATGCTAAAATGTCCATGTGGGAATTATACTGTATGTGGTTTTTAATTAAATCTGGTTGTAGTCTTTCTTGGAATTGTAACTAATTCTGTTAGCTCTTTGAGAAATTTTGATTTAAAAAAAAAAAAAATCCTTGCTTCAGCAGCTGACATTTCAAGTAAAAGGGATTGAAAAATAATCCTGTGTGTTTCCAGCCGGATGAATTGTTTGCTTGTAAAGTTATTTCCTAACTGTATGTGGTTTTTAATTAAATCTGGTTGTAGTTTTTCTTGGAATTGTAACTAATTCTGTTAGCTCTTTGAGAAATTTTGATTTAAAAAAAAAAAAAAATCCTTGCTTCAGCAGCTGACATTTCAAGTAAAAGGGATTGAAAAATAATCCTGTGTGTTTCCAGCCGGATGAATTGTTTGCTTGTAAAGTTATTTCCTAAGATTTTTTTTTTTTCAATTAACATATTAGATCCTTGAGGAGTATCCTGGATAAATGCCCAAGTTGCTCTTCGGTTAAGTAGAATAGCACAAAGTCGGTATCCAGGGAGACCAATCCTCTGATTAGGGAGCAGGTCAAAACTGCACCTTAATTATTTCTTTTAAAAAAATGAAAAGATTTTTTAAATGATTATTTGGGAGTTCCCCCACCCCACCCCCCGTTCTCTATCAGACAAGTATTTTGAGTGTGATGTCTGGTTCTTGAGGAATAAAGAAAGAAAGAAAGGAAAAACCTATTATCAACCACACTTGTGATCATTTTAATGACCACTTTGTTTTGTTCTGAAATTTCCACTTCAGGCAGATTACTCAGCATCAGAATAGAGGCAAAATGAAACACATGTAAGCGCATGTAGTTATAGTGACAAATAAAAACTCACAGGTGCCCTGAAATTAGAAAAGGTAATTTTTCACAATGTAGGGGAAATGGCGTGAGTCCGGGGTGCCTGCAGGAAGTTTAGCCTTCAAAGAATGTAAATGCAACTTTTCTAAGTTTAGCTGGAGCTCAAATTTAAAACTACATATTTGAAAGTTGGATCCTATTTCATCAAAGCTGAAAGAACAAACATTTTTTTAGAAATTTTTTTTAAAGAGTAAAGGTGTTGAGATGATCTGAGGCCATTATTCCAAACATAAAAAAGCACATTCTAGCCTAGCCTTAGTGGTGGCATACTGGAAGCCACATGGTTGATTGTAGGTTCAAATTCCTGGCCTGATACATGCTAGGTGTGCACATGTGTGCCCAAGATCCTGACGAGCTGGAGAATAGGATTGCGACGTGACCAGACCCTGTGGAGGAGCCTTCCCTTTTTCTTTTCCATGCATGTGCTGTCTATCATAAATAAAAATACTTAAACTTAATTAAAAAGAAAGCGCATTCTTCCAGATCTCTATTTGGTAATAGTGTTTGGAAATAAGTAGGGCTAACCTGGATGGAGAACTGGGGGCATTGTGGGACTTGCCTTTGGTGTGGAAATATAGATGAGAAGCCATCACTCTTCTACTGCAAAGCATGCCTAGTTTATCAGCTACCATCGATTGCCTTATGCATTGCACTATTGTGTATTGAACTTCTACCAGTTGCCAGATGCTGAAGATACAACAGTAAATCAGATACACTTAAAACCAGTCCCTAAAGTACTTACAGTCTATGTCGCCCATGAATATACATGTTGAAATTCTAACCCCCAAGTTGTGGTCCTAAGAGGTAGAGCTTTGGGAGGTGATTAGTACCCTATAAAAGAGGTCCCAAAGAGGTCTTTCCCCCTTACATAATGTGAGAATACAGTTGAAGGCAATACATGGAAGGCATTGCCTTCCATGAGAGCCAGGAAGCAGGTCCTCATGAGATACTGAATCTGCCTGCACCTTCTTCTTGGACTTTCCAGACTCCAGAACTGTGAGAGCACCTTCTTCTTAGACTTTCCAGACTCCAGAACTGTGAGGAATAAATTTCTGTTCCTTACAAGCTATTCAGTGTATGACATTTTACTGTAACAGCCCAAGTGGACTAAGATGCCATCTAAAGAAGGATGCAGACAACTACAGGATATATAACCAGGCCATATGATCCATGCGCTGGGAGCACTTCGCAGGGCCCCTCGTCAGTATCTGAGGCTGTTGATGAACTGTCAGGGAATTAATTCCCTGAGGAAGTGACATTTTACTGAGGCCTAAAAGTGTGAACCGGGTAGTAAGTTTGAAAGTGAAGGGGATAGAGGCAGCCATGGTGGCACAGTGGTAATGTAATACTCCATGATATTAAGGCTTCATAAGAAGGTCCTGGGTTCATATCCCAAGGTCTCCCTGTGCACAATGGCATATGTGTTCTTGCCTGTGAACCTGGCTGCCTGAGGCTGGGTGTGGATCATGGCATGAAGGCCTGTCTCTCACACTCTCACTCTTTCTCTCTCATAGAAGAAATATTGGATTTTCAGAAAAGTCATGATGTGTTTTTCTATGCAAATATGCATCATGATTTTTCCATAACCTAATAAAATCATAAAGCTAAAAAAATAAAGTGAAGAGGAAAGGAGAAAAAGAGTTCTGAAGGCATGTTGAAGAAGTTTGCTATCTTTGGTGTAAAGTTTGAAAGAGGGTAGTAGATGGGACCAGCAGTTAGCATAATGGCTATGTCACTGAACTCCCATGTAGTCGACCGTGGTTTGAGTTCCGGACCCAGTGGCTTAAAACTCACACTGGGCATGTGTGTGTGTGTGCCCAAGATCCCGAGAGGAGAATGGAGGAGAAGGAATTGTGAGTGGCTATCCCCCGGGGGGTGATTTCTTGCTATCTCTCTCTCTCTGTCTTTCTGGCGAGTGCACATGCCCGCACATGCCCAATAGCAAAAACCCCGCCCCCCCCCCCCCAAAAAAAATAGAAAGAAAAGAAAAAAAAAAGAGGGTGGTAGAAAACATGGTTGGAAGGGGAGCAAATCAAGCCATGCTAATTTGAAATGTAGCTTTTGAAGTTTGCACAGGCTTTGAATCAGGGGGGCCTAGGTGGACTCCCAGTTCTCCTCTTTCCCAGCAACATTGGTAAGTGAGTTCTCTTCTAAGCCTTATTTTCCTTATCTGTGTAATGGGGACAAAGATTTCATAGCACGACTTTGAATATTAAATGGTGGTATGTGTCTGTACCTAGCAGATCGGAGGTATTCAATCAGTGGGAGCTCCAGTTCTTCTTCTGTAATCAAATATTAATATAATGGTATTCCAACCAGTTGAGTTCTTCTTCTGTGGTCAAATATTAATATAATGGTATTCCAACCAGGAATAATGTCTCAGTGAAAATAACATCTACTGCCAGCAGTTTAGGCATCAGCAAGGCTAGACGGGCTGACATTTTGGGGTTGGGTACCTTCCAGATGTGTCTCAGTTACTTTTTCTGTCTGTGAGTTTAGACCTCTTTAGTTTCAAGAGAGCAAAAATTTCCCAGTACTGTATAAGCAATTCAGTCATCTGTTTCTTCTGAGACAGAGAGCGATAAGGAGAGATGAGAAAAATAGTGTCCCCAATAGGGTCCTGAGGGCGTGATCCACCCCTCCTCTCAGCCAGCCCTGTGTCATGAGTATGCGTGTACCTGAATACTCGGGATGGTCTCCAAGATCCAACCTAGAACCTTCCCATGAGGCAACCCTCTGCTTTGCAGACCATCACATTTTGCCATTGTGCCACCACTGGGACCCCTTGCCCCCTTGCAGTAGAATAACTTAATAAAATAAAAACACATGTTTTTTTTGTTGTTGTTCTTTTCCACTTGTGAAAAATTACCTCTTCTAATTCCAGGGCACCTCTGAGGTTCTATTTGTCACCATAAAGCTACATGATCTTTTAAATGCATCTCATTTTGTTTCTTTCTTTTTTTTTTTTTTTTTTATAAGAGATTTTTGCTAGAGGGCACATGGGCTTGTCAGAAAGAGAGACAAAAAGCAAGAAATCACCCCTTTGGGGGATGGCCTTGTTGCAATTCCTTCTTCATTTTCCTCTCAGGATTTTGGGCATGCACACACACACTCCTGGCGTGAGTTTTAAGCTGCAGATCCAGGACTTCAACCATGGTCAACTCCATGCGAGTCTAGCAACATAACCATTACCCAATTCACTGGTCCCCATTTTGCTTCTATTCCGATAAATTAAAATACCAAGACATTGGGGCCAGCAGGTGGCATGGCAGTTGAAGCACTGGACTCCCACATGGCTGACTGCTGCTTGAGTTCTGGACTCTGCAGCTTGAAAATCATGCTGGAGGCATGTGTGTAAGTGCCTGAAATCCAAAGAGGAGAATGGAGGAGAAGGAATTACAACATGGCCATTCCTCTAAGTGGTGATTTCTCACTGTCCCTCTTATCGTCTCTTTCTCTTTTGCAAATATGTGTGTCCCATGGCAAAAATTTAAAAAGAAATTTACTTTAGGCATTGTGTCCACCTATTACCACACTCATTGTTCTGGTCAGTCATGCTGCCTCATAAAATCTCCAAATTCCCATCAGATCCCCTCTGAGTGAGCATAGGAAATAAGCGAAATAAACTAATGGCCATACACTAGATTTGCTAATATGTGCAATTCCTTCATTTTTAAAAAAGAATTATTTGTTTATTCAATTTTATTATTACTATTCTTTTAAAATTTGCTCAGAGAGAGATAGAGTGGGAGGAAAGGAAAGTGAGAAAGCAAGCTGCCAGGTCTGGGATTCGAACTGGGGTCAACCATGTGGGAGTCCAGCACCTCAACCACGACACCACCTGCTGTCCCTGAAATAGCTTCTTTGCATTATCAGCCTTAAGACTCCTTGTAAATAAAAAAACAAAAACAAAACAAAACAAAAAATAACCCTGGGCAGTTTTATTATGGATGATTTCTTCTAAAAAATGATGTGTTTATTGAGATTCTTACAGACTTTTTGATTGCTTTTCACATCACTAGGCTCAGACAAACAAAACCTCTCTATAGACAGACACTAGTCGAGCATTCACCGAGAATAAAGCTCTCCTCGAGTCAAGAAGAAAAGCCTGCTGTGTAATTTCTTTCGGCTTCTAAGGCTGTGGGCTTTGTTGCCCTGCGTGAGTACTATAGCACACCTGTCCTGAGAGTTTATTCCACACCAGGTGACTGGGAATCGCAGAGATAAGGGACATACTGCATTCCTCTTGGAGGCCATTGGTCTGCTGGGGAAAACAAATAGTAAGGTATTTTTTATTTCTTTTAAAAAGATTTATTAAATTCTATTTAGCATTATTTTCTTAGATTTTGCTAGAGGCCATATGTTCATGTGTGCACATAAGAGAGAGAAAGAGAGGTGTGTGTGTGGGGGGGAAGAAAGTGAGAAAGCAAGCTGCCAGGTTCGAGATTTGAACAGTGATAGAATATGTGGGAGTTCAGCACCTTAACCACCACGCCACCTGCTGACCCCGGTAAGTTGGTTTCTATTTATTGATATTTTCACTTTGTCCAATGGATAGTAGCGCTGTGCTACGTACACATATGATCAAACAACCCTTTCGACAAGGCCATATTAACTTGCATCTACAGATGTAAAACATTGAGATTTAAGAGTGGTTTCTGGTTACTTTCCTCAGGATAGAGAGGTAGCAAGCAGCAGACCTGGGGTGGGCTGGGACAGTCTTACCCTTGAGTCTAGTTTTGAACACTAAGGTAGACCCAGCCCTCATCCCTCAGTATGTTAATAGGTTACTGTGATGTGCGGTACTAAGTGGTTCCTTGGATACTGAGTACTGCAGAAGTACTTTGGAAACAGTGAGGAGAGGGAGAGGGAGAGGGAGAGAGGGAACCTCCGCATGGAGCTCTGAAGGCTGAGCTGGCATGGGAGGAGCAGGCAAGCGGACATCTCTGCACTGCAGAGAGTTGTACTCCTTCACGGAGGCTCAGTGAAGAGGCTGTCTTAGAGGAATCCAGGTAACTCAGTCTAACTCTCGGTTATCTGTGATCACAAAGGAAACACGTGGGACAGCTGATCTAAAATTCATGTCTGTTTGGCTTCTGTCTGGATAATGTTTTTATTTATTTATATCCTGCCTTGTTCCACAAATGTTTCGAGGTAAAATTCATTACCTGATTTTTATGCAGTGACCTTCCTAATTAAGTTTTCCTCAGCTCTGTCATGTTCAGCTTGGTATTCCCTGAGCCATATGCAGAGAGCCTGAATAAAAGTGGAATTGAATTTACATACTTTGAGCATGCTGTAAGTGGTTAGCAAGGGCAACCAGGCCTAGGAGCCTGATGGGTGGCAAGGAATGCTGGGCTAAAACTTAAAACTGCTTAGGTTGAGTTACCGTATTTCACTGAATCTAAGATGCCACTGATTATAGGACATGTGGTTACTTTATGCTCTATAAAGAAAAAAAATCCTGACAATTAAAGGGTGATGTAATATAAAGTCATCATCTATTGCAAGATGTAAGCTGATGCTAGAGATTTTTTTTTTTTTGGGAGGTTTTTGCTATAGGGCGCGTGCGCTCGCCAGACAGACAGACAGACAGAAAGCAGGAAATCACCCCTCAGGGGGAGTGGCCACATCGCAATCCCTTCTCCTCCATTCTCTTCTCAGGATCTTGGGCACGCACGCACACGCGCCTGGCATGAGTTTAAGCCACCAGGTCTGGGACTCGAACTGCGGTTGACTACGTGGGAGTCCAGCAACATAGCCATTACGCTAACTGCTGGTCCCAATGCTAGAGATGTTAAATATGAAAGAAATATATCTTTAGAAAGAAAATGTACGGGGATAGTACCCTCCACTTCAAATAGTTAGGAACTCTAAAAGTAATGATACTCTGTTTGACCGTGAAAGAAAATGAAAACTCTTGGACCTTTCTGGATGACAGTTTGCTAACAGTCTAAACTCAGAAGATTTCTGCAAACACTTTGACTTGAAATTGTACCTCTGGGAATTGAATCTAAGGATATATAAGACTCCTTGTAAATAAAAAAACAAAAACAAAACAAAACAAAAAATAACCCGGGGCAGTTTTATTATGGATGATTTCTTCTAAAAAATGATGTGTTTCTGTTTTCTATTTATTGATATTTTCACTTTGTCCAATGGATAGTAGCGCTGTGCTACGTACACATATGATCAAACAACCCTTTCGACAAGGCCATATTAACTTGCATCTACAGATGTAAAACATTGAGATTTAAGAGTGGTTTCTGGTTACTTTCCTCAGGATAGAGAGGTAGCAAGCAGCAGACCTGGGGTGGGCTGGGACAGTCTTACCCTTGAGTCTAGTTTTGAACACTAAGGTAGACCCAGCCCTCATCCCTCAGTATGTTAATAGGTTACTGTGATGTGCGGTACTAAGTGGTTCCTTGGATACTGAGTACTGCAGAAGTACTTTGGAAACAGTGAGGAGAGGGAGAGGGAGAGGGAGAGAGGGAACCTCCGCATGGAGCTCTGAAGGCTGAGCTGGCATGGGAGGAGCAGGCAAGCGGACATCTCTGCACTGCAGAGAGTTGTACTCCTTCACGGAGGCTCAGTGAAGAGGCTGTCTTAGAGGAATCCAGGTAACTCAGTCTAACTCTCGGTTATCTGTGATCACAAAGGAAACACGTGGGACAGCTGATCTAAAATTCATGTCTGTTTGGCTTCTGTCTGGATAATGTTTTTATTTATTTATATCCTGCCTTGTTCCACAAATGTTTCGAGGTAAAATTCATTACCTGATTTTTATGCAGTGACCTTCCTAATTAAGTTTTCCTCAGCTCTGTCATGTTCAGCTTGGTATTCCCTGAGCCATATGCAGAGAGCCTGAATAAAAGTGGAATTGAATTTACATACTTTGAGCATGCTGTAAGTGGTTAGCAAGGGCAACCAGGCCTAGGAGCCTGATGGGTGGCAAGGAATGCTGGGCTAAAACTTAAAACTGCTTAGGTTGAGTTACCGTATTTCACTGAATCTAAGATGCCACTGATTATAGGACATGTGGTTACTTTATGCTCTATAAAGAAAAAAAATCCTGACAATTAAAGGGTGATGTAATATAAAGTCATCATCTATTGCAAGATGTAAGCTGATGCTAGAGATTTTTTTTTTTTTGGGAGGTTTTTGCTATAGGGCGCGTGCGCTCGCCAGACAGACAGACAGAAAGCAGGAAATCACCCCTCGGGGGGAGTGGCCACATCGCAATCCCTTCTCCTCCATTCTCTTCTCAGGATCTTGGGCACGCACGCACACGCGCCTGGCATGAGTTTAAGCCACCAGGTCTGGGACTCGAACTGCGGTTGACTACGTGGGAGTCCAGCAACATAGCCATTACGCTAACTGCTGGTCCCAATGCTAGAGATGTTAAATATGAAAGAAATATATCTTTAGAAAGAAAATGTACGGGGATAGTACCCTCCACTTCAAATAGTTAGGAACTCTAAAAGTAATGATACTCTGTTTGACCGTGAAAGAAAATGAAAACTCTTGGACCTTTCTGGATGACAGTTTGCTAACAGTCTAAACTCAGAAGATTTCTGCAAACACTTTGACTTGAAATTGTACATCTGGGAATTGAATCTAAGGATATAAGCATGAACAGTATAAAGAAGTCATCACAGAATTGTTTATAGTAGCAAAAAAAAAAGACTCAAATCTTATTGAATACACTATGTCAGTATTATATGATAGATCAAAAGGATGATAAATATTTTTATTTAAATGAAAAAATTTGTAGTATGTTTATAAATTAGTTAATAAAATATCTGTCATTGGACAAAATAACTGCTGTTCAGGAAAATATATTTGTATTTATTATATATTTCTATTATATATTTATAATATATTTACATAGGAATGAAAAAAAATTTTTTTGAGAGGTTTTTGCTACAGGGCGCCTGTGCTCACCAGAGAGACAGAGAGATAGAAAGTGAGAAATCATCCCCTAGGGGGGATGGCCACACCACAATCCCTTTTCCTCCTTTTTCTTCTTGGGATCTTGGGCACACACGCACATGCGCCCGGCATGAGTCTGAGCCACCAGGTCCAGGATACGAACTGTGGTCGACTACATGGGAATCCAGTGACATAGCCATTATGCTAACTGCTGGTCCCTTTGACTCTAAGTATCTCACTGCTACAAATCCAGCTTTTTGCAAGTCATTCATAATTCTTGATAAGCAACGTCATTTTCTGAAAAATAAGTTGTTGGTGGCCTAGTCACTACTTTATCCCCACTAAGAGTGAAGTGCAACATTTTGACTATTCTCATACCTATTTATGGGGTGAACTGGTCTTCCCCACAGATATTTATTTGTGTCTTTGAATGGCCGACCATAGAATTCCTGCTTCAGTAGAAAAGACTGTAACTATGCATCTATTTGTGTATTTTATTCTTAACCTAGTGACTTGCCTTGTTGATATATTTTTAATATAGCTTTATATTTATTTATAGTTTGCTTTAAAAACCAAGTTGTCCTTATACTATTTGACACGATATATCTAACTCTTCCTCAATTTAAAGCTCAGTTCATGTGAAAGTTTTATTTCGCAATCAATTTTTATTTACTTATTTATAGAGCCAGGTTTGTTATTGCTTTCTGTCAGCTCTGCAAGGTTTGAGCCATTTGTAATCTTTGATTATCTACTTTTATCTATTATTATCTTTTATATAATATATGACAGTTGTAGTTGAAAGAGGAATGCAGAGATTTCAAGTGATACACAATGGAAGCCTAGGTGAAGGAGAGACGGGTTAGCATTTGGGAACAAGGGTATTCTAATAGGTTTTTCTTATTTAAAAAAATTTTTTCCCCAGAGGCTGCCTGTGCTCACTAGAGGGGGAGAGAGACAGAGAGTGAGAAAGCACTTCTCCGCCATAGGAGATGATCCTGCTGCAATTCCCTTCTCCCTCATTTTTTCCTTTTGGGATTTTGAGCACACATGCCCATGTGTTTTTCAAGCTGGCAGGTCTGGGACTCGAATCCCATAATCAGCTATGTGAGATCCAGTCACTGTAACCACCATGCTACCAACTGCCTCACTACTTATCTTTCTCGCATCACTTTCCTCTTTCTCTGGGTAATAGCATCCCATGCTGATAAAATCTGCATTCCCATATCATCTTAATAGGGTTCCCAGTTTCAGTCTCCTACCCACCTGGCTGTAGATCCAGACCTGGCTAATCAGAATACCAATCACCCTGGACAGGATAATGACTCTGTTTGGGCACCGAACCCAAATCCAACAATGAAAGGACTTTTGTGGAATATTTAGGTGTCAATCCCCAAAAAAGAGAACGATACCAAGAAAAGAGAACCTTTCTCCTCTTTCCTCTTGGATGGTGAACAATAGGTATGCAAGTCTAGAGTGAAACCTTGCTATTTCCAGAAGGGAGAAACCCATTGTCAGGAGGGAAAACAAGGCCACTTTCCAAAGAACACCAGAGCTGAAAGGGTGCGCAGTGAGGGCAGACACAGTTAAGAAGTTCTTGGGAACTGAAAATCACTTCCACTCCTTGATTTTCTAACCAAGGCCCTTTGCTTTTCTCATATAAGATTGTTAGAGTTGGCATCTCTCATTTGAAACTGCCTAACTAAGCCTTGACCCTTCAGTTACCTTCCAAACCACACCATGTACATATATATGATCTCTATGTATATAGAGTTGACTAGGCTCAGTTGAATTCCTCTATATAAGAGCATCCGATTAGGTATAGTTTTATACCCTAGCATTAGAGTGCAATTATTCTAAAAGGAATGTGAATGACTTCAGCTCAGAAGAATATTTTCCATCATCCGTAGCCTTCCCATAGAAGTATGCCTTGTCTAGTAGTCCCTCTGCCCTTAGTGTTTGGACTTTTGTCCTGAACTGGTGCATCTATCCACTCCTGACCCAATTCGAGCCTCAGTTTAAGTTCACCTGAGATCTAGCACTGTCAGAAAGCAAGGGTTTCCTGGAGTCTTATGTTCTCAATATTATCGAAGATCACTTAGAAAGAAAGTAGTTACGAGCATACATAAAATACAATGAGATTTTACAGAAAATCAGGCTGATTTTAGAAGGCAGCTGGAAAAAGGACACTCCTCCTCCCACCTCTCCCCTCTCAAACCAATGCCATATGTCTATTCACAATGCGTTCTGGCTCACTGCTACATGGTTGACCTTCGATACTGAAAAGATGCCAAAGCACTGGGGACCTAATTTTCCTTTCAGCTCATTGTTACAGTCATATTTAATGTGGTTGAGGGAAAAATAAAAATTATGACAAGCAAGTCTGGAATTCTTTAAAGCAGTTCATCAATGAGACAGATCTCCAGATATTTCATGATATTTGTAATAATTCAGAGATATTTCATGATATTTGCAATAATTCAGAGAAAAAAGTTTTGGAAAATGATCCTTCTGTTTCCCAGAGGTGTGTGCAGAAGCACTGCAGCATAATGGTCATCTGTGGAACAACTGAACAGGAGGACTGTTTCACTTCCTTTCTCTATGTACAATCAATATGATTCCAGATTGTTTTATTGGATGCAGACTAGTTGCTAGAGGGGTTTGCTATTCTCATGTGTGACATGGTAGAATGAGAGTCTTTACTACACATACATAGTAAATGGATCTCCCCTCAACACACAGATTAAAATAGTTTTTTTTTAAATTAGTTCCCTAGAGACAATGTCACAAAGTACCAAAAACTGAGTGGCATAAACAACAGGAATTTATTGTGTTGCTGTTCTGGAAGTTAGAAGTCCAAAATCAAAATGTCAGCAGGCCCATGCTCTCTCTGAAATCTATAGGGAAGAACCTTCCTTGCTTCTTCTAGCTCCTGGTGTTTGCTGACAACCTTTGACAGTCCTTGGCTTGTTGATATATCACTCTAACCTCTGCCTTCATGGTTATTCAGACTTCTTCCCTTGTGTCTTTCAGCTTACCAGGATAACAATCACAGGTTAGGGCCCCCATTGAATTTAGTATGAGCTCATTTTAACTTGCTATCTGCAAAGACTCTCTCTTTTTTTAAATTGGTAACTTTATTTTACCTCAATATTCATTTATAAACTTGGTCTGAGAAAAGTTTTCATGTATAGAGCACAGGGCTATTTAAGAGAAGTCCATGAAGGAACCTTATCCTAGGTCAGGGTAGTCTAGGACTTTCTCAGGAGAGGACAGATGAGGTCTTGGATGGCTTTAGAGTTCAATTGAGGGGCTGTGCTGATTTTCTGGCTCTTGTTGCTCATGTACCTATTCTTTTTTTTTTTGGAGAGGGTTTTGCTATAGGGCTTGTGCGTTCGCCAGACAGACAGAAAGAGACAGAGAGATAGAAAGCGAGAAATCACCCCCCAGAGGGGATGGCCATGCCGCAATCCCTTCTCCTCCATTCTCCTCTCAGGACCTTGGGCACGCATGCACACGTGCCTGGCGTGAGTTTAAGCCACCGGGTTCGGGACTTGAACCGTGGTTGACTACATGGGAGTCCAGCAACATAGCCATTACGCTAACTGCTGGTCCCTCATGTACCTATTCTTGATGAACTTGGTTGAGTTTTTGTTTTCACAACATTTTTGACCACGTGCTGTCTGACATCTGCAACCTCACTGTCTGTGTAACCCATGTGAGACTGCTGCCGGAGGTTCCATTTTCCTTGGCCTATGATCTGAGACAACAGGAAGCAGCCCCTCTGACCTTGGATGGGTGATAATGCACCAAGTTGTAGTCAATGAGGGCCAACTCCATCCAATGTTTGGCTGTTCAACATCCACCTTCCCAACTTTTGATGCCTGCCTAAAGAAGTGTAGTGGCAAGGATCAAGTCGAATTTTAGTTCTTTCTAAATGAAAGTTTCCATTTCTTGGATTTGGACACTATATAAGCATTGTCTGTGATGTAAACAAATTCTTCGATATTTGGAGAAAACATTTCCTCACACCAAGAGCAGAGCACTAATCTAACTAGCTGAAGCTGCTTACGCTAGATGGGTTGAACCTGTAAAAATCAATCCATAAAGGTGACCCACGTGTACAGTCTCCTGCAAAAGTCTAAGCTTGGAGTGGACTGGCACCAACCAGGATGGCTTGCATACCTCCGTTTATCTCTCTTCTTTCTAAGACGTACCCTTATGGACTGCACACCCGTAAGCTGCCTTAGATATTGGTAGACATCCATAATGTAGTCACTGCAGAGCTGAGGGCTCTCCCAATCTCAGTTATTGATATTCTCAATTTTTCCAAGCAAGGCATCTGAAAATGCTTGGCACAGGTTCTCCTCCTTTATGGAGACATCCTCAGATATGGGAGAAGGACTCTGGAGCCAACATTTCCATCTGTACTGGTTTCCCAGAAGCAGTCAGTTTCAGTTGTTTGTTGACATTTGTTTTGGTGGATTGAACCAGAACTTTCATGTTCTGAGTTTTCTTAGCTACTTACACTGCTCTGGTTGTAACTCCATTTCTAATTTCTTCTAAAACAGTGCACAGAATAGTCACATAGCGCTTAGCTTTACACTTAACTCCTGTGTCTGTATTCTCCAAATGTCTGGACACCGTTGGATCTTGGAGCAGTGCTATGGGGGACAGGGAAGGCAAGGGTACCATCCCAACCCAGGAAGGGACGTGGGCCACAGCCCAAGGGCACTGGCATCTGGGGCATAGTTAGGGCTTCACTGTGGGCCACACCACTGCAGATGTGGTGCAGATTGTTTTCAAATAACACCACACTACAACTGGCATCCTCCTTTCCCCCTGGGGCCTTGTTCCCAATGTGGAGGAACTGGCCACTGGAGACAGGAAATGGCCTGAGCTCTTGCGGGAGCCCGGGACTCCTGAGTCCATGATGGCCTCTGAAACTGAAGACTAATGGGGCTCAAAACCTCAGCATCTCTCTATGGATGTTTGGAAATCTCATCTGATGAGCCTCCAGTAATCTTTTTTTTTGGGGGGGGAGAGATTTTTACTGTAAGCCATGTATGTGTGCTTGCTGGAGAGACAGAGAGAGAAAGTGAGAAATCATCCCCAAGGAGGGATGGCCACACTGCAACCCTTCTCCATTCTCCTCTCTGGATTTGCAGCATGCACGTGCATGTGCCCAGCATGAGTTTCAAGCTACTGAGTCCAGGACTTGAGTAACCCTGTAACAGATAAGAACATCTTATTTTTTAAGATAATTGTTGTCTACATCAGAGGTTAAGGTTATGTCCAAAAGTAAACTTATAAGAAAAGGAAAAAACAATAGTAAACAGAGACAAGAAGGTTACAGCTATGAAAATATATTTTGGGTAAAGAAGGTTAGAAGGGAAGGTTTTGATACAAAAGAAATTTTTTGTAGCAAAGTTTCTGTAAGGTCAAGGAAAAGAAGGGACAAATGTTGAAGGTTTGAGTTATGTTGAAAAGGGTCTGAGAGGGAATGATAAAGAACTACAAAGGTAATTCTGTGAAAGGATTTCATATTATAAGACAAGTTCTTGTCTCTATCAGCTCTCAATATTGCAAAAAAATCTCCAAAAGTTCATGCAGGGGTAGGAGGGACCTTAGATGATCTCCATCAGGCTACTGGTTGTGCTACTGGAGCATCCTCCAACTGCTACTTCACAGAGCCCGGCTTTGCCTCTCAGTTTACTTGTCACGGAAGACCGTCTTTGCCTTCTATTACACTAAACTACTCTTGTAAAACATGGCACCCTGGTTATGTTGGAAGGAAGTGTCACCTCACAAAACCCATCACCAATCCAGCCCCTCACTGGGGCTGCATGGAAAAACACCTGAGGAGCTGGGAGAAGAGAAGCAGAGGGCTGAAATCAAGTCCTGAGACACCGATTCTCTCTTCACATTTCAACCTGCCTTTATGACACTGGCCTGTTGTTTTACTGTGGCTCTTCTACTTACCTGTGTTTACCTGCTAACTGGACTGGGACATGCACCTTTGTCTCTCTCTCCTCCAATATTAACACAATCCCCAAAGGTCAACCCTTACCAGTCCCCTTGTGGCAGTACAGTCCTATTGAAAAAAAAAAGAGGGCAATCTAAGGGATACCCCTCCTGGCAGCCTTGAAAATTTATTTTCTTTCTTTCTTTCTTTCTTTTTTTTTTTTCAGGAAGGGAGAAAAAATTATGTTTCAATGAAAAAAAAAAAACTCTTTTTTTAAACACATTGCTGAACCCAACAACTCAAATGAAAACAAAAGTCCTTAAATCAAGAAGACAAGGCATAGAAGAAAATCAGTAATGTTTTAGAAAAAAGTCATAGAATTCTATTTCGCCAGTTCAGTCTCATGTAATCTCTCTTTTGTTGAATTTGCAGTGTTACTGCGGTCTGACCTTTCCGTTAACACTCAACACTATTATTGATATTTCAGAACTTGTCCCTACCATTAAATTGCCCTTTTTCTTGGTCATTTTTTGTTCTCTTATTTGTCTGTCTGTCTTTAGTTTTTCTGTTATAGTACTCCCTTCTGAACTTCTTGAAGAACTGGTCTGGTGTTGGTAAATTTTTTCAGATTTTGTTTATCTGAGAATTTTTTTTTTATCTTTTCTTCCCACATGAAGGATAATCTTGCCAGATATAGTATTTTGGATTAAATTGTTTTTCACTTAACATTTTGAATATATTTTCCCATTCTTTCTTTCTTTGCACTGTTTCTGACAAGAGGTCCGACGTTAGCCTGATGGGCTATCCTTTGAAAGTAACTTGATGTTTTTCTCTTGCCAATTTTAGTATCTTGTCTCTGTCTGTGGTTTTGTTCAGTCTGGCTATGGTGTGCCTTGGAGAAGATTTTCTTGAGTTGATAGATCTTCTTGGGTTGATTCTATGTGGGGTAGCCTTAAGAATTTCTACAAGGATAGGTATAGGGATAGGAGACATGGCTATATCTCTTTACTACTTTAAAACTCTTTTCTTTAGGGACCAGCAAGTGGTGTAACGATTACATGACTGGATTCCTGCAGAGCTGACTGCAGTTCAAGTCCTGGACCTGGAGGCTTAAATCTCACGCTGGGTGCATGTGCGTGCATGCTCAAAATTCTGAGAAGAGAGTAGAGGAAGAGTGTGGCCATCCCCCAGGGAGGTGATTTCTTACTGTCTCTGTCTCTCCAGAGAGTGTGTACATGTCCTATAACATGCCCTATAGCAAAAAACTCTCAAAAATAAATAAATAAAAGAAAGAAAAGAAAAGAAAGAAAAACTCTTTTCTCTGACCTACAACAAAGCCTAGATGAAATATCCCAAAATCTCGTACTGAGTTGAGACCAAGTTGACTCCCTGGCTGTGGTAACTCTCCAAAACCAAAGAGGCCTGGACCTGCTTCTAGCAGAAGAAGGAGGTGTTGGCCTTGCTTCCATCCTTCCCCTAGTTGCCCCCATTTTAACCCTTATTCTCTTAGTTTCTGCAGGCATTCCATCCCTAAGAATACTAAACTACTTCATCCAAGACACCATTCAACAACTGGCCCTTAAACAGGTTGAAAACACCTTGCTCCTCCAGAGGGTACGAAATTCTCACATGCCTCTGAGGACCCACACCCTGCTTCCCATCACCCTGAAGGACAATGCCCCTTTTCAGCATGAGGAGTCTCTAGAAGACTAGACCATCACCCCTAATCCTTTGTTCTACCCTTGCCCCATCTTCTTTTTTTAATGTAAAATATAAAGGCTGGAAACATTAGATCACTCCCTGAATGACATTTAGGTAATTACCCATCAGAAAATAAGGAGATGGTCACAATGACCTTTGGCCAGAACCCTCCAGCCATAACCTTCCTTTACTGGCAAACAAAGCCAGAAAAATACTTCAGCCTGTACCCACAGATGGGCCTATGAGGTCACAATGGCAAGTAAGCTAATCAAAGTACCTACCATTCTCTTGACCCCACCCCTCCACCCCTTCCAGATAAATATACCTTGTCTCCTTGGTAGAGTGGGTTGAAGCTACTCCAGCTTCAGGTCCCTAGGCACTTTTTCTCTCAATAAACTTTCCTTTCCTCTTATAAATAAATAAGTAAATAAAACCACATACTTATGTACTGTGAGTTCGGACTTCAACATATCTTTTTGGGGGACACAATTCAACCCATAATAGCTGTATTATTGCCCCTGATTGTAGCAATAGTACATGCTAATTGTAAAAATAAAATTACAAAGAGAAGTATAAAGAAAAAACTAAAAATCACAAAGACTCCTCCCATCAAAAATAACCATGTTAACAATGTGATGAAATATTTTTTCAAATATTTCTCCAAACCCCAATTTTTTTCTGTATTATTAGAAACAAATCAAATTCAAGGTTAGAGGCAGTTAGAAATGTCTACAGTTTTATGTAAATGCTAATAAATGATGCTGCCATTTGCCTCTCTCTGTCCCTCCCTCTCTATCTCTCTCTCTCACCATTGCACTTGCTGAATTATCTCTCTAGGATAAATAAAATGTCTCAGTAGAAGGAAAACATACATTGTTATACATATTATTAGATTATCCTCTACAAAGAATGTACTAGTTTCTAGAAATTAGTTCTAGCTTCTCCCACTTGTTTTGCTCAGTAGATTACAAGTTTTAATGAGACACACAAATTTAAAAGCTTAGATTTATTATTACATTCTTCTGTACAGAATTCTAAACAAGGCTCTTCTTTATCCTAAACATGAGTCCATAATTTTATCTAGTATGTTCATAGCTTGATTTTTTAAAAAAATTTTTTAAAGAATTATTTTATTTAACTTTATTTATTATTATTATCATTATTATTTTCCAGTTTGATCAGAGAGACACAGAGAGAGAGAGAGAGGAAGTGAGAAAGCAAGCCACCAGGTCCGAGACTTGAACCGTGGTTGGCCATGTGGGAGTCCAGCGCCTTTTACCACCATGCCACTTGCCGGCCCCCATAGCTTGATTTTTCTAGTCTTAAATTATCACTCATCTAGAGCTTTCTTGTGTCTGTGTGTGTATAATGTGGGATTATAATCTGAGGTTCAGATAGAGTCCAGTTTTATTCCTTTATTTTTATTTTTAGTTCACACTAAAAAATATTTATTTTGGGAGAACATAAGGGGGAATTAGTGTGCTTCCTATTCTCCTTTCCAAGGGATCAAGTTTATCTAATAAAAGGCTTTGTACTAATTCACACTTACAGATTCGGGGACATAATGTTGAATGCCTGGTATTAAGCAGTACTTTTAGCTACATACTAATAGTTAATTAAATTTCTAGGCTGTAACTACCCCCTCACTCTCCTACTCAAAATAAGCAAAGAGACTGTGAAAGAGTAAATGATATTATAGGGTTAATCTTGTCCATTCTAATTTGTTTTCTTTGAAGTAAAAATATTGGCAAGCTTGGGTCTTTTAATTATTAGTAGTTCAAATTACTTGAAAACCATTTCTGAATTCTTTATAATGGCCTGAAGTTAAGAACCCTACTTTAGAGAGGTACTAAGAATTGTTTATGGCAAAACAAAAATAAAAACAAAGACACCACCCAAAAAAAACCCCTAAAACAAAAAAACAACCAAAACATAAACTCACAAGTGTTCTTTCCCCAGAGAAAATCTGTAAGGACCCATGCAAAAGATTCTAAGTCGAGTTTACTGAAATGAGCAGTTTTCAATTAAAATGAATACAACATCACCAAGTATCCCTTTTCTTAAAACCACATATAGATTCACTATTGAAAAGCATTTACTCCCAAAATGTACTATTCTTCACACTATTTTTTTCTGCTATAGGATGCATGTACTTGCCAGAATCAGAGAGGCAGAGACAGAAACAGCAAGAGAGAATGAGAGGGAAAGTGAGAAATCACTCTTAGGGGGAATGGCTGTCGTGCCATAGACTCTTCTCTTCCAGTCTCCTCTGGGGATTCTGGGCACACATACACATTTGTACGTGGTGTGATTATCATGCCACTGGGGCTGGGAGGCGAACCGTGCAGCTGGCCATGTGGGACCCAGCGCCTTAATCTCCATACCACCTGCTGGCACCAGATTGGCTTTTTACTGTTGACTTTCAGTTAGGTCGGTGGGTGGTTTTATCTGTCCTTTTGGCCTCGTCAGTGCGTGTTCAAGGAGAGGCAGCCCCTTGCCTGGTCTCAGGTGAATGACATTTCACGTCAGTGGCTTGTTATATCTCTACCAGCCTTCATGTCCAGATCTCTTTCAGTGATTAAACAACTACAAATTAAAGTTTTAATCTCAGAATGTAACATCAACGGTATTTTCACTATGAATAGTTGCATAATGGTCTCATTACTGCTTCTAAGTGCAACACACTGCAACGTTTCAGTTGCTGAATTGCTACTACATTTATTCTTTGAGAACAGGTATCCAGGTAACCATGGCAATTGTGTCTCCAGGCAAGATGGGAGTAGGGTGGGAAACTATTTCATTAATTGAAGGGAGGAGATCGAAAAGAGATTTCTAAGCTGTAGATCAGAGAGACAGAAAAAAAGTCAAGGTAAATTTCACAATCTTCTTTTCTTTTCATTATTACATTACGCAACCCAGAGAAACTCCAAAAGGTTTGAAAGGTTTGCAGAAATCATAAGATTAAATAGCAGCAGCATTTTCAACCTTTCCACATCATTACAGTGGTGGATGTGTATCAGATGTTATTTGGGAGAGTTTTTATATATTTTGATTGAAATTTGATGTCTCTCCCAAGAAAGCAGAATTGTATCCCATGGCTTACGAGGGAAAAAAGAAAAAAAAGAATCCTCCTCACATAAGCAAGAAGTCTGTGTAGGAAGTGTAAGAGCTTCATTTACTTCAAGTTGATAGCACCTGAAAAAGCTGATTTTATCAGTTAAATTCATTTTCAACCTTATATCCCAGTCTTACCCTGACCCTTGGTAGTCCTCAACATTTTGAAAAAAAAAAAAAAAATTGCTAAAGGGTAAAGAAATACCATGAAGAAAAAGAGGGTTTCTGGGTGACATGGAGGGAAAAAAAAACCAAATGACTTTGCTGGTTTCTCAGAGGAGCCAAATTATCTTGTTGTCATGTGAAAAGGACTTCAACTTGGTGATTAAATCAGTTTCTGTTCTTTAACTGAATATGCCCTTGTGTAACTTGCTGCTTTGACTATTTGGCAAAATGTTCTAACCGGCAAGTTAGGATATGTAAAAACCCAATTATTCAGGTAGACAACCTAACTTCTAATATACATTGACTGGAGTGGTAGAATTTCTTTTCAAATTAGGCCAACACACAGCACCTTGGTGACCCAGGCTGGATTTCTCTAGCTCCTGAAGAGTGCTCACTTCGGTATGACACACTCTATCATCTAGTTAATTCAGGAAGAAAAACAGGCAGAGGCCAGGAGGTGCTCCTATTACCAAATGAGGAAATGAGGATTTGGACATCGTCTTCAGATCTGTTCCTCAAAAGGGAAATTCGCTCTTAAGCAATTACTAGGAAAGGCAGTGCAGGACATTTTGTTTATAGAATTGAGAAAAGCAACCTAAAACTGGGTACAGAATCATTAACCAAATGGACTTCATTTTAAAACTTTTTTTTCTTTTTGCCAAACAGATTTGTATCTGGGAGAGCTGTTAATTCTTCAGAATTCAGCCAGAAACCATGGTCTGAATTATAATGGGTGTTTGGGTTGGATTATACAAGTCCAATAAGTTGACCTCTTTGCTCTCCTTGTCACTCAGAGGCTTTTGGTTACAAGGAGCTGAAATTCTGCTCCTGAAGCAGCAGCAGCTGCTGTTGTGTGTGTGTGTGTGTGTGTTTTAAAGAGAGATTTTTCGCTATACAGCATATGCATTTTTTGGAGAGACAAAGAGACAGAAAGTGAGAAATCACCCCCAGGGGTGATGGCCATACAGCAATCCCTTCTCCTCCTGGGATCTTGGGCATGCACACACATGCACCTGGCATAAGTTTTAGGCCACTGGGTCCAGAACTTGAACCATGTTCAACTATGTGGGAGTCCAGTGATGTAACCATTATGCCACTGCTGGTCCTTGTTTTGTTTTTTAAAATCACCCCCAGAGAGGAATGGCCAGGCTGCAATCCCTTCTCTATTCTTTTTTTTTTTTTTTGAGAGATTTTCACTGTAGGGCGCATGCGCTCGCCAGACAGACAGAGAGAGACATAGAGACAGAAAGCGAGAAATCACCCCCCAGGGGGGATGGTCATGCCGCAATCCCTTCTCCTCCATTCTCCTCTCGGGATCTTGGGCACGCACGCACACGCGCCCGGCGTGAGTTTTAAGCCACCGGGTCCGGGACACGAACCGCGGTCGACTACGTGGGAGTCCAGCGACATAGCCATTACACTAACTGCTGGTTCCCAATCCCTTCTCTATTCTGCTCTCAGGTTTTTGAGCATGTAACCTGGCCTGATTTTCAAGCCTCCAGGTCCAGGACTCAAATCATGATCAGCCATGTGGGGGTCCAGTGCCCTAACCACCATGCCACCTACTGGTCCCCTCAGCTGCCATTTTTTAAAGGTTGTGTCTCCAGGATGCACCTGCTGAGTAAGGCAATGGGAAATAAAAACAGCGATTTGTTTTTCTAAACTTTAGGGGACAAGGAGCAGATATTTCCCATCTTGCCATCATAGATAACGTGGTTTTATATTGTGTACATGAGTCTAGTTTTTGAAGGCACAAACTCATTGTGTGGGGCAATATAATTTGAGAAAGAATATCGCTGGTGACTGGAAGAACAATTGTTTCTAAGCATGAGCTGAGGGCTAGAAAGGAAAGTGACACTTACTTGTACCAAACCAAACAGCAAGGTGTCACTGTGGACCTCTGCCTCATGGCCAGTGTATTGAAGGCTGCTGGCCCCTCTTTTCTAACAAAGCCAAATATTGGGATTGTGCAGTGACTGAAGGGTGACCAGAAGGCTGAGTGGGATTTTTCATTCTCCATTTAGTTTTCAAGTCAATCCAGCCACTGGTCATATGGATTCTATAAAGTGACTCATCCAAAACTTCTTCTGCCCTGTGTTCCATTTTCTAAACTGTAGCCACTTACACATCAGCCTTACACAAAAGGGCACATAGTTAGCTAGAAGTTAGCATAGCCTGAGTCCCTCAGCACAGACTGAAGCATTTAATTTGCAAGTAATTCCAAATGCAGAGACAGGTCTCTTTTTCCTTTCTTTAACGGTGGCTCTGAGTAAGACAGGACACCGGCAAGAGCACACATGCCAGGTGATGAGTGAATTCATGGTAAGCAGTTCCTCTCTTCCCAGTTCTGGTGTGTAAGTTAGGGTATCCCAACAAAAGTTTCAAACAGTGTGATCGGTGGTATTACTTATCTAAGCCTGATGCTTAGTCTCAGCACTGTTGATGACTGTGAGTCTATTAGCAAAAGCTAGAAGTGTACATCGTGAATGTTTTTGTTATCTGAAATCACTCTAAAATGACTAGGCTGAGCGATTACAATGTGTTGCTGCATGCAGATATATGGAGGACTGTATGTAGAGTGTATAAAACATTTTCAATGTCTGATTTGCATTGCAAATTGAGAGGCTAACCAGAGGTCTTAGGGAAATACCATAAATAAAACATGGCTTTGCTACTGTAAATGCTCAATTCATACCAGGCGAGGCCAAAGCCATTATGGAAGGATTGTTTCTATCTAAACAATCCTGCTTCACACACTGCCCCCTTAACCATGACTGCCAGCAGGGTGGGGATGAGTAGGAGGTGGTGGGCGGTGGTGAGAGGGTCTATTTAGGCAGCTTTGGAAAACACTCAGCAGAGGGAGCCTGAGAGAGGTTTTTTGTAGAAAGCCGAAGCATGGTTCATATCCTGCATTTTGTTCTATATTGAAGACCTCGCAACTGAAGGCGAGACAGCAACCTGCTCTTCAACTCAGTTTGAGCACAAAAGAACAAACCAGAGCTCTGTGTAAGGTCAGAGACCAGACAGAGCTCATTACTTAGAGCTGAAAAACTGACCAAACAGACTTGGTCAATTTATAGACAACATTCAAATCTTCTCAAAATCTAAACTTAAACTCTAGTGGACGTGTGTTATGTTTCTGCCCAGCATTTACTCCCTCTTCTTATGACAATGATGCCCCAGTTATACTTTGGGGTATAGCTCTTCTCTATTTTCTGTTTCGGTCCTTGGAGACTTTTGTGATCATTGTCATCTCCTCCTCTTCCTCCTCTTCCTTCTCCTCTTTTTTAGAATGATCTTATTTAACTTCATTTATTTGTTTTCATTGAACCAGAGAGGAACAGAGTAAGAGAGAGAAAGAGAGAAGGAAAAGTGAGAAAGCAAGCTGCCAGGTCCGGGACTGGAACCTTGGTCGGCCATGTGGGAGTTCAGCACCCTTAACCAACACACCACCTGCTAGCCCAAACTTTTGTGATTTCTAAAGTTTGTTTGCAATTTATGCTAAACCAGCCTGCGTATTCTGCCTTCTAGTGATTGGATCTGGGACCACAGGACCCGCATGTGATTTACATCTGGTCAATCAGGTGCCAGTGAAATTCCTTTCTGTGGTTTTTCTGGAACTGTTGGAAGCGTGAGTGGACTCATTCAGTTGCTGAGCTTTGTGGTTTGAGCACGAGATGATCGAGACTTGGAGATGCAGTCAGGGAATGAAGTCAATGGGCAAAAGCCAAGCTGAGAGACCAGAAGAAAGATACAAGGTGCCTAAGCCCCTGGTTCAAAGCCTCATACTTCTATGCCTGGGGGCCAGCTCTCTTCTGGGACTGTTTGACGAGACAATCTAGTCCTCTGTTGCTCAAGTGAGTTTTGATTGCACTTTCTGTAAGAGATCTAGTAGCCATGCACATCTTTCCCATCATCGTCCTTTGACATCTCACCATCTACCTCTTCCTTTTTTGGAGCCACCTAAGGGACTGCTTGGCTTATCCACATAACTGTGTACTCAGGAGTCCATGCCTTTGCTCATGCTACCACTTCGGCAGGATGTCCTTACTCCTCTCTCTTTTTCCTCATGGCCAAGTCCTGCTAATCACTGTTCACGGTTCAACCCAAACTCACCTTCCCTATGAGGTCTTCATTAAGACTTTCCCCCTACTCCTCTTAAGGCAAAATCGAAAACTTCCTGTATGGTGTTCTCATAACCATTTCCCTTATGTTGCAAAATTTTAACCCTTTATGAGAATACTTTTTGGGACTGTTAATCTCTTCCATGAGTCTGTGAGTTCTTTAAGATCAGGACCTGGTTTTATTCATCATTCACAGGTGGGAGGCATTCCTCAGAGCACACACCATCTTTAGATTTAGACTGTGTTCAAATACTGGCTCTGCTACTTTCTAGGGTGTGAGACTTAAATGACATTACTTATCCTCTCTGTGTCTCAGTTCTCTCATCTTCAAAATGAGGGATGATATTAATACCTATTTCATAGATTGTTATGGAGGGTAAAATGAGTTGTGATGTGTCTAGGTCAGTGTTGGGAACATGGTAAAACTTCAGTAAGTATTTGTTGTTGTTATTATTGTATTTCCAATAATGCCTAGCATAAAATAAATGCTTAAAAATACAATTGTAACCCTGGGACCAGCAGTTAGCATAATGACTATGTTGCTGGACTCCCATGTAGTCGACCGTGGTTCGAGTTCTAGACCCGGTGGCTTAAACTCATGCCAGGCACGTGTGCATGCGTGCCCAAGATCCTGAGAGGAGAATGGAGGAGAGGGGATTGCGGCATGGCCAACCCCCCTGGAGGGTGATTTCTCGCTTTCTGTCTCTCTGTCTCTCTCTGTCTTTCTGGCAAGCGCATGTGCCCTATAGCAAAAACCTTTCCTATATATATATATATATATATATATATACACACACACACACACACACACACACACACACTTGTAACCCTGAGATGAGATCTTCAAAAAAGTTCATGGACAATGCATATTACAAAAGCTATGGATGAATTTCAATTTTTTTTTGCACCAAAATAAACTTATACTTTAATTCTGTTATCTAAAACTTTTTCAAGTTCCAGCATATACTAAATAGCAAAAAAGGGAGAAACAACTTAATTCTTGTCTTTTTATTTTATTCAATTCATATGTCCCTTTGAAAAATCATGAGGCATTAAAAAAATTGACCATTTGGACATTTCTATTCATATTTATTCATTTGGTGCAAAAACATCTATTGAGATGCCATTGTGCTTGGACCTAGGAATCAAGAAAACATCCTTACCTTCAAGGGGATCATGACTTAGGGGATAAGTATGAAAGGTAAATACATAATTATAATTATTTGATGATGTAATAAGAGAAGTATGCACACATATCATGGGGACATAGAGGGACACTTGCTGAAATTGCTGTCCACCCAAATCATTTAAGGAATCTCCTAAAAGGCACAGACTCTCAGCCTTCATCCCTATAGCTTCTGAAACGTGGGGTCTGGGTCATGAATATATATTTCTAACAGATCTCCATTAGTGACGCTTGGCATAGAAGACAAGATGATAGTCTTTGCCTGGTTGGGTCAAGGAAGGCTGCATGGTGGGTATAAGGCATATACTGGGTTCTCGTAGACGATCAGGAGTTTGCTAACCTTTAATGTGAGCAGGACAACTGAGTTTTGAGAATAGCTCTCCTGGTGCCACTGTCAAAGACACACCACGGAGCCTGACGGTTGTTCTGCCAATCCTAAAGTATGTGACAATTTTTTTTTTTAAGAATTATTATGATTATTTTAAAATTTTCTATAGGGCACATGCACTCACTGAGAGAGCACAAGTGAGAAAGTAAGCTGTCAGGTTTGGGACTTGAACTGTAGTTAACCATGTTGGAGCCTAGCGCCTTAACCACATGCTGGCCCTCCAACTTTTATTTATTTATTTTAATTTCAGTTTTAACTTGGCTGCAGTGTGAACACTTGGCTAGTTCTTGGAAAATGGAAGTTCTTGGGGCCTGTCTTCAGAAGTTCAGGTTCAACTGGTCTGAGAAAAGGCTCCAAATGGGAACTTTTTGAATTTCCCAGGTAATGATAAACTCATGCAGGTAAAAACATCACCATTTAGGCAGTCCACGGTATCCAAAGAACATGCTTAGCTCTGGACACAGCATCAGAGGTTGTATACTCTGAGTAGCAGTGAGGCCTCTCCCTCCCAGATTTCCCTCTATCCCAGATGTATCATGGTGATACTATTTTTCCCCCATTCATTCACTCTCTTGGCTGATGGGGCAGCTCTTGCCTACAATTTTGGTAAGACTGTCAACCAGGATGTCTTGCACATGATCCAAGGTAAGATAATCAGGTTTCCTCTTTCAATATTTTGGTTCTTGAAGTGAGCAATGCAAGAACAGGGAAAAACAAAAAGGTTGAAGCTCATTCTTTCCTGGAATGGCTTTCAGATGAGACCATCAATTGACCAGAACTCTTGTTTGATCAAAGAAATGTCAGAAGAGGGTAACTGAATTCATGATACATTTCAGAGGTTTACATTTAACAAACAAATGCTTTTAGCACAAAACAGAGTGCAACAACATTGAGGTGTGCTATTCAACAAGTAATTATTACTGAAGCTCATTCTTTCCTGGAATGGCTTTCAGATGAGACCGTCAATTGAATACCAGATAGATAGATAGATATCAAATACTTGGTTCTTAATAGCAAAATATTTAGGCAGAATGAAGACAACATTAACGTGTGTGACGCTGTCATCTTGCATTCCCGATACTGTAGTTCTAGGACTGTGTACAAGCTCATGTAGAGATTAAGCTAACCATCGAAATCTGAGATTCTTCACACTTGAGATGCCCAGGCAAATGGCCCTTCTATCTGAGGCTTCCTACACCAGCTTGGCAGCTTTTCACATTGACTACGAGGGATAAAATCCAGATTTAAATAAAGCACTATTTCTGAGAGTGAAACTCTGGAATCTCTATTTTTTGAAAGCTCCTTGGTGACTTAACATAGCTGGTCCACTCTGGCATTCAAGAATCATGAAATCCAGCATCTTTAACACTCATTATTTATTTATTTATTTATTTATTTATTTATTTATTTATTTATTAACTATTCTATAGGTACAAGTCTGCTTACCTAAATAAGCTGAATCTTATTGTTTTGCTCTTCATTATCTTCCCAAAAGAGGAAGAGAATAATTCAAAAATCTTTTACTGCCACGTTGATTTTAATTTTTATTCTTTCTCTAGGTGGCCAAATTTTCTATATTGAGCATTAATTCTTATAAACCAGAGTAAACAACACCTTAACATACTCATACTGATACTATTTTGCCCCCATTCATTCACTCTCTTGGCTGATGGGGCAGCTCTTGCCTACAATTTCGGTAAGACTGTCAACCAGGATGTCTTGCACATGATCCAAGGTAAGATAATCAGGTTTTCTCTTTCAGTACTTTGATTCTTGAAGTGAGCAATGTAAGAACAGGGAAAAACAAAAAGGTTGAAGCTCATTCTTTCCTGGAATGGCTTTCAGATAAGACCGTCAATTGAATACCTGGAAACCCTGAGCTGCCCTGGTTCCTTCCCTTTCTCAGCTAGACTTTCAATTTGCTGAACACCTACATCTTACCAACAATTTGAGGTCTTGCTAAAGTCAGCCAGAGCTAGTTTCTATTGTTGCAGCTGAGGAACTCTATAAGGTAGACGGTTCTAAGGAAGGCAATAATGTTACAAGGAAGGCAATAATACCATCCGTGTAGTCTGGGACCAAGACATGGTCTGATGGTAGGGTGGGGGGGGAGTGTGAGAGAGCGAGACTATGTAACTAACTAGGCCATCAGGTGAGTGAGAGTCATAAGCTTTATAATGATGCTTATCTACATCAGATACAATGTTAGCAAATCAGCCGGCTGAGTGTGGCAAAACAGTAAAATGGGATGCTCTGCAAGGCTGACTGGCATGGGAATGTTCTCAGTTCCAGCCAGGCCCCCTTTCTAGTTGTGCTGCACATGCGCGTACCTATGACCTGAGACTAGCTGAACCTCGGGGTGGGTCACAGCCTCATTAAGATTCAGCATTGAGTGTACTGCCTCTCTGACTTTCTCTCCTTCTGTCTTTCTTTTCATAGAAGAAATAAATAAACAAACATGAAACAATCGGAATTTCTAGGTAGGAACACACAAGCTAAAAGCTAAATGACTGGTACCAAATTACATGCCCTCATGCTAATCAGAATAGGTCAGTGAGCTATTATCTAGAAAATGAAGTAAGAAATGCTCATGAATTTGTGTCTGAACAAAACTACTGATTGTGAATAAATCTACTATATGGCTTTGATAAAGTGTATACTCACATTTTCTTGATGTATAGCTGTTTCATTAAAAATACACATACAGGATCAGCAGATGGCATGATGGTTACACTGCTGGACCCCCATGTAGTTGACCACAGTTCGGGTCCTAGATGAAGTGACTGAAAACTCATGCTGGATGCGTGTGCATGTGTATCCAAGATCCCGAGAGGAGAATAGAGGAGAAGGGATTACAGTTGTGGCCATCTCACACCGTGGGGGGTGGAGGGGATGGGGTGTGATTTCTTATTTTCTGTCTCCCTGTCTCTTTCTGTTTCTCCAGCGAGCACACACATCCTATAGCAAAAATCTCTCTAAAAAATACACTTACACAGGCATAGCTATATTTGCAATTCATAATAGGTCTGAAATATAATACTCCAAGTTATTTATGAAACAGTTACCAAGGCATTCGGGTATAGTTTTATCATCCAGGGAACAATGGATACACCCAGCCCCCAGCACAGAGGTCATTGCGTTGCTATGCATCAACTCTTGTTTGATCAAAGAAATGTCAGAAGAGGGTAACTGAATTCATGATACATTTCAGAGGTTTACATTTAACAAACAAATGCTTTTAGCACAAAACAGAGTGCAACAACATTGAGGTGTGCTATTCAACAAGTAATTATTACTGAAGCTCATTCTTTCCTGGAATGGCTTTCAGATGAGACCGTCAATTGAATACCAGATAGATAGATAGATATCAAATACTTGGTTCTTAATAGCAAAATATTTAGGCAGAATGAAGACAACATTAACGTGTGTGACGCTGTCATCTTGCATTCCCGATACTGTAGTTCTAGGACTGTGTACAAGCTCATGTAGAGATTAAGCTAACCATCGAAATCTGAGATTCTTCACACTTGAGATGCCCAGGCAAATGGCCCTTCTATCTGAGGCTTCCTACACCAGCTTGGCAGCTTTTCACATTGACTACGAGGGATAAAATCCAGATTTAAATAAAGCACTATTTCTGAGAGTGAAACTCTGGAATCTCTATTTTTTGAAAGCTCCTTGGTGACTTAACATAGCTGGTCCACTCTGGCATTCAAGAATCATGAAATCTACCATCTTTAACACTCATTATTTATTTATTTATTTATTTATTTATTTATTTATTTATTTATTTATTAACTATTCTATAGGTACAAGTCTGCTTACCTAAATAAGCTGAATCTTATTGTTTTGCTCTTCATTATCTTCCCAAAAGAGGAAGAGAATAATTCAAAAATCTTTTACTGCCACGTTGATTTTAATTTTTATTCTTTCTCTAGGTGGCCAAATTTTCTATATTGAGCATTAATTCTTATAAACCAGAGTAAACAACACCTTAACATACTCATACTGATACTATTTTGCCCCCATTCATTCACTCTCTTGGCTGATGGGGCAGCTCTTGCCTACAATTTTGGTAAGACTGTCAACCAGGATGTCTTGCACATGATCCAAGGTAAGATAATCAGGTTTCCTCTTTCAATATTTTGGTTCTTGAAGTGAGCAATGCAAGAACAGGGAAAAACAAAAAGGTTGAAGCTCATTCTTTCCTGGAATGGCTTTCAGATGAGACCATCAATTGACCAGAACTCTTGTTTGATCAAAGAAATGTCAGAAGAGGGTAACTGAATTCATGATACATTTCAGAGGTTTACATTTAACAAACAAATGCTTTTAGCACAAAACAGAGTGCAACAACATTGAGGTGTGCTATTCAACAAGTAATTATTACTGAAGCTCATTCTTTCCTGGAATGGCTTTCAGATGAGACCGTCAATTGAATACCAGATAGATAGATAGATATCAAATACTTGGTTCTTAATAGCAAAATATTTAGGCAGAATGAAGACAACATTAACGTGTGTGACGCTGTCATCTTGCATTCCCGATACTGTAGTTCTAGGACTGTGTACAAGCTCATGTAGAGATTAAGCTAACCATCGAAATCTGAGATTCTTCACACTTGAGATGCCCAGGCAAATGGCCCTTCTATCTGAGGCTTCCTACACCAGCTTGGCAGCTTTTCACATTGACTACGAGGGATAAAATCCAGATTTAAATAAAGCACTATTTCTGAGAGTGAAACTCTGGAATCTCTATTTTTTGAAAGCTCCTTGGTGACTTAACATAGCTGGTCCACTCTGGCATTCAAGAATCATGAAATCTACCATCTTTAACACTCATTATTTATTTATTTATTTATTTATTTATTTATTTATTTATTTATTTATTAACTATTCTATAGGTACAAGTCTGCTTACCTAAATAAGCTGAATCTTATTGTTTTGCTCTTCATTATCTTCCCAAAAGAGGAAGAGAATAATTCAAAAATCTTTTACTGCCACGTTGATTTTAATTTTTATTCTTTCTCTAGGTGGCCAAATTTTCTATATTGAGCATTAATTCTTATAAACCAGAGTAAACAACACCTTAACATACTCATACTGATACTATTTTGCCCCCATTCATTCACTCTCTTGGCTGATGGGGCAGCTCTTGCCTACAATTTTGGTAAGACTGTCAACCAGGATGTCTTGCACATGATCCAAGGTAAGATAATCAGGTTTCCTCTTTCAATATTTTGGTTCTTGAAGTGAGCAATGCAAGAACAGGGAAAAACAAAAAGGTTGAAGCTCATTCTTTCCTGGAATGGCTTTCAGATGAGACCATCAATTGACCAGAACTCTTGTTTGATCAAAGAAATGTCAGAAGAGGGTAACTGAATTCATGATACATTTCAGAGGTTTACATTTAACAAACAAATGCTTTTAGCACAAAACAGAGTGCAACAACATTGAGGTGTGCTATTCAACAAGTAATTATTACTGAAGCTCATTCTTTCCTGGAATGGCTTTCAGATGAGACCGTCAATTGAATACCAGATAGATAGATAGATATCAAATACTTGGTTCTTAATAGCAAAATATTTAGGCAGAATGAAGACAACATTAACGTGTGTGACGCTGTCATCTTGCATTCCCGATACTGTAGTTCTAGGACTGTGTACAAGCTCATGTAGAGATTAAGCTAACCATCGAAATCTGAGATTCTTCACACTTGAGATGCCCAGGCAAATGGCCCTTCTATCTGAGGCTTCCTACACCAGCTTGGCAGCTTTTCACATTGACTACGAGGGATAAAATCCAGATTTAAATAAAGCACTATTTCTGAGAGTGAAACTCTGGAATCTCTATTTTTTGAAAGCTCCTTGGTGACTTAACATAGCTGGTCCACTCTGGCATCCAAGAATCATGAAATCTACCATCTTTAACACTCATTATTTATTTATTTATTTATTTATTTATTTATTTATTTATTTATTTATTAACTATTCTATAGGTACAAGTCTGCTTACCTAAATAAGCTGAATCTTATTGTTTTGCTCTTCATTATCTTCCCAAAAGAGGAAGAGAATAATTCAAAAATCTTTTACTGCCACGTTGATTTTAATTTTTATTCTTTCTCTAGGTGGCCAAATTTTCTATATTGAGCATTAATTCTTATAAACCAGAGTAAACAACACCTTAACATACTCATACTGATACTATTTTGCCCCCATTCATTCACTCTCTTGGCTGATGGGGCAGCTCTTGCCTACAATTTCGGTAAGACTGTCAACCAGGATGTCTTGCACATGATCCAAGGTAAGATAATCAGGTTTTCTCTTTCAGTACTTTGATTCTTGAAGTGAGCAATGTAAGAACAGGGAAAAACAAAAAGGTTGAAGCTCATTCTTTCCTGGAATGGCTTTCAGATAAGACCGTCAATTGAATACCTGGAAACCCTGAGCTGCCCTGGTTCCTTCCCTTTCTCAGCTAGACTTTCAATTTGCTGAACACCTACATCTTACCAACAATTTGAGGTCTTGCTAAAGTCAGCCAGAGCTAGTTTCTATTGTTGCAGCTGAGGAACTCTATAAGGTAGACGGTTCTAAGGAAGGCAATAATGTTACAAGGAAGGCAATAATACCATCCGTGTAGTCTGGGACCAAGACATGGTCTGATGGTAGGGTGGGGGGGGAGTGTGAGAGAGCGAGACTATGTAACTAACTAGGCCATCAGGTGAGTGAGAGTCATAAGCTTTATAATGATGCTTATCTACATCAGATACAATGTTAGCAAATCAGCCGGCTGAGTGTGGCAAAACAGTAAAATGGGATGCTCTGCAAGGCTGACTGGCATGGGAATGTTCTCAGTTCCAGCCAGGCCCCCTTTCTAGTTGTGCTGCACATGCGCGTACCTATGACCTGAGACTAGCTGAACCTCGGGGTGGGTCACAGCCTCATTAAGATTCAGCATTGAGTGTACTGCCTCTCTGACTTTCTCTCCTTCTGTCTTTCTTTTCATAGAAGAAATAAATAAACAAACATGAAACAATCGGAATTTCTAGGTAGGAACACACAAGCTAAAAGCTAAATGACTGGTACCAAATTACATGCCCTCATGCTAATCAGAATAGGTCAGTGAGCTATTATCTAGAAAATGAAGTAAGAAATGCTCATGAATTTGTGTCTGAACAAAACTACTGATTGTGAATAAATCTACTATATGGCTTTGATAAAGTGTATACTCACATTTTCTTGATGTATAGCTGTTTCATTAAAAATACACATACAGGATCAGCAGATGGCATGATGGTTACACTGCTGGACCCCCATGTAGTTGACCACAGTTCGGGTCCTAGATGAAGTGACTGAAAACTCATGCTGGATGCGTGTGCATGTGTATCCAAGATCCCGAGAGGAGAATAGAGGAGAAGGGATTACAGTTGTGGCCATCTCACACCGTGGGGGGTGGAGGGGATGGGGTGTGATTTCTTATTTTCTGTCTCCCTGTCTCTTTCTGTTTCTCCAGCGAGCACACACATCCTATAGCAAAAATCTCTCTAAAAAATACACTTACACAGGCATAGCTATATTTGCAATTCATAATAGGTCTGAAATATAATACTCCAAGTTATTTATGAAACAGTTACCAAGGCATTCGGGTATAGTTTTATCATCCAGGGAACAATGGATACACCCAGCCCCCAGCACAGAGGTCATTGCGTTGCTATGCATCACCTTACAGAAAGAAGTTTTTTTTTTTTTTTTTTTAAGGATTTTGCCAGTGGACATGTGCGTTTGTTGGAGAAAGTCAGACAGAGAAAGACAGTGAGAGGGAAAGTGAGAAATCATCCCCAAGCGGGCATGGTCATTCCACAATTCCTTCTCCTCCATTCTCCTGGGATTTGGACACATGTGCACATGCACGCAGTGTGTTTCAAGCCATCAGGTCCAAGAGTTAAACTATGGTCAACATGTGTGAGTCCAGTGCCTTAACTACTATGCCACCTGCAGGCTCCCTGGAGCAAGCATTTTACTTTGCACTGAAGGAACTTCACATAATTTAGGTGGAAAGAGGCAAAATCTATTTATAGGTGTTAATAGAGTTGGTCAAACTTGTCATTTAAATAATAAAGTGATATGAAATGACATGACACTAACTTTGATGAATTGTTAGGAGGAGTGAATATTACCACCGTATAAGAGCACTTGCTCTGCACTGAGCTCTTCAGTGAACATGATCTCTGTTAATCTTAAAACCCTCCTGTGAGGTACTTACTATTCCCATGTAATTGTTAAAAACAAGCTTAAATCCCTATTGGCTACTGAGAGTGAGTCCAACAGCAAACTCTTATGTAAAAATTCATACATCTAAAACAAATATGGGTATTTTAACAGGATATTCAAAGCCCCAAAGTAGGTTGGATTATGATAGAAGAGCCAGAAGCTCTCCTAAGTACCATAACTAGTTCAGTCAGTCACTAAGGAGGAACTGAGGTCTCCCTGTTTTTTGTTTGTTTTTAAATTTTTAACTTTTTGCTAGAGGACATGTGCACTTACCGGACAGAGACAGACAGGGAGAGAAAAGAAAAAGCACCCCTCCATGAAGAATGTCCATAGTGCAATAGTGCATAGTGTCCCTTCTCCAGTTCTCTCTCCTTTTGGGATTTTAGGACATGCACGTGCACGTGCCATGTATATGGGGCGTTTCCCAAGCTGCTGGGTGTGTGTGTGTGTGTGTGTGTGTGTGTGTGTTTATCCATGGTTCCTTGCTAACTATTTGGCCATTTGTTCTTGGTTTCTGAAGCTCCCCAAGGCAAGCTGTAGAACTGATCATAAAGAAATTAAGACCCTCATTCTAGACGGTCCTACCCCGTACCTGGAAGGAAGGCTGTGAAGAGAGGTCAAGGAGATTCTGAAGACTGGCCTTGCTGTGTTTCCCCACTCCATCTATCATCACTCGATCATACCCTCTTTGTCTAATCCCATTTCTACACAGTGGTCCAGCTTTAATTGTGCCTATGCAATGAAGTATTTTTTAGGGTTATTTTTTATTTTTTTATTTCATTTTCTTTTATACATTGAAACATTATTATTTGGCTTACAAAATGGATATTTCAACAGGTCAACATTTCTCCTAGTACCATTGATAAAACTACAAAACGTTTTCAACAGATAATAACACATTTCTTTGTGCCATTAATGCTTTGCCTTCTAAGTTTTCTTCTAAATGTCCTTCCTCAGATCCTCCTCTTTCACACACACTGTATCTGGTAAGTCTTCATAAAAATTCAAAAGAACAGGACTTAGAGAGCTTCTAGAGAGCTGAATGTGTGAAGGTTCCTGGAGGGTGGTGAGACCAGAGAGCTTTACGCCCCCTTCCCACAAGCCTCGCCCTCTGCATTTCTTCATCTGTACATCTCTGTAACACCTTTTACAGCAAATGGGTAAATGTGTTTCCCCAAGTTCTGTGAGCCGCTCTAACAAATGAATGGAACCAGAGGAGGAAGTTGTGGGAACCCTGACTTAGCCTGGTCAGAAGCCAAGTAACACCAGCTTGCTATAGCATCCGAAGGGGGAGAAGTCTTGTGATTTGACCATATCTCCAAGTAGAGAATGTCAGATTTAAATTGAATTAAAGGACACCCAACTGGTGATTGCTTGCTTGGTGTATGAGGAAGGACCCTCACTGAAGTGAGGTCACAGAAGTATTTTGTGTTGAGAGTATAGGAGAAACTGAATCTGAGCTTATTTATTCCTGTAGCTACACACTAGAAATGGGGCCTAGCAATCTGAATCATTAAAATCCCCCAGATAATTTTATCCATCTAGCTTAACTGATCCAGGAAGCCACTGTTACTCTCTAATGTGTACCTAGGTCATCTGGAGATCTCGTTATACTGCAGGTATCGATTCCATTGGTCTGGGTGTGGGGGTGAGAGTGGATTTCTAACAAACTCCAGCTGATGCTTCTGGTCCTCAAACCACATATTGAATAGTGAGTTCGGATGGTGTTACATACTGTTTTAAGGTGTTCTCTAATACGAATCATAAACTGTGTCTCAAAATAAATCATAAGCACCTTAAGTATCTTAAAAAGTATCTCCATCCCTTAGTAATGCCAGACTCATAGAAATAAAGCTATTTGGTAAAAGCTTATTACATAATTCTTTTATTTTAAAGAGATTTTTGCTACAGGGCAAGTGCACTTGCCAGAGAGACAGAGACAGAGGCAGAGAGAGAAGTCAGAAATCACTCCCCCTACCCCCCACGGGGGAGGTGGTATGGCCATGCTGCAATTCCTTTTCCTCCATTCTCCTCCTGGGAATTTGGGCATGCATGCACGCGTGCCCAGCATGAGTTTCAAGCTGCTAGGTCTTGGACTCAAACTGTGGTTGGCCATGTGGGAATCCAGTGCCTTAACCACTAAGCCACTTGCTGGACCCTTAAGTAATTCATGAGAGAAATATTATTCTGACCCTTTTAAAAATCTGTAACACAAGGAACTGAAACAAAGGTATTGCTTACTCTGAGTCTAAATTCTCTGATTTACTTCCACATCGAAGAAGTTAAGAAATTCTATCCCTGTATCTGGTCATTCGCCAGGTTGTCATTGACAATTGTCATCCTTCTAAGGAATTCCCCCAGAAGTGAGTTCTGAAGAGATATCAACAGGACAGTCCTGTGGCCTAGTGGTTAAAGGGAGCTGGATTCCATATAGTTGACTGCAGTTTGGATCCCAGCCATGATAGCTTGCAAAACACACTGAGTACATGTGTGTGTCCAAACCCCCAGTAGGGTAGAGATTTGGAGAAGGATTATGGAGTGATTACACTCTGGTGTGGAGGGGTTCTCCCGCTTTTTCTCCATCTTTTTCTCTCTGTGAAGCAGAGGTGCCCTCTGACAAAAATAAATAAATAAATAAATAAATAAATAAATAAAATATAATAAAAGTGTGTGTGTGGTGGTGGGGGGAAGAGAGATCAATAAAGTCATTAGAATGCAGAATAAAGGTAAGTGATACATGTCCTTCAGGGTTTAAAAAAAATAGTTGGGGACAGCAGATGGCATAGTGGTTAAGGTGCTGGACTTCCACATGGCTGACTGCAGTTTGAGTCCTGGACCCAGTGACTTGAAACCCATGCTGGGAAAATGGAGGAAAATGGAGAAGGGACTATAGCATGGCCATCCTTCCTGGGGGGTGATTTCTCATTTTCCTTCTTTCTGTCTCTCTGGTGGAGCACACATGCCCTATGGCAAAAATCACTCTCAAGGGAAAAAAAAAAAACTAATTCATTGTGAAAACATTTATTTGTTGTTTAAAATTTTTCATATCCGTTAGTACAAAGTCCTTGCAAATGTATCCTCCCATCCACTCAAATCCCAAGAACAGAAAACTCTGCCTGAATTCTTGACTCCCTTGCTCTTTGTCTTCCTATCTGATTCTCAGCTATGTGGAACTGTCATCACAGAAAACTAATTGCCCTGGTCACTCCCCAAAAGATCTTGCTCAAGATTCTCTCAACCTTTGTTTGACCAAAGATTAGTCTTTTGATGTTAGAAAGAAAAATATGTTCAACTTAGTCAGCCAGCTTTTGAAACAACGCAGGATATTGTCATCATGCTCATTTATTGTAGAGCCATTTCAGATTTAGAGTACACTCCATCTCTTTCATAACTTCCCCCATGCCACACAACACACACACACACACACACGCGCGCGCACACACACCAGTCCACAGACTTGAGAATACACCTCTTTCCAGAAGGGTCTCTCTCTCTCTGTGTCTGTGTCTCTCTATATACACATAAATATAATATTAATAAATATAAATATGTGTATATATATATCTTAGTCCATACAGAGTACTATATAACAGAATACCAAACAACAAATTGAGTAGTCTTAAGCTACTACTATCTTATTTTAAAATGCAGCATTTTAGATCCTGTGCCTAGCAATTCTGAATCAAGATATTAAAAGTCAAGCCCAGGGGGAAACCAGCAGTTAGCGTAATGGCTATGTCGCTGGACTCCCACGTAGTCAACCGCGGTTTGTGTCCCAGACCCGGTGGCTTAAAACTCACGCCGGGCGCGTGTGCGTGCGTGCCCAAGATCCCGAGAGGAGAATGGAGGAGAAGGGATTGTGGCGTGGCCATCCCCCCGGTGGGTGATT